>NC_142470.1:107780164-108103931 GCF_049115385.1 Moschus berezovskii
CAGAGCTCCAGGCACAGAAGAGCAGAGACAGGAGTTACAAAGTAAAAGTTCCTGTTCTGAGGCAGGGTGATTTCTCAATTCTGAACCTCCTGTGTGGGATTAGGGGAATGGGATAAATTTTATCCTGAGAACAGGATAAAATTCAAGCTGTGTATATGTGTCAGTGAAATTCTCCCCACACCCCCCCACCCCGTGACCACAAGTCCATTCTCTACTTCTTCCCCTCTACTCCTGCCCTAGCAAATAGGCTCATTAGTACTATTTTTCTACGTTCCATAAACATGCATTACTCTACAATATTGCTTTCCTCTTTCTGACTTCACTGTCTATGACAGGCTCTAGGTTCATACATATCCTTTCAGCTAGCGGGAAGCTGCTGTATAGCACAGTGGGATCAGCTGGGTGCTCTGTGATGACCTGGGAGGGGTGGGAGGGAGGCTCAAGAGAGAGGGGATCTATGTCTAGGTACAGCTGATTCATGATGTTGTAAGCAGAAACTAACACAACATTGTAAAGCAATTATACTGCAATTAAAAAGTAAAAAAATCAAGCTGTGTTTGAAATAAAATGTTGTTATTATTTTTCTTTCTGAAGTGTTCAGCCGATCTGCAGTGCCTCCTTAGCAGCCAACCACAGAAGGAAGGGCAGGATACTCTCATGATCCTGGATCCCCCGGCCTGCTAGGCTCTGGCACCTTGAACCGTGACCTCTTGAGCTAGAAGATTCTGATCATATGTGAAAGTCCTGAGTTCAGTTGGCTACAATGCATAGGGTGGTGACATTCCCCAATCCCACTCCAACTTTGGTTGAGACAGGACTGGATGGCTGGATGCCAGGCTGGGCTCCCCTGAGCACTGCTGGGGCTGAGAAACCAAGCAGAGAGGCCACAGGGTAATCAAGGCCAGGGGAACGGAGGTGGCACAGATGATTCAAGGCTTCCCAGGCGGCTCAGTGGTAAAGGATCTGCCTGCCAATGCAGGAAACAGGAGACTCGGGTTCGATCCCTAGTTTGGGAAGATCCCCTGGAGGAGGAAATGGCAACCCACCCCAGTATTCTTGCCTGGAGAATCCCATGGACAGAGGAGCCTGGAGGGCTACAGTCCATGGGGTAGCGAAGAGTCGGACACACCTTAGTGACCAAACAACATCTGTAATGGAACATTAATGGTAGAATGGTGATCAGAGGGTCTTAAATTGGGAGTCCATCCTTCTCAGCACCCTGGCACAGCCAAGACCCCCGCGGGCTGCCAGGCACAGAGCTGAGAGGGGCTGGGCCTCCCTCTTAGAGTCCTGTTTGGGTCCAGCTCTTGTCTTTGCTGCCCTATAGTTGCCAAGAAGCTCATACTTTAGAGATTAAGTGCTCCCTACATGTTGGCAAACTAATACATCTCATGACTTGGGTTTCATCTTCAGATGATTTTCTTCTCTATTTTCTTTATAAAATTCAATAAGAATAAGCCCTCCCTGGAAGTATTAAACATTTGCACTGTAGAACTAAAACAAGGGTCTCTCTGGACCCTCCCATCTTATGAACTGGCTGCTCATCTTTTTATCTATTTTTCCATTGGGTTGTTGGGCTTGGTCTTTTTCCCTACAGATTGATAGTAGTTTTTAACAAAGTCTGGATAATAATCCAGCTTTTATGTGCATGTGTATCCATTTCTGCATATACATAGATACATCTGTATATGTATACACACATACACGTAAATACATTACGGGCTTCCCCGGTGGCTCAGTGGTAAAGAATCTGCCTGCAATACAGGAGATGCAGGAGATGTAGATTTGACCTCTGAGTTGGAAAGATCTGGAGGAGGCAATGGCAACCTACTCCAGTATTCTTGCCTGGAGAATCCCATGGACAGAGGAACCCGGCAGGCTACAGTCCCGGAGGTATCAAAGGGTCAGACATGACTGAAGCAACTGAACTCACATGCACACACATCTATATATACATTACAAATACCTTCTCGAACTCTGTTGCTTGTCTTTTATCTCAGCTTCTAGTGATTTCTGATTCCGAAACAGAAGTTGCACATTTTGATAAAGGCTGACATCACTCTTTCTGTTTGCCTTTGTGGTTTGTGTTTGCTTGAGGCCGTGCCCACTCCAGCTCCAAGGTCATAGCCGTGTTGTCCTGTCCTTTCTCCTTCCCTTTGGTCTTTCTTCAGTGGGTAGCCAGTGCACCCACACACCTCCCAGCGGTGAGAAAAGCCCCCTTGGCCCCAGATCCCACATGGCTCTCTTCAAGGTTGTTTTTGCTGTGGGGAGTCAGGAACTTCTTCCCAAATTCCTGGAAAAGTGTACTCTTTGCTGCTTGCTTTGGGGCCTGCCCTTCCCTGCCAAGGTAGAGAGTGGAGAGCAACCTGAATCATTTCAGAGGTTGACCTTTGAACCAAGTTTTACTTTATCTCCAGTCACTATTTGCTAATTCATTTGAGAGTTTTTGCCAAAGATTAACATCTGAAGTACCCTTTTCTGGTTTACGCAGTCTGCTCCTTGGAAAACGAGGAGGGCATTTGCCTGCTCTGTTTATCCAGCATTTCTGGGAGTGACTGTTTTCCACATGACTTTTCATTTCCCCAAGGGAAATATCCACCAGCAGAAAAAGTGACAACTCTTTTTGCAGTGGAGACAGGCCACAGAAAACAAACTGAGCCTCAACAGTGACTTGAAAGCATGGTCCCTAGACTTAAGTTCACAAGCCATGTTATTTCTCCTCTTGTAAGTTTCATATGTGTGGGACTCACAGCTATTTTGGAAGGCAACATGGATCCTGCTTCCCAGGTGGCACAAGTGGTAAAGAATCCACCTACCGGACACGTGGGGTGGGGATATATGGAGAGAGTAACATGGAAACTTCCAATCCCATACATAAAACAGACAGCCAAGGGGCGTTTGCTGTATGACTCAGGGAAGTCAAACAGGGGCTCTGTGACAACCCAAAGGGCTGCTGTGAGAAGGGAGATGGGAGGAAGTTTCAAGAGGGAGGGGACATATGTATACCTATGGCTGATTCTTCGTGATTTTGACAGAAAGCAACAAAATTCTGTAAAGCAATTACCCTTCAATTTAAAAACTAAATTAATTAAAAAAAAAGAATCCACCTACCAGTCTAGGAGCACAGGAGGTGTGGGTTCTATCCTTGGGTTGGGGAGATCCCCTGGAGAAGCAAATAGCAACCCACTCCAGTATTCTTGCCTGGAGAATTCCGTGGTCAGAGGAGCCTGGCGGACTACAGTCCATGGGGTCTCAGTCAGACACAACTGAGCATCTGAGCATTTCCAGCATGGATCCTGCATCCAACTCTCTTGGTTGGGGGTGAAACCATGCAGGACTCTCTGGGACTCCTAGGTATGAATGCTTTCTGTGTCCCCAATTTCTTGTTTGTGGGGAATAGACTCCAGCCTCCAAGAGCTTCCCTGAGTTCCAAAGGGCAGGTTCAAACAGTCGCTTTTCAGGGAGGGTAGGTAAAGCAGAGATAAGGGAGGAGCTGCCAATAAAAAATAGTACAGTCTTGGTGGAAGATCCTGGCTCTGCCTCAAGGAATACACATAACAATATCTTTGGTCCCTGTAGTTAAAGCTATGGAGAAGGCAATGGCACCGCACTCCAGTACTCTTGCCTGGAAAAGCCCATGGGCAGAGGAGCCTGGTGGGCTGCAGGCCATGGGGTCGCTAAGAGTCGGACACAACTGAGCGACTTCACTTTCACATTTCACTTTCTTGCATTGGAGAAGGAAATGGCAACCCACTCCAGTGTCCTTGCCTGGAGAATCCTAGGGACGGGGGAGCCTTGTAGGCTGCCGTCTATGGGGTCGCACAGAGTCAGACACGACTGAAGAGACTTAGCAGCAACAGTAGCAGCAGTTAAAGCTATGATTTTTCCAGCAGTCATGTACGTATGTGAGTGTTGGACTCTAAAGAAGGCTGAGTGCCAAAGAACTGATGCTTTCCAACTGTGGTGCTAAAGAGGACTCTTGAGAGTCCCTTGGACAGCAAAGAGATTAAACCAGTTAATCCTAAAGAAAATCAACCCTGAATATTCTTCGGAAGGACTGATGCTAAAGCTGAATCTCCAAAAATTTGACTACCTGAGGCAAAGAGCCCACTCATTGGGAAAAACCTGATGCTGGGAAAGACTGAAGGGAGGAGGAGAAGGGGACGACAGAGGGCAAGACGGATAGTGAAGGACAGGGAAGCCTTGCTTACCGCAGTCCATGGGGTCACAAAGAGGCAGACACGACTCAGCGACTGAACAACAGCCACTGAACTAAGTTCAGTTCAGTTCAGTTGCTCAGTCGTGTCCGACTCTCCATGACCCCATGAATCACAGCACGCCAGGCCTCCCTGTCCATCACCAACTCCCAGAGTTCACTCAAACCCATGTCCACGGAGTCAGTGATGCCATCCAGCCATCTCATTCTCTGTCGTCCCCTTCTCCTCCCGCCCGCAATCCCTCCCAGCAGCCGAGTCTTTTCCATTGAGTCAACTCGTCGCATGAGGTGGCCAAAGTATTGGAGTTTCAGCTTTAGCATCAGTCCCTCCAATGAACACCCAGGAATGATCTCCTTTAGGATGGACTGGTTGGATCTCCTTGCAGTACAAGGGACTCTCAAGAGTCTTCCCCAACACCACAGTTCAAAAGCATCAATTCTTCAGCGCTCAGCTTTCTTTATAGTCCAACTCTCACATCCATACATGACCATGGGAAAAACCATAGCCTTGACGAGACGGACCTTTGTTGGCAAAGTAATGTCTCTGCTTTTTAATATACTATCTATGTTGGTCATAACTTTCCTTCCAAGGAGTAAGCGTCTTTTAATTTCATGGCTGCAATCAGCATCTGCAGTGATTTTGGAGCCCAGAAAAATAAAGTCTGACACTGTTTCCACTGTTTCCCCATCTATTTCCCATGAAGTGATGGGACCAGACGCCGGCTCAGCGGTGCAGACGCGTCCAGCGCAACCGACCACGTGCAGAAGCGTGGCCGAGAGGAGCTACTCCACGCCAGAGGTCAGGGCAGCGGCCGAAAGGAGCTACCCCACGTCCAAGAGGCGGTGGCTGCACGGGCGCAGGAGGGCCGAGAGGAGCTACTCCACATTCAAGGTCAGGAGGGGCGGCCTTGAGGAGATACCCCTCATCCAAGATAAGGTGTAGTGGCTGCGCTCTGCTGGAGCAGCCGTGAAGAGATACCCCACGACCAAGGTAAGAGAAACCCAAATAAGACGGTAGGTATTGCAAGGGGGCATCAGAGGGCAGACACACTGAAATCACAAAAAACTAGTCGATCTGATCACACGGACCACAGCCCTGTCTAACTCAATGAAACTAAGCCATGCCACCTGGGGCCACCCAAGACGGGCGGGTTATGGTGGAGAGGTCTGACAGAATGTGGTCCACTGGAGAAGGGAATGGCAAACCACTTCAGTATATTTGCCTTGAGAACCCCATGAACAGTGTCAAAAGGCAAAATGATAGGATACTGAAAGAGGAATTCCCCAGGTCTGTAGGTGCCCAGTATGCTGCTGGAGATCAGTGGAGAAATAACTCCAGAAAGAATGAAGGGACGGAGCCAAAGCAAAACAATACCCAGTTGTGGATGTGACTGGTGATAGAAGCAAAGTCTGGTGCTGTAAAGAGCAATATTGCATGGGAACCTGGAATGTTAGGTCCATGAATCAAGGCAAATTGGAAGTGGTCAAACAGGAGATGGCAAGAGTGAACGTAGACATTCTAGGAATCAGTGAACTAAAATGGACTGGAATGGGTGAATTTAACTCAGATGACCATTATATCTACTAGGAATCCCTTAAAAGAAATGGAGTAGCCATCATGGTCAACAAAAGAGTCCGAAATGCAGTACTTGGATGCAATCTTAAAAATGACAGAATGATTTCTGTTCGTTTCCAAGGCAAACCATTCAGTATTACAGTAATCCAAGCCTATGCCCCAACCAGTAACGCTGAAGAAGCTGAAGTTGAACAGTTCTATGAAGACCTACATGACCTTTTAGAACTAACACCCAAAAAAGATGTTCTTTTCATTATAGGGGACTGGAATGCAAAAGTAGGAAGTCAAGAAACACCTGGAGTAACAGGCAAATTTGGCCTTGGAGCATGGAATGAAGCAGGGCAAAGGCTAATAGAGTTTTGCTAAGAGAAGGCACTGGTCATAGCAAACACTCTCTTCCAACGACACAAGAGAAGACTCTACACATGGACATCACCAGATGGTCAACATCGAAATCAGACTGATTATATTATTTGCAGCCAAAGATGGAAAAGCTCTATACAGTCAGCAAAAACAAGACCAGGAGCTGACTGTGGCTCAGATCATGAACTCCTTATTGCCAAATTCAGACTTAAATTGAAGAAAGTAGGGAAAACCACTAGACCATTCAGATATGACCTAAATCAAATCCCTTATGATTATACAGTGTAAGTGAGAAATAGATTTAAGGGACTAGATCTGATAGACTGAGTGCCTGATGAACTCTGGACGGAGGTTCGTGACATTGAACAGGAGACAGGGACCAAGACCATCCCCATGGAAAAGAAATGGAAAAGAGCGAAATGGCTGTCTGAGGAGGCCTTACAAATAGCCATGAAAAGCAAAGGAGAAAAGGAAAGATATAAGAATCTGAATGCAGAGTTCCAAAGAATAGCAAGGAGAGATAAGAAAGCCTTCCTCAGTGATCAGTGCAAAGAAATAGAGGAAAACAACAGAATGGGAAAGACTAGAGATCTCTTCAAGAAAATTAGAGATACCAAGGGAACATTTCATGCAAAGATGGGCTCGATAAAGAACAGAAATGGTGTTAACTTAACAGAAGCAGAAGATATTAAGAAGAGGTGGCAAGAATACACAGAAGAACTGTACAAAAAAGATCTTCACGACCAAGATAATCATGATGGTGTGATCACTGACCTAGAGCCAGACATCTTGGAATGTGAAGTCAAGTGGGCCTTAGGAAGCATCACTACGAACAAAGCTAGTGGAGGTGATGGAATTCCAGTTGAGCTATTTCAAATCCTGAAAGATGATGCTGTGAAAGTGCTGCACTCAATATGCCAGCAAATTTGGAAAACTCAGCAGTGGCCACAGGACTGGAAAAGGTCAGTCTTCATTCCAATCCCAAAGAAAGGCAATGCCAAAGAATGCTCAAACTACCACACAGTTGCCCTCATCTCACACGCTAGTAAAGTCATGCTCAAAATTCTCCAAGCCAGGCTTCAGCAATATGTGAACCATGAACTTCCAGGTGTTCAAGCAAGTTCTAGAAAAGGCAGAGGCACCAGAGATCAAATTGCCAACATCTGCTGGATCATGGAGAAAGCAAGAGAGTTCCAGAAAAACATCTATTTCTGCTTCATTGACTATGCCAAAGCCTTTGACTGTGTGGATTACAATAAACTGTGGAAAATTCTGAAGGAGATGGGAATACCAGACCACCTGACCTGCCTCTTGAGAAACCTGTATGCAGGTCAAGAAGCTACAGTTAGAACTGGACATGGAACAACAGACTGGTTCCAAATAGGAAAAGGAGTACGTCAAGGTTGTATATTGTCACCCTGCTTATTTAACTTATATGCAGAGTACATCATGAGGAACACACAAGCTGGAATCAAGATTGCTGGGAGAAATATCAATAACCTCAGATATGCAGATGACACCACCCTTATGGCAGAAAGTGAAGAGGAATTAAGAAGCCTCTTGATGAAAGTGAAAGAGGAGAGGGAAAAGGTTGGCTTGAAGCTCAACCGAACTAAAAACCCCAACAAATGCAAGATGTTGACTACTTGATGAAGCTATTCTTCATTCCTGGAGAACCAGAGAAGCTCATCAGGAGACCTCCTGAGGCCAGACTAAAGGAATGCAGGGCCTGCACACACCCTGCCCCTTATCAGAACCATTGAACCCTTGAACCATTGCAATTAAACTCCTCACTAAATCCCAGCCAGGGTTGGGACAGACAGTTTTTCAGGACAGGAGTCCACTGTATCTCCCTTTGCCTGGCAAAGCAGTAAAGCTTTTCTTTGCGTGTGTGCCAAGTCACTTCAGTGGTGTTTGACACTTTGTGACACTATGGACTGTAGGCCGCCAGGCTCCTCTGACCATGGAATTCTGCAGGCAGGATTACTGGAGCAGGTTGTCATGCCCTTCTCCAGGGGATCTTCCCGACCCAGGGATCGAACCTGAGTCTCTTATGCCTCTGGCATTGGGAGGCAGGTTTTTTACCTCTAGTGCCCCCTGGGAAGCCTACTCCCCCTGAAGTCTCCAAGATTCAGTTTGGCACTGAGGCTGAGTTTATGGCATCAGGGTACTTGTGCTGTGCTCAGATAGGTCAGTGGTGCATCTTTCTCCCAATCTTGATCATTTTTACGACTAACTTTCCTTCTCCTCCTGGTTTTACCACAAATAGCAAAGAGCCCCAGGTGCTGCAGAAAAATACACAAAATGGAAAATCCACTCACTGATCATGATGAGTTAATTATAGGTCTGCAACGTGAAGTGGAAATGTTAAGATGTGACACAGTTCTTGATATGGAAGTGGAAGAAAAACTGCCTCTTCCTTTAGAGTTCATGTCTCCCTTGAATGTGAAGACCAGCCCTCTCTGAAATGATGTGCCATTACATCTTTTGTGTGTGTGCTAAGTTGATTCAGTCATGTCCAGCTCTTTGCAACCTTATGGACTGTAGCCCGCCAAGCTCCTCTGTCCCCGGGATTCTCCAATCAAGAATACTGGAGTGGGTTGACATGCCTTTCACCAGGGGATGTTCCTGACCCAGGGATTAAAGCCAGGTCTCCTGCACTGCAAGCAGATTCTTTACCATCTGAGCCAATTACATCTTTTCCTCATGTAAAATTCCAGGAGCAGGCTTCCTGTTCCCCTAAGGAGTAATGTGGTGAAATGAACAACAGTAGCTGGGATCAGAGGCCAGGGATGAGAAACCCCTGCTTTGCCTCTCATTCTTGGGGCGCCTTGGTGAACCCCGTTTCTCTCTGGACTGCAGTTTTCCAGTCTGCATGGTTGAGAGGACTGCATCTAGAAAATTCCATCATCATGGGAGAAGCACTGCCAACCGAAACAGAGGTAACTGTTGGTGTGCTCCCATGTTTGGCGCCTCAGGGCCTTTGTTCTCTGGTACACACTGACTCACATCTCATCAGAAAAAATTTTTTTCTTTTACTTTGTAGTATGAGTTGATGGATGTTCACTAGAGTTATGATGGTCATCATTTCATGAAGTATGCAAGTTAAATCATGATGCTGGGAGTTCCATGGTGGTACAGTGGGTAAGAATCCATCTGCCAATTCAGGCATCACGGGTTCAATCCCTGGTCCAAGAAGATCCCACATGCCGTGGAGCAACTAAGCCCGGGTGCCACAACTACTCAGCCTGAGTGCTGCAACTACTAAGCCCGAGCACCCAGAGCCTGTGCTCTGCGATGAGAGAAGGCGCCGCAGTGAGCCGCGCACGCAGTGCAACAAAGGGTCGAGCCTGCTCACTGCAGCTGGAGAAAGCCTGAGCAGCAGCACAGATCCAGCACAGCCCCGAGTTATACACATGCATAAATGCTGCTGCTGCTGCTGCTGCTAAGTCGCTTCAGTCGTGTCCGACTCTGTGTGACCCCATAGACGGCAGCCCACCAGGCTCCCCCGTCCCTGGGATTCTCCAGGCAAGAACACTGGAGTGGGTTGCCATTTCCTTCTCCAATGTGTGAAAGTGAAGTCGCTTAGTCATGTCTGACTTGTAGCGACCCCAAAGACTGCAGCCTACCAGGCTCCTCCGTCCATGGGATTTTCCAGGCAAGAGTACTGGAGTGGCTTGCCATTGCCTTCTCAGATGCATAAATGAATTTGGCACAAATCATCATACTGGACACCACTGACACACACAGTGCTGTGTGTCAGTTATGCCTCAAAACTGGCGGGGAAAAAGCGGGGGGAGAAGGCTGATAAATTTTACAAGATTAAAACCAACTTTCAGATAGAATTGTCTCTCAAGGTCTGCAGTTTTCTAAAACAGTGTATGGGGGAAGTTGTACCTCGCACATGGGCCCAGAGGGTCTACAGGCAGGGCTGAGGGAGAAGCAGCGCTAGAAGCCAAATGCCTTCACTGCCTGACACAGCTGCTCACACAGGGAAGGCCTGGCTTGTGAGGGGCGCTGCCTGCCATCTGGACTCCATCTCCAGGCAGGTCTCGTTACCTCGGAAAACCTGACCTGGTGTGCAGTCTAACAAAACTCTCAGAACCTGCCAGAACTGAGCCTGCCTTTTTTTTGTGGAGTTGTGGTAAGCAGAACTCCCGATTGTGTGGAGCCTCGGTTTTTCCTTTAAATTTTTAATTTTTGTACAATTTTAAAGGTTACTCTCCATTTACAGTTGTTAAAAATTTTGTCTCTGGTCCCCGTGTTGAGCAACACATCCAGGAGCTTGCACCTCCCTTTCCCCGCTGCTCCCTCGCCCCCCTCCTCCCCCTCCCCTTCTCCTCATTGGTGAGCACTGGCGCATTCTCCGTATCCCTGAATCTGCTTCTTTTTTGTTACATTCACTAGTTTGTTGTACTTTTAGATTCCACATACAAGTGATGTCATACAGTCTTTCTCTGTCTGACTTTTCCGCCCTCAAGTCTAGAGCCTTATTTTTAAAGGCATTTCTGAGGTGATTTGGAAAACCAGTGCAAGAAACTGGAAAGAAGTAACTCCTAGAACCCTGTGTGACTGCTGGGTTCACTTACAGGTTCTAGAGCCAAGAGGCACAGCAGGTACGGTGGAGCCAACGAGACGAGTCTTCGAGTCTTCCGCAGGGCCTGGGGAGCGTGGCAGGGGAAGGGCTCTGCAGCCAGCTCTCTGGAGGAGGCTTCTGGAACTCGGGGGCTGTTGCAGTTGCTCTTGCTGAGCCGGGGTTAACAGTGATTTTGGCTCTGACAGAGGTCCCCGCCAGGGCTCCCCCCTGTCCCAGCCCAGCCCCTCCCCGACCTCAGTGCCTGGCGGGGGGTGGGGGGGTGGGGGGGGAACTTCCTTCATTTTCCATCCCACCTTCTTCTCACTCACTTTCCCCTCCGGCATTTCCATTTCCCCTCTTCCAGGCAACACGTCCTTTTCCTTCCCCCTCCACCCCTACTAATCTAAGAGACGCCTCCAGAACGTGGGGTCAGTCCACAATGGCAGCTACGGAGGACCCAGGCCCCGGTGGAAAATTCCGCTCCATTCGGCCAGGCAGTTCATGTCTCTTAGTTCCCCCACATGCAAGGGTTAATAATGCCCCCTCTCAGGCGATGTTGATCACTAGGAAAGAAGAAACAAACTCACAGACTTAAAGAGTGAACTTATGAACCAGAGGGGAAGCGTAGGGGGAGGGTTTAGGACGGACATGCACACACTGCTATATGTAAGAAAGAATACTCTCCAGATGAATGTATGGGATTGTAAATAAAATGTTAAAATAACCCTTTCCCTTCCCCTGTCACTGTCTGTAATGGCACATTTTAAGTCAAGGTGTTTCCAGGAGGCCAAATTCCAGGGAAGTCAAGCATCAAGGGATGGCTTAAAATGCTTAAGTAATGCGTTATCCTTCTAGCATTTTTTGTGACTACATATTTCTGGTCTTTAGAAACAGGGCCCAAGGATCAGAGGTTGTTTTCTTCAGGACCCAGGTCAATTGAGAGTGTCATACTGAATGAAGTAAGTCACACAAAGAAGGAAAAATATCACATGACACCCCTTCTATGTGGGGTCTAACAAACATGATGCAAAGGAACTTACTTCATATGACATCCCTTCTATGTGGGGTCTAACAAACATGATGCAAATGAGCTTACTACAAAGCAGAAAGAGACACACAGACTTCGAGAATGATCTTATGGTTACCAGGGGGAAGCGTGGGAGGAGGGAGTTGGGATGGGCATGTGCACGCTGCTGTATTTAGAATGGATCACCAACAAGGACTCCTGTGCAGCACAGGGAGCTCTGCTCAATGTCATGTGGCGGCCTGGTTGGGAGGGGAGCCTGGGGGAGAATGGATACATGTGTATTTATGGCTGAGTTGCTCTGCTGTGCCCCTGAAACTACCACAACATTGTGAACTGTCTATGTTGTTCTTTAGCCACTAAGTCGTGTCTGGCTCTTTTGTGACCCCATGGACTGTAGCCTGTCATGCTTCTCTGTCCATGGGATTTTCCAGGTAAGAATACTAGAATGGTTGCCATTTCCTCCTTCAGGGCATGTTCCCCACCCAAGTGTCAAATCCTCATCTCCTGTATTGCAGGCAGATTCTTTACTACTAAGCCTATACTCCAGTATAAAATACAAAGCTTGAAGAAAAATAAAATTACTAATTCAACAGAAAAAAAAAAAAGAGGCTGGTCAATGATGCGCGTCTAGCCTAATTGACGTTGAGCATTATGCAAACAAGCCCTACCCAATGTGGCCCCCCAACCCCGCCCACTGATCCTGAGTCCTTCACAAGAGCATCCGGAGGTGTCAGAATGCTATTTGTATTTTAAATCCTTTTCATTCTTTGCCCTGTTTGCGCTGCCAGCTCTCCCCCAGCCTCTACCCTCTGCCTTGGTGGCTAAGTCCTGAATCCTTAGCTTTGAGCACAGATTGGCTGGAGAGAAAGGCCCTAGTTGTGTTCATATAAAATGCCTCCCACGTTGTGGCTGAGTGTATCCTCCAGATTTAGTTTAGAATAGTCATTTTCGATTTCCTTCAGGAACTGTGCTATCAGCATGACCAGTTTATTGGAAGGATCCAATAAAACAAGCAGTGGGTGGTCTTTCAGATTTGGGCTATACTATAATCATATTATAATAGGAGGCAACACAGTTGCCAGTGACTCAAAGCTTGCTCTGCATCTCAGCTTTGCCACTGTGAGCTCTGTGTGGCTTTGACCATTTGAAATGACTTTATATGAGGAAGAGGGGTGCTGAGTGGGGGATGGAACAGAGTCATGTGTCTTAGCTGAATGCTGTCCAGCCCTCACATCAGGGCCTGACACAGATTAGGGGGTCCGTGACGACACCAGCTTCTATCAGGGGTAGTGGGAAGTGGGGTGATGCCCCCTGAGAAGAAGGGAGCTTGGGGAGACTTTGTCCTACCACATAGTGGGGCTGTTTTGGAGGTGATGCAGTGTTTGAGGGAGTTTCATAACATTCATGCCACTCCGAGCTAAGAATAATCCTTACCTGTAAGACTGAAACCATAATAATAGCTATCTGATAGGTTATTGCAGATATTAAATGAAGCAAAGCCCAGAAAGTGCTGCGAAGAGGGTATGGGACAGGATGAGGGCTCGGCATCACCACAGGGGCTCTTTGCCATCAGGGAGAGTACTTCCAAAATTATTTTCTCATTCCTTCTTTTAAGATTAATTCATCAATGTATTTATTTTTGGTTGTGCAAGACCTTAGTCGCTGAACACGGACTTTCTCTCATTGAGGCGAGCGGGGGCTGCCCTCTAGTTGCGATGCTCCGGCTTCTCATTGCAGCAGCTTCTCTTTTTGCAGAGGTTGGACTCTGAGTGTGGGCTTCAGTTGTTGTGGTATACAGGCTTAGTTGTCCCATGGCATGTGCAATCTTCCCAGACCAGGGATTGAACCTGTGTCCTTGCATTGGCAGGTGGATTCATAATCACTAGACGACCAGGGAAGTCCCTCATTTCTTTTTCATCAAAAGACGTCCGGATCACCAGCAGGCACAGTGCCTCGGGATTAAGGTCTCTGGGCTCTGTGTTTACAGCAGTCTTCTCAGCTGCCTCTTCCTGGTCTTCTTTAGAGAGGCCTCAGGATGAGGCTGAAAGACTGATATCAGAGAGCCCTTTCACATCCATGTACACTCATCAGTGGGGAGACAGCACTTTCTGCTCCCTGCTGGGGGGCAGACCAAGGTTATACTTTCCCAGAATTCAGAACCTATACACCATCCTCCAAAGAGGCCTTTACACCACATCCCAAAGAGGCAAACTCTCATCAGAACTTGGCAGAAATATTCAGTAGCATTCCCTGTATATTAACAGTCTGAAGTCAACATGAGTATTCAGTTCAGTTCAGTTCAGTCGCTCAGTTGTGTCCGACTCTCTGCGACCCCATGAATCACAGCACGCCAGGCCTCCCTGTCCATCACCAACTCCCGGAGTTCACCCAAACTCATGTCCATAGAGTCGGTGATGCCATCCAGCCATTTCATTCTCTGTCGTCCCCTTCTCCTCCCGCCCCCAACCTTTCTCAGCATCAGAGTCTTTTCCAGTGAGTCAACTCTTCGCATGAGGTGGCCAAAGTATTGGAGTTTCAGCTTTAGCATCAGTCCCTCCAATTACCTTTAATTTATGGGGAAACCTGGTGGCTTAGATGATAAAGAATCTGCCTACCATGCAGGAGACCTGGGTTTAGTCCCTGGGTTGGGAAGATCCTCTGGCAAACAGAATGGCCACCCACTCCAGTATTCTTGCCTGGAGAATTCCATGGACAGAGAAGCCTGTTAGGCTATAGTGCATGGGGTCGCAAAGAGTTAGACACAGCTGGCTGACTAGCACTTTTTTCACTGAGTTGAGTAGGCTCTGCCTCCTCCACTGGACAGGGCCCTGTTGATGGGGCCGGCATTAAGCTAGTACACATGCCAGTCCCACTGAAACCCCAAGAGAAGCCTTGACTGGGTATGAAGACCTTGGTCTTATACACTGAAGCTCAGGAGGCGTCTGCCTTTAGGTTCTTTTTTTTTTTTTTTTTTTGACGTGAGTCCTTATTACTTTGATCTTAGGCCTAAAATTTGAGGAAGGAAGCAGTTTTTTTGTCTTTCAGGGCAAACCTGTTCAGAAGTTCTTGGAAGTGAACAGTCAGGAAGATCCCCTGGAGAAGGACATGGTAGCCTACTCCAGTGCTCTTGCCTGGAGAGTCCCATGGACAGGGTAGCGCGCCAGGCTGCAGTCCCTAGGATCACACAGTGTCAGACGTGACTGCGGTGACTTAGCACGCACACGAGTACCCACCGCGCATATGAACCACGTCTCCTTTACCCTTTCCTCTGTTGATGGACATTCAGGTGGCTTCCATGTCTTGGCTACTGTAAATAGTGCTGCAGTGAACATTGAGTTGCATGTGTCTTTTCAAATTATATATTGTTTTTCTCCAGATATATGCCCGGGGTTGGGTTTGGACTGCTGTACTCTAATTGTACCTTTACAGAGTAGAAAGAGGGTGAGAGGACCTCTGGTGTTGTCTCTTATGAGGGCACTGATCCTATTCATGACAGTTCTGACATCAAGACCAAACTGCTCCTAGGCGCCCATCTCCCTATATCATCACATTGGGAGTTAGCGTTTCAACATGAATTTGGTCAGAGGGGCGGGGGGATGGGGGGATGGGGGGATGGGTCTCACACGCGCACACACACACCTAGTTCACAAACAGGGCAAATCGATAGGCCAAACGGAGACTGTGGTGGAGAAGAAAATAGGATTCTTGTGCCAAGCATTCTTGGATAGAGCAATGACCCAACATTGCCAGATCATCCCATTTTCTAAAAGAAGCTGGAAAACAGCTTCTTTTCATGTGCAAGGCAAACTCCTGATTTTTAAATCGTGACAAGTAATTTAAAAGCTTAAAACACACATGGGCCAAGCAAAATACATCTCCAGACTGAACATGTCCCCCAAGCCTCCAGTCTGTGACCTCTGGAAAGGTCGAGAATCATTCTGCTGCTCGAGGGCATGTTTCTGGGGACAGAAACTCCTTGTCTAAACAAAGAGTACTTCTGGAAACACTGTCACGCCTGACAGGTGGGCACAGTTGACTGCCATCTGCACCATGGCAGCTCAGAACCCACTAACTGTTGCCAAGGATGTGACAGTCCATAACCAGGGACGGAGTTCTTGTCTTTGGGCTTTGTCTCCTGGTTAAAAATAGAGGAGCCTTCTCAATAACTCCTCCCTTGGTAAAAAGCAGTAGGTCTGAAGCTAAGGCACTGAAGCTGCACCTGTGGTGGGTTTGGTGGTAAGCCGGTTCCGTGGCGGGGGCAGAGTGGGGAGGACAGACAGAGTGTGTGTGCTCAGCTGGGTCCAGCTCTGCCGCCACATGGACTGTACTTCGCCAGGCTCCTCTGTCCATGGGATTTTCTAGCAAGAATCCTGGAGTGGACTGCCATTTCCACCTCCAGGGGATCTTTTGGACTCAGGGATTGAACTCACGCCTGCTGCGCCTCTTGCATTGACAGTAAGGTTCTTTTCCACTGCACCACCTGGGAGCCCCGAAGGGAGAGGTAGGTATGTCTGGAGGCTATCTTGATCTATTTCATGGTTTCCATTCTGGTCCAAGGTGGGACCCATAGTTGGCCTCTAACATAGATCCTCAGTTCTCAACAATGCCTGAGAAAGGTCACTGACCATGAGGTGACCTTCACCTGGGCCAAGTAGTTGTAGAATCTCTCAAACTCAGTTCTCTCAAAAGCACCCTGAATTTCTACCTCCCACTATTTGCAAAAAAGATGACTTTCCTTCTATCACCTTTGACCTGTTCAACTTCTTAAGGGTTTCAGGCAGGTTCTAGAAGAAGACAGTCTTGTATATACTCTGAGACTGAACATACATATGGATAATGGCCAGACCATAGGTAAGATAGAACTCGGACCCTGCAGCAACCAGCCCAGGAAGTCAAACCATAGCCAATGGCCCCAAATGTCAGGACTTGATAATAACTGACAGTTTCCCTAACTGCTGTTCCTGCTTCCAACTTAGGACCTTTAAGAGAAAGCCCTAATCTATCCCATAGGAATGACTTTCCTACAGTTAGTTGCCACCTCCAGCTTCCCCAAAAAACAGCCTCCAAGAAGGGCACACCTGGAACCCTCCCTCTTTTGCTCCATGAAGCTCCTTCCCCGCCCTGCCTGCCTCAGTGATGCCAAACACAGGTGATGCTGTCTGACCCACTTGCTAGGACGAGCTCCCGTTATATAGCCTTTGGGGCTTCCTAGGTGATGCAGTGGTAAAGAATCCACCTGCCAATGCAGGAGATGTGTGTTCAATCCCTGAGTCAGGAAGATCCCCTGGAGGAGGAAATGGCAACCCGCTCCAGTATTCTTGCCTGGGAAATCCCATGGACAGAGGAGCCTGGTGGGCTACAGCCTATGGGATCGCAAAGAGTCAGGTATGACTGAGTAGCTGAGCGTGCAAGCATGCAAACAGCCTTTGGCTGTTCTCATTTAGGAGGTTTTGTTCATTTCCATGGCTCAGGCACCCTCACACACAGTTTCATTTCCATTTGGGGTCGCCCCCGCCCCCCCAGGCTCACAGTGACTGCAGAAACCACTCAGAAAAGGCAGTTTGGACAGAACTGATGGACCAGTCTGTCCCAGATGAATGGTAAAGGGGCCCAAGAGATGTTTGAAATCATTGTGTTGTGACCAGGAAATTTATTAACCTGGAGACAATAGGGCAATTGTCCCAGGGCAGACAGAGCAAAATGCTGGAGTCTGGGACAAGCGAAGCTGCCTGAGTGGCCTGGCCACAGACTCCCGCGGGTCGAGGCTGTCAGTGGAAGGGGCAGCCATTGACCGTGAACAGGCTGGGCCACCAGCTGTCCGGTCACCTCCTCACTGGAACAAGCCACAGAGGTTCTGAGCAGCCAAAAGGCATCTCACTCCTTGAGCCTATGAAAATTAGCCTCTTTCCACTTTCATTAATTCACCAGACCTACTCTTGGGAAGGAGACAGCATTTTCTGATATGAGAACAAAATGTCATCACAGACAGAGAGCTTTCAATACATCATACCTGAATTTTTCAGGGAGAAGCAGTGGGAAATCAAAGGAGTAGAAATTTATCGTCTTAAATCAAAAGAGCTATTGGGATCCTTCAGAGGCATATTCCCGACTCTCTCTCTCACAATTTCTGATGTTTTAAAAGCCTCAAGAGAAGAATTAAAAGAGTTTTCCTCCGGACAGGGTGCCACAAAAGAACCGCACTTAGAGTGTTGCTTGGTATTTGGGAGACGATCAGGACCGAGGATGAGGGCATACCAGGTTGCAGCTCTGCCCCCACCCAGCCCCACCACACCCACCCCACCCCGATCTAGGCACGTGAACGGGAAGAGAAGATGCTAGAATATCTCCATTCTTCTTTAAGAACATCTGTCGTTGATTTACACTGAGGTCTCTATTCCGCGCTTTTAATTAGGCTGACTTTGTGGAATCGGCCAGCAGGGATCTCCATGCTGCTGTGTTGTCAGGTGACACAGCAGTTGCCATGGAGACTATCAGCTGTGAGTGGGCTGTCCATAAGCTGAACCTGCATCTGACAAGTCAAATTTGTCAGTTTGGGGAAAGAGTTATGAGGGTCCTTTTTTTTTTCTCCTTTCCTCTTGAAGAAATTTCCTTGGCTCCTGCCCCTGCCCACCCCCTCCCCCTTTCCAACCAGGAAAGACTTTTTCCACATCGTGGTCTTGAGTCGGAGAAAGGTTGTTTTATTTTCTCTGGTGATCTGTAAGGTCTGTGAGAAAGCTCGGGAACTTGCACTGGTGGCCCTCCAGGATGATTTCGGGGTAAAGTCAAACGAGTCCTGTGATTCATCTACAGACTGCGTGTGTGCTTGCGATGTCTCTTTAGTTGTGTCCGACTCTTTGCGGCCCCATGGACTGTAGCCCGCCAGGCTCCTCTGTCCGTGGGATTTCCCAGGCAAGAACACTGGAGTGGGTTGCCATTTCCTCCTCCAGGGGATCTTCCTGACCCAGGAACTGACCCCACATCTCTTATGTCTCCTGCATTGGCAGGTGTATTCTTTACCACTAAGCCACCTGGGAAGCCCCCACCTACAGACCACAGGGCACCCACCATGGGCTTCTCTTGTGTGTTGGGAATGGTAGGCCAGTGGCTGGGTTTTCTCTCCGAGTGTATTTCATTTCCTCCATTGCCATGAACTGCCCCCAGCATACTAATGATCACGTGTGTGCATATGTGTACACACTTGGGCGCACGTCTGTTTGTCCTGCTGCTCTCTGTCCCTCCCTCAGCAGGTAATGACTTTTATGGACTGGCTTTATCAGATTAAAGGTGAAAGAGCCATTGAATAAAAGGCAGCCTGCCAACCTGACAGACTGCGGGAGGCAGGGATGGAACACGGCCAAGAAGGGAGGGACAGGCTATGCGTCTGCCCTGTTGAACAGCATCACATGACTGTAGGGACAGAGGTGGGAAGGAGGCTCCTGGCCCCAAACACCTTGGTTTTACCTTGCTTCCCCTTTCGCTCCTCTCCTAAGCCAGTCTCTCATCTATCACGCCCTTGACCTCACTGCACCAGCTTCAGGGGCCTTGCATGGCTGCTAGTGGGCCCTCTGGACAGCCGCTCCAGAGCCTGCAGCAGGCAGGGTGACCAGTGGCCGCCCCAAGCTGGAGGCTCAGGAAGCAACCACTCGCGATGAGTGCCATACTAGGCCTGGCCAGTGGGTGAGCGGATCCAACACTGCATCGCTCTTCCTGTGGCTACAGGGTCCACCTCACACGGAGGGAATATGTGTGGCTAGAGGGCAAGAGGCCTGATGCCACGAAGCACAACTGGACAGCGCCCCATGACTGTGCTCTCCCTCGAGTCCTCCCTGGATGTGCCCCACGTGGGGACTCTGCTGCTCGAAGGCAGCCCTGGGTCACACCTCTTAGCATTTGAGGGGTACAGGAGGGGGTGATAGCAGAGGTCTGAGTTTTTAAAAGCAAGGTCAACGCTGTGTGTCCACCAGGTCCTGTTGACAGTGTGTGTGAGCGTCTATGTGTGTCTGTGTGTGCACATGTATATGGATATGTGTCTGAGTGTTTGTATGTGTAGATATATGTTTATGTGTGAACTGTGTGTCTGTGTGTACATGTGTATGCATGAGTGAGCTTGCGTTTCTGTGTATGCGTGTGTGTGAATTTGCATGTCTGTAATGGGCCTCTGTGTGTGAATGTGTGAAAGTCAGTCTGTGCACACATGTGTGAAGGTGTGTCTATGTGTACATGTGTGAATATGTATGTGAATGAGTGTGTCTCTGCACGGCTCAGATGGTAAAGAATCCACCTGCAGTGCAGGAGACCCAGGTTTAATCCCTGGGTCGGGAGGATCCCCTGGAGGAGGGCATGGCAACCCACTCCAGTACTCTTGCCTGGAGAATCCCATGGACAGAGGAGCCTGGTGGGCTGCAGTCCATGGGGTCACAAACAGTCGGACACAACTGAGTGACTAACAGTTTCGCTTTCACTGTGTGTGTGTGAACGTGCGTGCCTGTGTGTGTATCTGCATGTGAACACGTGTGAATGTCTATGTGAATGGGTGTATCTGTGCACGTCTGTGTGAACACCAGTGTGTGTTTCTGTGTATGGATGGATTTGTCTGTGTGTGTGTGAATGAGTGTGAGGCACACATCTGTGTCGGAACACACATTTGTGTGTGGCAGTGCTGGGAGGTGGGCGGTACTGGGCCCCTCTCTTGGGGTCAGTTCTGGAAACCTCAGGCTGCTGCTGGCTGGGGCATCCACACCCCTAGCCAGAGCCCAGCTTGCTTCTCTGCTGACATCACAGAAGGCCGGGCTGCTCTGGATTCTGGGGGGCAGTTGGGTTGCTTGGACAACGACCATGTTTCAGACCTGAAATCAGGTCTGGCGGGGGAGTATACACCACAAGCATGGCCTGCTGGAGACTCTTTCCTGAGGGAGCTGCGCACTGACACGGCCCCCCAGTCTGTGCAGAGTCCCACCACAGATGCCTCGTCTCCTCATCTCCCACCCATTCTGCCAGGATTTGCACGATTAGCCCATCCTTTATATACACATCAGTTTAGCTCAGTCGCTCAGTCGTGTCCGACTGCTTGCAACCCCATGGACTGCAGCACACCAGGCCTCCCTGTCCATCACCAACTCCTGGAGCTTACCCAGACTCATGTCCATTGAGTCAGTGACGCCATCCAACCATCTCATCCTCTGTCGTACCCTTCTCCTCCTGCCCTCAATCTTTCCCAGCATCAGGGTCTTTTCAAATGAGTCAGCTCTTGGAGTTTATATAACTCTGTTATACAAAGAATATATACTCTTATTGGAGTGTAATTGATTTGCAATGTTGTGTCAGTTTCAGGTGTACAGCAAAGTGAATCAGTTATTCAGTTCAGTTCAGTCACTCAGTCGTGTCTGACTCTTTGCGACTCCATGAATCACAGCACGCCAGGCCTCCCTTGTGCATATATCCACTCACTTTTAGAATCTTTTCCCATATATAACAGAATTTTGAGTCAAGTTCCCTGTGCTATATAGTAGGTCCTTATCAGTTATCTATTTTATACATAGATACAAATAGTATGTATCAATCCCAATCTCCCAACATCTACCCCACCACCGCTGGTAACCATAAGATTATTTTCCATATCTGTGACTCTGTGTTTTTAAAATGAGTTTATTTGCACCATTTTTTTAGAGTCCACATGTAAGAGATATCATATGATATTTGTCTTTCTGTGTGTGGCTTACTTCACAGAGTATGACACTCCCTAGGTCCATCCATGTTGCTGCAAATGGCATTGTTTTCATTCTTTTATGGCTGAATAATACTCCATTGTGTGTATATGTACCACATCATCTTGATTCGTTACTCTGTTAATGGACATTGAGGTCACTTCCATGTCCTGGCTATCATAAATAGTAGACCAGTCCGTTCTTTAGATCTGGAAGTGAGGACCCAGAGGCATGAAGCAAAGTTTCCCACAATGTGCAGCCCCATTGAGATCTGAGATGGACTTGGAACAAACAGGGCCTTTGCTCACCCCATACTTACCTGTGCCAGTCTACAAATACCCAGTGGGTATGTGATGCTTCCAGAAAGGTGTCCAGCATCGGGGCAGGGGTCTTTCATCCTATATAAGCTGGAAGCATTAAGCCTCATCTGTCTCCTCATGGCAGTGAAGCACAGCCAGCCCCCCACATGGCTGACCAAGTTAGGGTCTTCAGGCCCCTCTCTCTCTACTCTGTGAGTGGAGCCTGGAGCTGGGCAGAGCAGAGAAGGGCCCCTCCCAGACCCATCTTCACGCCCATCTCCTGCTTCTCAGCCATGTAGCCAGGAGAGGCAGCTTTGCAAA
This sequence comes from Moschus berezovskii, assembly GCF_049115385.1. NCBI lineage: Eukaryota > Metazoa > Chordata > Mammalia > Artiodactyla > Moschidae > Moschus > Moschus berezovskii. The sequence continues at coordinate 107,802,247 of NC_142470.1, forward strand.
GTCAAGGGCTTTGCTGGATATGAGCTAGTGAGGGCCTGGGTACCAGAGAAGAAAAGGCAGATACTTCACTCCTCGTGTATCTTGCTATGTGTTGAAGGGAGCAAAGAAAAACATCTCCTGCATATGGGACTCTTAGAAGGTCCCATTAAAATAGAAGGTTTCTGTAAAGGCCCTAGGAAACCCCCTAAACGGTTACAGCATTGTGTTCAGGAGAGAGGCAGGCAGCACACAGGACGGAGCCCTCAGTGTCGGCTGCTCCTGCAGCAGAAGCGAGCCACGAGCTCAGGGCCCGGCTCCTGGCTGTGTTTTACTTTCCTGAGTGTTCCCAGGGGCATGTTTCTAGAAGCCCAGAGCTCCAGTGCTGCTGGCAAATGCAGACGCAGGCCAGGAGCCAGAACCAGAAAATAAATACACGGAGTCAGAAATCTCATGTTCTGATGCAGCTGAAAGGTCACAGACACGGGCCCTGCGGAGCAGCGGGCTCTCCAGACACCAGCCAGGAACCTCTCCCCACCCCAGCCCCAGAGGCCCTGCTCGCAGGCTGCCCGCAGCTCACAGAGACGCTGCGCTGGAGGTGGCAGTGCTCAGCATGGGGGCGGCTGCAGGCGAGCCAGTCTGCCGCTTCAGGGAGACCGTGCCCACACCCAGCCAGGCCCTGCTGCCCGCTTCCTCTTCACTCCAGGGCCTGCGGGAGGATGGAGAATTGTCTCGAAGGACCTGGGGACTGTTGGCGGTGTCTCCCCACCACTGCCTTGCCCAGGCTACCCTCAGATCCACTTTCTCCAAAGGTTTAGCTGGTTTTTTATTTATGTGAGGGCCCCATCCCTGGTGGCTCAGAGAGTAAAGAATCCGGCAGAGATCCTGGTTGGATCTCTGGATCAGGAAGCGCCCCCGGAGAAGGAAGTGGCTAGCCACTCTAGTATCCTTGCCTGGAGAATTCCATGGACAGAGGAGCCTAGTGGGCTGCCATCCATAGGGTCACAAAGAGTCGGACTGAGGGACTAATACTTTCATCTCTGCGGAGGCACCTTGAAGCCTCACACCCACAGGCTGTCCTCCCAGAGCACTGGGCACACAGATGCCCATGGCCTGGCGCCTCTGGGTACCTGGAGCATCTCCCTCTCCGCCCTGGCTCAGCTCCAAGCCAGACATGGTTTGCTCCATGCTTCCCATTAGGTGAGAGGGACCAAGTCCCATACATGGCCCAATGTGGGCAGTCTCTTTGCCTCTCTGTTTGCAGGGGGTGCCATGGCAGGGTCTCAAGATAGAGACCATCAGCGCACTCTTCTCAGCCCATGACAAAGACGGTCTGGGCGAGGTGACAGCAACAGCCCCGAGCCAGTCTGGGCTAGATTCCCAGCTCCTAACCCTCCACGTGATCCTGGGCAGCTTAACTTACCGGGCCAGTTTCCTCATCTGTAAAATAGGATGAAAATGAGGCCCACTTCACAGAGTTGACCTAAGGATTAAATGAGGTTTTATGTATATACACAGATGTATCTATATACATACTCATGTGTATATATGAAATTATATATATAAGTATAAATGAATTATATAAGAGTGTATATATATATATATACTTGTATATATATTTATACATAAATGAGATTTTAGATATAAACATCTATGACATTATAAATACATATACTATTTAAAGTACTTAGAACAGAGACTTCCCTGGTGATCCAGGGGTTAAGAATCTGACTTGCAATGCGGGGGTCACAGGTTTGATCCCTGGTCAGGGAACTAAGATCCAACACGCTGTGGAGCAAGCAAGCCCACACCACAACTAGAATGCACACGACCCAAGGGGAGACCCCATGTGCTACAACTGAGGCCCGACGCAGCCAAATAAATGAATGAAGACCAAAGCTTTTTAAGTACTTAGAGCAATGCCTGGTGCATAGCGAAGGCTCCATAGATAGTAATTGTTCTTCTTTTTGTTCTTCTTCTGGTTCTCACTGTCGTTGTGATAAGCACAGCTTTGAGATCAGGCAGCCTGGGTTCCAACCTCCATCTAGCCCTTTAATAGCCCTTGAGCAGAGGTGAACTTCCTCAACCTATCCAAGCCTTACTAAATGTCCGCAGATTAAGGTTCATTACAAATCATAGGTCTGGGACCGCCCTGGTGGTCCAGTGCTTAGGACTTTGCCTTCCAATGCAGGGGGCGCCAGTTCAATCCCTGGTCAGGGAGATAACATCCCACAGGCTTTGTGGCCAAAAAATCAAAACATAAAAAACAGAAGCAACATTGTAACAGATTCTATAAAGACTTTTAAAAAACGGTTTACTATTAAAAGAAATAGTGGGCCTTAAAACTGGTTAAAATAGCAAATTTTATGTTATGTAGATTTTACCACAATAAGAAAAAGTCCACCATAAATGAATATCAGATATTTGTCACACAAGTATCAGGAATCCATCAAATGAAGCCCGTATTTTAATGAGAATATTACTTGAAGGAGTGATTCTCAAGCCGTGTCTGGGGCATGGGGATTACATTTGGAAGAGACCTTGGAAGTGGGGCCATGCTGGGCCTGGGGACCTGGCAGGTGTCCAGACTAGACGCAAGTGAGGCCAGGCCTACTTGCGGCTCTGGGGTAGAGTCTGTGTGGCTGCACCAGGGACATGCTGGTGACCCTGGGGATAAGGCACTAGGGTCTCTCGACAGCCCTTCCTTGCGGATAGAGTCTGGAGGAGGATTTTTCCCGCGGTTGTCTAGGCAAGAGGCCTGTGTGTGTCAGTCGCTCAGTCGTGTATGACTCTTTGCGACCCCATGGACCCTGCCAGGGGTCCTCTGTCCATAGGATTCTCCAGGCAAGAATACTGGAGTGTGTTGCCATTTCCTCTTTCAGGGGATTTTCCTGATCCAGGGATAGAACCTGGGTCTTCTGCACTGCAGGTGGATTCTTTACCACTGAGCCACGAGGAAAGTCCAAGAATACTGGAGTGGGTAACCTATCCTTTCTCCAGGGGATCTTCCTGACCTAGGGGATCTTCCTGACCCAGGAATCGAACTGGGGTCTCCTGCATTGCTGGTGATTCTTTACCATCTGAGCCACCAGGAAAGCAAGAGGCCTCCTTGTCTTCTTTCCAGACCTTTCCAGAGAGCATGCTCCAGTATAATCTCATAGCATAACAGGTATCTCTGCCCTGCTTAGCCCCAGAGTGACCCAGCATGCCTTTATTCCAAAGCTCCAACAGTGAAAGCATGGTCACAGCATGATGGCTCCAGGTGTGAACTGTGACCCAGGAGTTAGGGACTAAAGAGAGCTGTCATTCATCACCAGGTGCTCACAAGCCATCCTCTGGTTGCCTAGGCAACCTAGAAGGGCCTCTGCCTTCCCTCCAGGACAAGCCTGCTGCTTCCCATGATGCAGACAGTTCTGGCGAGGAAGGATGGAAGTGGTGTGGACCGTAGGAGGGGGCCCTGCAGGAGGCCTCACAAGAGAGCTCACAGCAGAGCCTGTGGGGGGTCACCTCATTTGCTGAGCATCCCATGTGCCAGGCAGCATGCCAGAGCTCTCTTTGAGTTAGAAGGGTTCCCTTTTCTCCTCACCCTCTCTAGCATTTGTTGTCTATAGACTTTTTGATAGTGGCCATTCTGACTGATGTGAGGTGGTACCTCCTTGTAGTTTTGATTTGCATTTCTCTAATAATTAGCAATACTGAGCATCCTTTTATGTGCCTGTAAGTCACCTGTATGTCTTCTTTGGAGAAATGTCTATTCAGGCCTTCTGCCCAATTTTTGCGGAGAAGGCAATGGCAAGCCACTCCAGTACTCTTGCCTAGAAAATCCCATGGATGGTTGAGCCTGGTGGGCTGCAGTCCGTGGGGTCGCTAAGAGTCGGACACGACTGAGCGACTTGACTTTCACTTTTCACTTTCACACACTGGAGAAGGAAATGGCAACCCACTCCAGTGTTCTTGCCTGGAGAATCCCAGGGACTGGGGAGCCTGGTGGGCTTCCGTCTATGGGGTCACACAGAGTCGGACACGGCTGAAGTGACTTAGCAGCAGCAGCAGCAGCAGCCCAATTTTTGATCGGGTGTTTTTGTTTGTTTGTTTTGGTATCGAGCAGTATAAGCTGTTAGTGTATTTTGGATATTTATGACCTTCAAAATAAAATCACGCATACACCACCTGCCACTTTAGGAAGTCCTTATCTTCCCAGGGGATGCTAGTGGTAAAGAACCCACCTGCCAATGCAGATTAGACATGAGACACGCAGATCTGTTCCCAGGGTCGAGAAGATCCTCTGGAGGAGGGCACAGCAACCCACTCCATTATTCTTGCCTTTAGAATCCCACGGACAGAGGAGCTTGGTATGTGACAGTCCACTGTGTCACAAAGAGTCAGACACAACTGAAGTGACTTAGCATGCACACATCTTAAGTAATCATATCTGCAAAGACCCTATTACTAAATATGTTAGGTCACATTCTGCGGTTCTGGGTGGACATGGATTTAGGGGGACACTGTTCACCCCCCATGGACAGTGTGAGCACGCGCATGAACATGTGACTCACAGCAGGGCTGGGAGGCAAGGGGAGCATGAGAGGTGCCTGTTACTGAGAGGCAGCTCCGAGAGGGAGGGGTGCCCTGGAGAGGATATACGGGGACAGAGTGTCTCTGGTCCCCTCACTGCTGGGTTCTTCTGGAATTTTTCACCTGCGTCAAGAAAGGAGGTCAGAGATCCCCGAAAGGTCCTCAGGCTTCAGAGTCCTGTGTCTACGCAGCTCTGGTGTCCAAAGGCATGCAGGACCGTCAGAACAGAGACGGGAAGGCGTGACCCAGTGCCGCCGGGACCCACACCGCGGCTGACGCCACCAAGTTATTCACGAGGAGACACACGCTGATGGGAAAGAGGAAGCAGCACAGGGAAAGGGCCGGGGGGACGCCGCCGGGCCGGGGACTCGCTGCGGCCGGGCACGGCCCACCACCACTGCCCGTGGAGGGGCAGGCAGGGCAAGAGGCGATGTCCTCTTGTTTCCTGCTGACACCTCCTCCCACCGGGCTCTGAACAAAGATTTCTGGAAGTAAAGGAGTGGTCCAGGGGTAGTGAGAGGCAAGCGGCGGCCCTCCGGGGCACGCCCACGGCTGACAGAGGCTGCCTGCGGTTTGGCTGGAGTCATTCCTCTGCAAGTCAGCCTTAGGTAAAAGAGAATCACAGCCCTGGAGAGGCCCCTTCGGTTTCTCGCAGTCTTGAAATCATTTGAAAATAGCAACAGTAAGTCCCGATGCTGGGCTTGGAGGAAGGCTGCCCTGGTGTCACACAGTCTGGTTGGGCAGCTCCTCCTGGCCCTGCAGTATGTGCCTGGGGGACAGGGGACACCTTGAAGCTTTAACTTAAAGCGAGGACAGAGGGCATGGCCTTCCTGCCTGCCCTGGGGGAGAGAAGGATCTGGGGTGCAGGCCCTTTCTGTCACCACAGGTCAGGGGACTTGGGGTCCTCTGGTCCTGTGTGTTGACAGCCACCTCAGACCCCGTTAACTGAAAAGCCACACTTGAGCATTGTTCAGCCTTGGACTAAGCCTTGACATACAAAGACTTCAGGATGGCCCCAGAGCCGAATCACTGACCTTGCGGAGCATAGAGATTGGATACGCACACATAAGGTTCGTGGGTGCCCAGGCCACACGCTCCGGAGCAGAGGAGGGCTCCGGCGTGAAACGGCCTCTTCGGGTGCTGGCTCCGCCCAGGTGTCCTCTGGTCCCCACCACAGAGGTGGCCTCAGCAGCACATGCTCCACGGAGTCTTTCTTGTCCGGTTCTCCAGAAAAACCGAACCCATGGGACACACACAGTGGTTTATTATAAGGACTCAGCTAACATGACTACAGAAGTTGACAAGTTCTAATAACTGCATTCAGTAAATTAGAGACAAAGGGGCTGCAAATGTACTTCTGGTCCAAGTGCCAAAACCTGAGAACCAGAGCTTCAGCGGTGTGAGCTCCACTGTGAAAGCCAGCATGGGCAAGATCCAGGAAGAGCTGTGCTTCACCTCGAGTCTAAAGGCAGGAAAAGATCAAAGTCCCAGCTCAGAGGCAGCGGGGCAGGAGGAGTGCCCTCCTTGTGAGAGGGTCAGCCTTTGTGGTCTAGTCAGACCTTCAACTGATGAGATGAGGCCCACCTACTTTAGGAAGAGCAATCTGCTTTACTCAGTCTATTAATCTTAAACACTGAACTCATTCAGAAAAGCCCTCTCAGAAACACCTGACTTAGAACAATGTTTGATCAAACATCTGGGCACTCCATGGCCCAGTCCACTGTCAATCAAGTTCCCTCTCCAAATGAATTTCCCACTAAAAGTGGGGAGACCACCCAGTCTCTGCCTGGGCAGGATCTGGGTCCCAGTGGATTGCAGATTGTCTTTCCAGATACCCTCCACTCTCCTTCCCAACCCTTGAGTCCCGCAAGACACCATCTTTCTCAGCCCCTGTACTATGCTCATGGGCACACATTTTCCCTTAAATGAGCTTGGGGTGCTTTCTTTACTTGCACCACCCAGCCCCTGGGAACACAGGCTTCTTTCCATCAGGCCCTTCCTCCACCATGGGGTCTTCATGGATGTTCCCCACCCCGAGCTGTTAAATTGGTCTGGGTCACCCCCAGCAAACTGGCCTGCCACAGAGTCTTCCATCTTCCATTTTGTGACAACAATCAGGGTGAAGACTGGAAACTGGGTTTTTACTTGTGTGTGTGTTTGTTTATTTTATCATCAGGCACTTGCTTCCAGAGACATAGTTCCACTGAGGTTATCACTAACCTGCCCAGAAATGGTACCTCTCAGAGTCCCCTTCAGGACAAGTTTGAAAGATTTTAACGATTATACTTACAAATGCTGCAAACCGGAGCTTCAAAAAGGCCAGTAAAGTCAGATATCTGCTTTTCATAACAATTCTAGTTACGGAGGCTACTCCTCCATTCTTGGCTTGGTACGTGCAGTATGGTTAAAACTGAAATGTCAAAGGGGAATGATTAAAAGCCAGGAAGCGGGCATTAAAAAACCTGCCTCATTGCACTTTCTTTTGTTTGTAGAGGAGATAAAGGAGGAGAGACGGGAGGGCAGCTGACCCTGTGTGGACATGACTGCCTCTTTGTAGGGTTATTGGAAATCTGTGGATTGATTTTAGCTTCACACTGGCTGGAACATCACTGTGGTTTCAGGCTGAAGAGAGGAGGACCGAGTTCTCACAACTGCACTTTAGGAAGAAGCCTAACCTAACGTCTTACCTGTGAGGTGGGGAAACAGGGATCCTGAGACGTTCAGTATCACACAGCCAAGCAGTGGGAAGCTGGCTTTCACAGTCAGACTCAAACTCCAGATGGACTAAAACTGAACGTAGAAATGAAACTTTCCAGCCGTAAGAGAAACACGTCTGTGGCATTGTGGCAGGGAAGGAAGAACTCGCGCCGCGCTCAGTCGCTCAGTCGTGTCCTACTCTTTGCAGCCCGCCAGGCTCCTCTGTCCATGGGATTTCCCAGGCAAGAATGCTGGAGTGGGTTTCCATGCCTCCTCCAGGGGATCTTCCCAACCCAGGGATCGAACCCGGGTCTCCCGTAGTGCAGGCAGGTCCTTTACCATCTGAGCCAGCAAGACACACAAAGCACCAGCCACATTAGGATAAAGAGCTTCTCTCCTTAAAACAGAGGGAAACCAGTGTCTAAAGTCTGAGTTTCCTGGGTCCTGAATAATTCCGATTGAAGCTAGGGGAAGGGACTTCCCTGGGGGTTCAGTGGCTAAGACTCTGCGCTGCTGATGCAGGGGTTCCAGGGTCAATCTCTGGTCAGGGAACTAGATCCCACAAACCACGACTCAGATCCAGAGCAACCAAATTAATTAGTTTTTTTTTTTTAAGCCAGAGGAAGGGTCTTGTGGGAAAGAATGGAAGAGTCCCTGGGCTTCCCAGGTGGCACTAGTGGTAAAGAACCATCTGCCAATGCAGGAGATGCAACAGACATGGATTGGATCCCTTGGTCAGGAAGATCTCTGGAGGAGGGCATGGCAACCCACTCCAGTATTCTCGCCTGGAGAATCCCTCGGACAGAGGAGGCTGGTGGGCTACAGTCTATAGGGCTGTAAAGAGTCAGACACAACTGAAGTGACTTAGCACGCACTGGTACTGGCAGGGCGCTAGGCCCCTGCCAACACGCAGCCCCCCAGAGCAGTCCTGTGAGCCACGACCGTCCCTGTCACATGGACGAAACAGAAGCTGAAAAACCCTGTTGCTTGTCACAATCACATATCTGGTGAGTGACAGGGACCATCCGTCACCAGCTTGTGCAAACGTCTCCTATGGAGCCATCAGCTTCCCTCTGTTTCCCTCCAATCAGCACTGTAGGTGGGTTGCCCTTTATAAATTGCAAATTGGACCATGTTACCCCATCACTGGGCCTTTTTGGGTGTCCTGATACATGTCATGGAAAACCCAAACTCCTACCCATCCTGAGGCCCTTGGTGACATGGCCCATAACGTCCCTGCCTTGCCTCTTCCCACTGTTCTTTTTCCCCCAGTTCCCAGAATGCAGGCAGGTTTCCTCAGGGCCTTTGCACAAGCTGTTCTGTCACCAGAGACCCTCCTCTCACTTCCCCACATGGCCAGCACTGCTGCCTCTTAAACCTCACTTCGTGAGCGAACTCTCTCCAGACCTGGGCACCCACTGTGTTAGCACTGACTGTACAAAATTTATTTCTATTTATTTGTTTAACCTTTGTTGTCATAATAGACTCTGTGCCCTGTAAAGGCAAAAAACAGACAGCTTTATTCTTTTCTTAAAAAAAAAAAACTTTTTATTTTGTATTGGGATAAGCCAATTAACAATGTTTTGATGGTTTCAGGTGAACAGCACAGGGACTCAAGCTTCATATCCATGTATCCATTCTCCCCGAAACTCCCCTCCCACCCAGGCTGCTGCATAGCATTGAGCAGAGCTCCCTGTGCTGTCCAGCAGGTCCTTGCTGGTTGTCCATTTTAAATGCAGCCGTGTGCACATGTCCATCCCAAACTCCCTAACTACCCCTTCCCCTCATCCTTTACCTTGGCAACTAGAAGTTCACTCTTTAAGTCTGTGAGTCTGTTTCTGTTTCATAAGTCCGTTTGTATCACTTCTTTTTAGATCCCACATATACGGGATGTCAGATGGTATTTCTCCTTCTCCAGACAGTATTTCTCTTTCTCCAGACAGTTTTACTTTGGACTGGACCTTTAACTCAAACACAGTGCCTGGTGCTTTGTACAGCTCGATAAAAAATGTGCTGGCTGCATGCCAGATCCATCCTGAAATGCTTCGAGCATGGTCCCTAACCAGCTGTGTGATATTAGTGACCCACCATCGCTTTCTTAGCCTAATGAAATCCAAGCAAAGCTCCCGTGCCTTCCAGCTCTGACATGCCCCATCCCTCCGCTACTCAAAGAGAAACAGCCCTACTGTGGCACGTGCCAAGTACCAGAAACACTGTGCAGCCTGGACTCAGGCAGCGTCCAGGGTGAGTCTAAGTTCATCTGATGCTCTTGGCCTCCAACTTCTCAGTTGATGGCTGACCCCCAGATGGCTGACCTCCTGGCCAGGGGGCTTCTCTGGTTGGGGAAGTCATGATGGGGACAAGCTCCAGAGTCCAGGAAGCATGTACAAGATTCCAAAGGCTAAGTTAGCAAAGGGGCAGCAGCTGATGGCCAGTCTGAGAACAGAGGCTTCAGGGCATCCACCCATCCCCGCTGAGGACAAATCGGCTACAGCCCTGCTGCCCAACCCTGAGCTGAACTCTTAGTTGGGGATGTTATTGCCACATCAATCCTGGCTGTCGACTTGAAGACTATTCCTAAGCTTTGCACAAAACTGTGACTGAATAATGGAATCTGTGAGTCTTTCTCGGTAGGAAGAAAACCTGAGGGCACAGAGGCCCACATTTCATCTATGCACAGCCCAGGCGGTCAGCAAGCTTGGCAGTCAGACCCCTGCCATCATTTTGCTGGCATCTTTTATCATCAATGGGCTTCCCTGGTGGCTCAGATGGTAAAGAATCTGCCTGCAATGCAGAAGACCCTGGTTTGATCCCTGGGTCAGGAAGATTCCCTGGAGAATCCCTTGGACAGAGGAGCCTGGTGGGCTGCAGTCCATGGGGTCACAAAGAGTCAGACATGACTGAGTGAATGACACTGCCACTTGGCCACCACAGGCTCTGTCCGCAGTCTGCTCTTCACAGTGTGCCATTTTATTTTTTAAGTACAGTTCTAAAATTTACCTGGCTTCACTTAGGGGATCCCCATGAAGCTGTTCATTGCTTTCATAGGGAAATAACTATCCAAGGGAAATGACCAAAAACCAACTCGAAGGATATCTAGGAGAGCACAGGGCAGTGTGACAAAAAGGTCGCGTCAGGTGGGCTGTGACGCCGACACACTGGGCAGCCCTGGGCAGATGTACTGTCTTCCCCAGTCTGTTTCTTTTGCTGTTCAGTCACTCAGTCGTGTCTGACTCTTGGTGACCTCATGGACTGCAGCACGCCAGGCTTCCCTGTCCTTCACCATCTCCCGGAGCCTGCTCAAACTCACGCCCATTGAGTCAGTGATGCCATCCAGCCATCTCATCCTCTCTCGTCCCCTTCTCCTCCCACCTTCGATCCTTCCCAGAATCAGCATCTTTTCCAATGAGTCAGCTCTTTGCATTAGATGGCCAAAGTATTGGAGCTTCAGCTTCAGCATGAGTCCTTTCAATGAATATTCAGGGCTGATTTCTTTTAGAATGGACTGATTTGATCTCCTTGGAGTCCAAAGGACTCTCAAGAGTCTTCTCCAGCAACATAGTTTGAAAGCATCAATTCTTGGGTCCTCAGCCTATTTTCTTGTCCAGCTTTTATATCCATAAATGACTACTGGAAAAGCCACAGCTTTGATTATATGGACCTTTGTAGGAAAAGTAATATCTCTGCTTCTTAAAACTTTGCCTAGGTTTGTCATTGCTTTTTTCCAAGGAGCAAGTGTCTTTTAACTTCATGACTGCAGTCACTGTCCACAGTGACTTTGGAGTCAAAGTTTGTCACTGTTTCCATTGTTTCCCCATCTATTTGCCATGAAGTGATAGGACCAGATGCCATGATCTTTGTTTTCACTCTTCTCTTTCACCTTCATCACTTCCTGCCATAAAGATGGTGTCATCTGCACATCTGAGGTTATTGAAATTTCTCCCTGCTACCTTGATTCCAGCTTGTGCTTCATCCAGCACATCATCACTATGAACAAAGTTCAGTTCTGTTCAGTTCAGTCGCTCAGTCGTGTCCGACTCTCTGTGACCCCATGAATCACAGCACACCAGGCCTCCCTGTCCATCACCAACTCCCGGAGTTCACTCAAACTCATGTCCACAGAGTCGGTGATGCCATCCAGCCATCTCATTCTCGGTCGTCCCCTTCTCCTCCCGCCCCCAACCTTTCCCAGCATCAGAATCTTTTCCAGTGAGTCAACTCGTCGCATGAGGTGGCCAAAGTATTGCAGTTTCAGCTTTAGCATCAGTCCTTCCAATGAACACCCAGGATCGATCTCCCTTAGAATGGACTGGTTGGATCTCCTTGCGGTACAAGGGACTCTCAAGAGTCTTCTCCAACACCACAGTTCAAAAGCATCAATTCTTTGTCGATCAGCCTTCCTCACAGTCCAACTCTCACATCCATACATGACCACGGGAAAAACCATAGCCTTGACTAGACAGACCTTTGTTGGCAAAGTAATGTCTCTGCTTTTCAATACACTATCAAGGTTGGTCATAACTTTCCTTCCAAGGAGTAAGCGTCTTTTAATTTCATGGCTGCAATCAGCATCTGCAGTGATTTTGGAGCCCCAAAAAATAAAGTCTGACACTGTTTCCACTGTTTTTCCATCTATTTCCCATGAAGTGATGGGACCAGATGCCATGATCTTTGTTTTCTGAATGTTGAGCTTCAAGCCAACCTTTTCACTCTCCTCTTTCACTTTCATCAAAAGGCTTTTGAGTTCCTCTTCACTTTCTGCCATAAGGGTAGTGTCATCTGCATATCTGAGATTATTGATATTTCTCCCAGCAATCTTGATACAAAGTTAGTAGAGGTCTATTTCTGCCTCCACAGAATTTAGGTTCAGGCTCGGTGGCTCCTGGCTCTCAACTGCTGTGGTTTCAGACCTCAATTGGGGCTCTTTGCATGAGGCCAGGGTGCTGGGTAAAGTGCTTGCCTGGGGTCAGGCTCCGGAGGACGGGGTAGTCCCCTGACCGAGGCCACAAAGTGAGAGAACAGAATGGGTTCTGGACCTGGGACTACCTAGTTCCTGGGATCATCAAAGACACTGGCCAATCCTGGATGTTCTGGTAGCTTCATGTTCCTTTGGCTTCCCAGGTGGTGCAATGGGAAAGAATCCCCCTGCCAATGCAGGAGATGTGGATTTGATCTCTGGATTGGAAAGATCCCCTGCAGGAGGAAATGGCAGCTTCCTCCAGTATTCTTGCCTGTAAAAATCCCATGGACAGAGGAACCTGGTGGGCAACTGTCCATGGGGTCGAAAGGAGTCGGATACGACTGAGCAACTGAGCACACACACGTGCACACAGCTTCCTTTACACAGGTGAGTGCCCCCTGGGGCGTAGAGGAAAGACAGGGGAAGGAGGAAGAAGCTGGCTCAGCCTGAGGACCAGTGAAGAGCCACGGCCTGGGCTGGCGGGTGACCGCGATGATCTCGTGTAAGCCCCGTCAACCTTGTGAAGTGGAGATTGTTACCCCCTTACACTGCTTGATGAAATGAAGGCTCAAACAGGCTACTCAACTTGCCTAAGAGCACACAGGTATTGGCAGGGGTAGGGTGTACACACAGGCTCATCTAAGGCATCCACACCAGGCTGTATCCCATGGATGGGAGAGCAAGTCCAAGCCAATGGCCCCTGCCCTTGCAGGCTGAGCTGGGATCCTCATTAAGGATCTGCAGACACACAGGACAGCTATTCCGGTTAGAAGGTCCTGATAACGTGTAATGTTAACTTTTTAATGTGGTCTCAATTAGATCACGATTTTCTATGGACCACCTTCTCATGTCTTCATTACTTTTATCACTTGTCAACATGTCAGCATTTATTTGGAACTGTGGAACAGAAACTAGAGAGAACATAATTCACTTCATGAACTCTTACTGAATGCTAAAGTAAAAAAAAAAAAAATGTTTGCCAAACATAGCATTGGCTGCAACCAACTAATATTCAAATGCCCCTCCACTTATCCACAAGTTACTTTGGTTCAATACATCCACCTTGTAGACACTTCAAAGGGAAAGCGTATGTCTGGTCCGTGGGATCAATGACCCAACTTCAGGGTCCAAAAGGCCATGAAGGGCTCTTGAGGCCAGCCCAGTGATCAAGTGTGTAAACTTGGAGGTGGTAGTTTAAATATTCTTTCACCCAGCCGTTCCTCGGCGGAAAGACTCCACAACTGTCAAGGGATGTTCACCAAGTTCATAGTCAGGGCAAAGGGGAGGCCAGCGGAGCCCAGAGCAGGGGGCAGGGTGGAGTGGGTAATTTGGGGATGGCACATTGAATGGAGGTGGAGGGATGACCTGGACGGTCAAGTGCAAGAGAGCAAAGGTGTCGCTCAGTCCTGGAAGAGACGCCCAGGGAGAGCGGAGGAAGAATCAAGTGTGCCACCCGCTAGGGGCAGAGCAGAGCGCCCAGCTCAGGCTGCCTGACTCCCAACCTCGGGCACTTTTTGGGTGGCCACTTGGCCCCATGCACGTTCTAGAAAGTCACCATGCCTTCCTAAACAGATTCACCAGACTGGGCAGAAACTTGGGATGAAGGGAGATTCCAGTTTTGGAAGCAGAGTTCTCTGCAATACATTCTGGCTTATAGTTTCCAAATCAAGACCCTGATGCTGGGAAAGATTGAAGGCAAAAGGAGAAGGGGGCAGCAGAGGATGAGATGGTTGGATGGCATCACCGACTCAATGGACATGAGTTTGAGCAAACTCTTAGAGAAAGTGAATGACAAGGGAGCCTGGCATGCTACAGCCCATGGGGTCTCAAATAGTCAGACATGACTTAGTGACTGAACGGCAGCAACAATATTGTACTCCACAGTTGGGAAAGGGAGGAGACAGTGGGGTATCCAGAAAGTTGCTGCGTGACTGAGGCCAGGACTTGCTGTGGCTTGGGTCAGTGTGGGAGTCAGGGAAAGTGGCAGCAGTGGCACGGGGGCGTCCTCCCCAGACCCGCAGGCCTGCCTGGCCTTGGAGAAATGGCGAGGAGGTAGTCATGGCAAGAATGGTCCTTATAAATGGTTTTTATTGTGAAATACATCATGCAGACATGCTATAAAATGTATTGTGTGTTAAAAAATGGATCTGAGCAGTTTAAAGAGTCATCACATTAATAAAATGAACATTGAGGATCCATACCCAAGGTTGAAAAATAAAGCATTTTCACCCCGATGTTCATTGCACCACTATTTACAATAGTCAAAATACAAAAGCAATCTAAATTTCCATCAACGGACTAATGGTTAAAGAGGTGGTACATATATACAATGGAATATTACTCAGCCATAAAAAGAATGAAATAATGCCATTTGCAGCAACATGGATGGACCACAGATTATCATACTCAGAGAAGTAAGTCAGAAGGAGAAAGATAAAAAACCACGTTATATCACTTACATGTGGAATCTAAAAAATGATACAAGTGAATTTATTTACCAAACAGACTCACAGACTTAGAAAGCAAACTCATGGCTACCAAAGGGGAAAGATGGAGAGGGATAAATTGGGAACTGGGGATTAACAGACACACATTACTATTTATGGGGCTTCCCGGGTGGTGTTAGTGGTGAGGAACCTGCTTGCCAATGCAGGAGATGTGAGAGATGAGGTTTCCAACCCCTGGATCAGGAAGATCCCCTGGAGGAGGGCATGACAACATACTCCAGTATTCCTGCCTGGAGAATCCCATGGACAGAGGAACTTGGTGGGGCCCGGAATGAGGGCCCTTGCTGCTCCCATCAGGATGGCTTGTTTCAGGAAACTGAGACAATGGAGAAAAACCCTCAGCAAGGGCAGGAAATGAACCCCCCAGTTCACCCGAGGATCATAACAAATAAAAACCCAAACTGAAGATACACAGACAATAAATGCCACATGCCAAGTGAAATGTCTGCTTTTTCTGAGTCCAAACAGTGTTATAGTAAGATGACTAATTCTTGTGTCTCCCTAGAAAACTACAGAATCTACCAAACAGCCGTGACAATTCATTTCCAGATGAATAAATGTCACATGGCTGCCTGAAAAAATTTGAAGAAGCTGGAAACAAGTGTATGAGTCTGGGATCATCCTGTGAAAATGGATAGGTGCAGCTGATGAGAGGGGAGAGGTCCCTGTGGTCAAGAAGGGCTCTCAGAGCAGGTGTAGCTTCTTGCAGGGACCCACATGCCACCACCAGGACTTGGGGACCCCAGTCAGAGATAGCATCAGATCGTTAATTATATTAATAACGCCATCACTTGGTGAAATTATGTAGGTAATCAGCACACACACACAAAATTACAACCTTAATTTCTTCTTCAAATTCTGAGTTTGGACCCTGGACTCAAAAAAAATGGAGGTACTTATGACAGTCGGAGTTTAGCCACTGAGGGAGTTAACATGTCCTGGCGTAGTTGGGGTAAAAGAAACAGATAAGAAAAAAATCACACTAGAAAGCGAGATTGGATTTTTAAAAAATCAATGAAGTAACCAGGCTATTAAAATGGAAAATAAGTCTGATGTCATTCTGCAAAATAAAAGGCTTGAGTCACCTGCAGAGCCACTTAATTAAGCACAGGAAGTAAAGAGAGAACTTGAGTGATTTTCCCCATGAATGTCAGCATTTCAAAATGAGCGAGGCTTAGGCAGAGAGTGTTCCTTCTAATCAGAGAGCTAAATCAGTTCTTTTGCCCTCAGGACATCTTGATACATTTGAAGCTGATGAAGAGCAAAAGGAAGGTATTAAGTATGAGCCGAGAGGGCTGCTGCTGGGCAGCACTGACATACACACACCATCGTCTGTAAAACAGATAACTGGCAGGGAGCTGCTGCCTCGCAGAGGGAGCTCAGCTTGCTGCGGTGTGATGGCGTCGAGGGGTGGGATGGGAGGGGAGGGGAGGCAGGCTCACAGAGGAGGTAGATGTACACACACAGCTGCTGCTGCTGCTGCTACTACAGCTGATTCAAAACCAAGGTCAGACCCCTTCCGCGCATACAGGGGAGGCGACGAAGGGACAGAGCGCCTGAAGAACTCTAGACGGAGGTTGGTGTCACTGTACAGGAGTCAGTGGTCACAACCAGCCCAGAGGAAAGAAAAGCGAGAGGCAAAGTGGTCGTCTGAGGAGGCCTTACAAATCTCTGAGAAAGTAAGTGAAAAGCAAGAGAGAAACGGAAAGATATACCCAACTGCATGCAGAGTTTCAGAGAATAGCAAGGAGAAATAAAAAGGCCTTCATAAATGAACAATGCAAAGACATAGAGGAAAACAATGAAATAGGAAAGACTAGAGATCTCTTCAAGAATATTGGTGATATCCAGGAAATATTTCATGCAAGGAATTTAACAATAAAGGACATAAAGAGCAGGGACCTAACAGAAGTAGAAGAGATTAAGAAGAGGTGGCAAGAATACATAGAACTATACTAAAAAGGTCTTAATTAATTGGATAACCACGATGGTGTGGTCACTCACCTAGAGCTGGACATCCTGGAGTGTGAAGTCAAGTGGGCCTTAGGAAGTATCACTACGAACAAAGTTAGTGGAGGTGATGGAATTCCAGTTGAGCTATTTCAAATCTTAAAAGATGAGGCTGTTAAAGTGCTGCATTCAGTATATCAGCAAATTTGGAAAATTCAGCAGTGGCCACAGGACTGAAAAAGCTCAGTTTTCATTTCCAATCCCAAACAAGGGAAAAATGTCAAAGAATGTTCAAACTACTGTGCAGTAATTAGGCTCATCTCACATGCTAGCAAGATTATGCTCAAAATTCTCCAAACCAGACTTCAATAGTACATGAACCATGAACTCCCAGATGTTCAAGCTGGATTTAGAAAAGGCAGAATAAATAGAGATCAAATTGCCAGCATATGCTGGATCATGGAGAAAGTGGGGGAATTCCAGGAAAACATCTACTTCAGATTCACTGGCTGTGCTAAAGCCTTTGACTCTGTGGATCACAACAAAGTGGAAAATTCTTGAAGAGATAGGAATACCAGACCACCTTACCTGTCTGCTGAGAAACCTTTTTGCGGGTCAAGAAGCAACAGTTAGAACCAGACATGAACAAGGGACTGGTTCACAATTGCGAAAGGAGTATGACAAAGCTGTATGTCAAAGTATCACCCTGGTTATTTAACTTGTATGCAGAGTACTGTGTGCACAATGCCAGGCTGGATGACTCACAAGCTGGAATCAAGACTGCCGGGAGAAACATCAACAACCTCAGATAAGCAGATGATACCACTCTAATGGTAGGAAGCAAAGAGGAGCTAAAGAGCCTCTTGGTAAGAGTGAAAGAGGAGAGTGAGAAAGTCGGCTTAAAACTCAGCATTCAAAAAACTAAGGTCATGACATCTGGCCCCATCATATCATGGCAAACAAAAGCAGGAAAAGTGGAAACAGTAACAGATTTTATTTTCTTGAGCTCCAAAATCACTGGGACAGTTACTGCAGCCATGAAATTAAAACACACTTGCTCCTTGGAAGGAAAACTATGACAAACCTAGACACGGTATTCAAAAGCAAAGACATCAGTTTGCCAACAAATGGTTATTCCAATAGTCATGTATAGATGTGAGAGCTGGACCGTAAAGAAGGCCGAGCGTCGAAGAATTGATGCTTTTTAATTGTGGTGCTTGAGAAGACTCTTGAGAGTCCCTTGGACAGAAAGGAAATCAAACCAGTCAATCCTAAATGAAATCAACCCTGAATATTCATTGAAAGGACTGATGCTAAAGTTCCAATATTTTGGCCACCTGAGCCAACTTATTGGAAAAGATCCTGATGCTGGGAAAGGTTGAAGCAAAAGGAGAAGCAGGTGGCAGAGATGATTGGATGGCATCACCGACTCAATGAACATAAATTTGAGCAAACTCCACGAAATAATGGAGAACAGAGGAGCCTGGCATGCTGCAGTCCTTGGGGTCACTAAAAGTCATACATGACTTAGCAACTGAACAATAAGATAGCTGACTCACCTTGTTGCACAACATTAACTAACAGAACATTGTAAAGCAATTGCCCTCCAATAAACAATTTAAATAAATAAATGTACAAGAATGATCTGAAAGGCACCCGAGCAGGAGGAAAAGTAAGCTTTCCATTTGAGGTCCCCAAGACTGTGAGATGCAGGCCACAGAGCAGGCGTGGGGACACTTTGGGACAGGAAGGCCCTCCGGGTAGCGGGGTGGGGCTGCACTCACATTCACGAGACCAGAGGAAGATACTTGAAGGTCTTTCCAGGGTCCTTGGGACTTAGGTTTTCACTTCTTCCTGTAGCAGCTGAGAGGGACAGCAACCAGGTTTGGGGTTTAATAGCAGTGAAGTGGGACCCACAGGGAGCTCTGCAGACGCCTTCCGGGGTCCCTTTGAAACCGTGTAGACGGGGCCTGGCACCTCCCCTTCTTCTGCCCAGCCGCCGGCAGACCCAGCTGGCAGGCAGCTCTGGGCACCCCAGAGGGCAGTGGCATTGGAATGAACGCCCAGCCCCGTCCCAGGGAAGCTCGCAGCTTTCACGGGGGCATTGATACTGGGTCCTCTGGGCCCCGCGTGGCAGAACTCCTAAGATCCTTGGGTCACGAACTATTGGGCTGGCTGAAAACTTCATTTGGGGTTTTCCATACCATCTTATGGAAAAACCCTGATGAACTGTGTGGTCAACCCAATACAATAGACTCGACCAGAACCAGGATCTGTCTCTGAGAACTGGCACTCACTGCATTACTGGCCCCCAACACACACACACACTGTCCCTTCATCCCTATCCATTCCTGTTCATATTCTACTTGCTTTTCTGTCTGACCAAGACAGATTTGATCCTGTCTCTGACGCTCACTGGCCATGTTCCCTGCCCTGGGAAAGCAGGGTGCCTTGCCCACTTTCTCATCTGCCCATCAGGGACTGTCTGAGAGTTGGCACATTTCCTCAGGTAACAGACCTGGCACAGGCCTCCTGATCACCCACCTGGCCTGACCCCTCTCTGGGATTCCTCCCCCTGTAACTGATCGGCCCCTGCTGCTGTAGCCCTACTGTGGGTGAACAAGCTCTCACACCCCACCTGCCACCCATGGGTGTGGAGTGCCCCTCTCTGCCAACTGGGCCCTGACTCTTCTCCTGGCTTCCTGCCCTGCCTCTGACCTGGCAGCTGCACAGAAGTGCAGACTGCCGCAACCAGGGACAAGTGACACTCTCCAGTTAAGTCATTTCTATGTCCCAGGGGTCAGGTGCTTCCAGAAAAGGGGGTGATATCACCAGACTGCCACAGTCTCTGCCCTAGGGAAGCACCAACCCACCACTGACATGCCAGGAGGAATCTGCTGGACTTTGGCCTTGGCAGTGAGGACTTGGGGTTCCTGCTACCAAGGCTTGACAATTAAGGCAGCCGGGGCATCATCTTTTGTGGGAAAGCAGAGGAAGCATCGGCCAAAGTCAGAAACCCACGAATTTTCCATCAGGTATTAGCTCCTGCAGATGCACAAATATACCCTGAGACTCCGAGAGAGGAAATATTTATAAAATTTCATATGGGTCCTGACCCTTGATTCTCAGTCCAGTGGGAACTGAATGTTTTTCCTGGAGGGCAATGATTTACTGTATGTATTGGCTTTCTGAGGGCTTTCCTGGTGGCTCAGATGGTGAAGAATCCTCCTGCAAAGCAGGAGACCCAAGTTCGATCCCTAGGTAGGGAAGATCCCTTTGAGAAGGGAATGGCAACCCACTCTTCTATTCTTGCCTGGGAAATCCCATGGACAGAGGAGCCTGGCAGGCTACAGTCCACGGGGTCGCAAAGTGTTGGACAGGACTGAGTGACTGACACATTCACATTTCAGTGGGTTTCTGGCTGTCCCAGTCCAGCCCTGCTTCTGGTTGGCCCCCAGCCTCCTTTTCGGGGGCAGTTTCTCCTCCACTGTGTTTGGGGCTGATGGAGAATATTGTAGGTGTCACCGTCCACCACGGAAGTCGGGGAAGCGGAACCTTTCTCTCTCTGCTCTTGGGCACTCACAGAGGGGTGTGTGACCAAACCAGGTCCTCACCCGGAGTGTGACATTGGCGTCAGCGACACAGGGACCAACGGGGAGAGGGTCCAGCTGGGACTTGGGACAGACTCTTCTAGGAGGAAAGGGCTGTGCTTGTTGCTTTCCCAGCCCTCTGGAGCAGCCTGGGTTTGTAAAATTACACCAAAAACCAGGTTTTCAAGCATGCGTGCTCAGTCTGTTAAGTCACGTCCGATTCTTTGCAACTCCATGGACTATAGTCCCCCAGGCTCCTCTGTCCATGGGATTTTCCAGGCAAGAATGCTGGAGTGGGTTGCCATTTCCTCCTCCAGGGGATCTTCCTGATCCAGGTATGGAACCTGTGTCTCCTGTGTCTCCTGCCTTGGCAGGTGGGTTCCTTACCACTGAGCCACCTGGGAAGGCCTACTAATAGAGTAGTCACTGCTAATCTCTGTAATTGATGACTCTATCTTTGGAGAGAGTCTGCATATGTGTGGGTGTGTGCTGGTGTGTGTTTCTTTCTTTCCAGTGAATTAATAAAATGTTGCTCCCTTTGTTGCTGTTAATCCCCTAAAGGAGTGAAGATTTCATGCCAGGAGGACCTTCTCTAGCTAAGAAACATCTAATACTTCAAAACATTCCACTAGCCAGCAGCTCTGGACCTTCCAGAAATGCACAAAGCTGTTTCATGTTGCCAGAGGGATGCGAGCAATCACTGTATCTGTGGGCCTCCCGGGACAGGTCCCTGCAGAACTGAAAGCTCACCCTCAAGCTAGTCCTGTGGACCACAGGGGTGCCTTCACAGCTGAGACCAGAGCCTATCACTGGTGAGGAATGAAGCTCTGGGGCAAAGGCCACTGCCAAGGCCAGTGGTTCATCCCTCCCCGCTCTTGATAACCTATGATGTGATATATATTTCTCTAAACATGTCTTTTTTGAAAAGTGTATGACTCATGGCATTAAGGACACTCTCTATGCAATCATCTCCGTATATATTTGCAAAAACTTTTCATCAACTCAGACACAAACTCTGTTCATTTAACCCATAACCCCTCAGTCCCTCTTCGCCCAGATCCTGTTAATCACCATTCTATTTTCTCTATGAATTTTCCTGTTCTTGGTACCTCTTGTAAGTGGAATCATGTACTATTTGTCCTTTTGAGTCTGACTCATTTTAATTAACACAGTGGTTTTGAGGTTCATTCATGTTGCAGTATGGATCAGCCCTTCATTCTTTTTTAGACTGAATAATATTCCACTGTAAGTATACACCATACATGACTTATCTAGTTATTTGTTGATGGACATTTGGATTGTTTCCACATTGCTTTGGGTAGTGTCGACATCTCAGCCATATTAAGCCCCTCCATTCATGAATGCAGGGTGCCTTCCCATTTATTTAGGTCCTCTTTAACTTCTTGTAGCAATTGCTCAATCTTCCTTGAGCCTATTTACGTCTATAACTTAGGTAGTCTCTCAGGATAATGACAGCCAAGTCTCCCTCCCCACTACACAAGCTAACGTTAAAGCCAATAGGAGATGCTGTCTGTGTCCATTCTTTACGGATCACCTTAACTTCAGCATTCCAATTACGGTAAGCAAACCCCAGACGCGTCGTTGTCAACTTTCACCATTTCCTTGGTGTTACATTTATGCCCTTTCAGTCACCATCTTCACAGATGAAAAGTTCTCAGGCTTTTTGGTGTCTCCTCACACCGTCTTGTCCACTGCCATTCTCTTGATTTGGATATATTTCTGACCCAATAAACAAACTTAAATCCAGCCAAGTCGTGTGCTGCTCAGCCTATTTTAACATTTGGGTAGGAGAGATCCAAATGTTCAATGCACTAAAGAAGAAAACCATAATCCCTCATTCCCTGAACCTCATTCAAAAACAGAATGAATGAAAAAATGAAATGTTGACCATATATCTAGGTGACACGCAAGAGGTGCTGGAAACCCATAGCGGTTACCCCTGGGGGGTCACGGGGCGCAGAGCCACAGAATGAGTGGGAGACCCGAGGAAGGGGAGAGGATTTCCAGCTGGGGATTCAGGGGAGGCCCCGCGGAGGGGAAGCATCCTGCCTGGGGCGTTGGGGGGGTGCTTAGACTCAGACCTGATTGAACATGATTAGAAAACAGAGTTAAATTCTCATCACTGGGCTGCAGGGGAAGTATGAAATTTCTGAAAAGGAAAACTAAAATTTAGATGTATTTGGATATATGCATTTTATGGGAGAAAAAATCCAAGGCTTTCAGTAGGTTCTCAAAAAATATGTCAGGCTCAGGAAAGATCCTTCGTGATGAGGGCTCATTTCATACTTGCTACTGGAAAGCTGAGCGTGCATGTGGGAAGTTATGCATACGGCACGTGTGGGTGTGCGCTCGCGCACTGAGTCACTTCAGTCGTGTCCAACTCTTTATGACCCTGTGGACTGTAGCCCACCAGGCTCCTCTTTCCATAGGATTCTCCAGCCAAGAATACTGGAATGGATAGCCCTGCCCTCCTCCAGGGGATATTCTCTAACCAGAGATCAAACCCACATCTCTTATTAAGTCTCCTGAATTGGCAGGTGGGTTCCACTTGGGAAGCCCTATATATATGGATCAGAGGTTAATGCATCCAGGTGTACCTAACCTAGATTCAGTGTGCCTTCAATGTCCTAAAATAGTGTCTTTGTTTTATGGGGTTTTTTTTAAGCTTTTAAAAAAAGAGTTTATTGAATTTGTTGCAGCATTGCTTCTGTTGTATGCTTTGGTTTCTTGGCATGTGGGATCTTAGATCCCCAACTAGGGATCGAACCCGAACTGCCCGCATTAGAAGGCAAAGTCATAACCACTGGAGCGCCAGGGAAGTGGCTTTGTTTTATGTTTTGATTTGTATGCATTGCTGGGAAATGATCAGAGGTCATGACCCTAAGAATTCAATACTGCGGCTTTTAGAAAGAAGGTTCTCCCAGCAAGGAGACATGAGAGATGTGACCACACAATGAAAGGCAGGGATGGGGTTACAGGGCGGGCCTGCACAGGACCAGGAGCAGGAGACCGTAGGTGTCAGAGAGTCACGCTGAGGCCCTGGGCTGTGGAAGGACAAGGTGGAGAAACCCAGAATCTGAAAGGACAGAACAGATCGGGAAGCTTTGGATTCCACTGTGAAAGCTCAGGGCAAAAGCTATCTACTGATGGGCCTGGGCTGAAGCCCAGCCTGGGTGATGACCCTCAGCCCTGGAGCCTCCTCCAGGGTCTCCTGACAGCCCAGCTTCCCTCCTGGGCTCCCCCTGTCCATCCCCACCCCAGAGCAGCTTTGGGCTCAGAGAGGGCGGATGGGTCTGACACATAACAGATGCTCTGAGTCGCTGGACCTGGCTCCCTAGCTAGGACCAAGGACCCTCTGATTCTCAGAAGGTGACCCTCCAGAGGACTGGCTGTCCATCACATGGACTATTGCCCTGTTGCCCTCCTCTCTATGTGTATTCGAAAGGTAAGCTGTGCCAAATGTCCTCCCCTAACTTTGACCACGACGACAAAATGGATAGACCTCTCTGGAGCTGGGATCACCCTTGACCTTCCAAACACCAAAGCTCAAACTCTCACCTCTCTCAGCTCTGAGTTGCAATGGGCCTGAGAGGGTGGGGCACCTCTGACCCTGTGAGCCACGTCCAAAGCAAGTGACAGGACTGTCTGCAGGACAGGGTCATAGGGTCAGGGTCACTGTGCCCCTGACAGGGGGCACAACACACTCAGTTGGTTTCCTGCCTGAGACTTCCTTTTTTTTCAGTCACAAGGGACCCTGTGAATGTGGCAGGAGGAACTGCAGGGGTGGGAGCCAACCCAAGCCCATGGAGGGCAGAAGAATCCCCCAGACGGTGCCTGGGCCCAGCCCAGGGCTCAAGGGCACACAGTCTTGACCTCTGCCTGCCCAAAGAAACAGCTGTTCCCATTTTGAACTACTTGGTTGAAGAACATGACAATTCGCTCCTGATCAGCAGCGTTTCCCGCAAATCATAAAACAAATTTGCCATTGTATTTTCTCGGGGACCAGTCAGTCTCTTTTTTTTTTCTTCCTGATCCTCCATGGAGGCCTCTGTAGGTTGCTGACTCACCCTGCAGGTGACATGCCCCCCACCCCACATGCATGAGCTCCTCAACCGTTTGCGGCCTGTGCTTCCCCCATGAGTCAGGAAGGCTTGCGACATTCCTGAGCAGATGTGACTGAGGTGACGCAGTGATCACAGGGAGGCTGCTGAGGATGACTCCCAAATCTTCAGAGAGGAGAGTTCACACTCAAGTTTATTTCGAACCAGCTGAGTCACAGCTGCTTCAAGGACATGGCTCAGCAGCTGATACCAATGGCAAACCTCGAAGCTGAGGCCATGTGTCTGGGAAAAATCTGGAAGTTTCTAGAAAATGTGATTTCTAGTAGAACTTGATTTTTTTTTTGATGAAAATTTGTAATTTTCTATAAGAATTTCAAAATGTTTAATACAGAAAAAATTATTTTTCACTCATAGTAAAGTAACGAATGGTGGTTCACGTATTTAAACATTTGAATTGTGTGTGTGCTCAGTTGCTGAGTTGTGTCTGACTCTTTACGACTCCATGGACTGTAGTCTGCCAGGCTCCTCTGTCCATGAGATTTTCCAGGCAAGAATCCTGGAGTGGGTTTACATTTTCTCCCCCAGAGATCTTCCTGAACCCGGGATCAAAACCACACCTCCTGTGTTGCCTGCACTGGCAGGTGGGATCTTTACCACTAAATCTACTTCCAAAGTACAGTTTGCTCTAAGTTTGGTATGGAAGGGGTGGACACAAGAGAACAGGGAGTATGCAGGGCGAGAGATTTCGCAGCTCACACGAAATGTGATTAAGGTATTTTTCTGTGCAGTTTGCTAGATGGGTTGTTTAGTTTGGGAATAGACACTCTTCCTGAAATCTCAAAGGAGTCAAACTGAGCATCTCTTGAGACATTTTTCTGTTCCTGAAGTATCTCTGCTTTTTCTAGGGTGGAGAGGGCTGACAGTATTCTCAGCCATGATGAGTCCTCTGGAGCTGTTGGTGGCTGGATTACGCTGTCAGGGGGACACGAAGGATCCGTGGGGGCAGCCGGAGTGTGTTTCTTTAGCTCTCTGCCCTGGAGCGGGGGCTCTGGCGATGTGAACTGGGGTGGGTGCTGGGCCTACTCCATTCAGTCTGTGCAGGCCAAACCCCTGCACACCCTCCAATGCCCAGGCAGCAGAGGACAAAAGCCCCAGCGCCAGTCCCTCCTGGGGGTGCGCTGGGGGGCCTGAGCCGTGCCAGCGGGTGGAGAAGCCAGGAGGCAGACAGACAGGCAGATCCTTTCTGTTCCCCTCTGCCTGCAGCCCTGCCAGCCAGGTGGGAGCCTCAGCCACGGCTGCTCCTCTCCGACTCCTCAGACTGGATATTCTCACCCCTCTGTCTCCCAGGCACTTATTAACCCTTTGGTGGGCAGATATTTCTCTTCCCTCCTTCCCCCAAACTGGTGTGACTTTCATCACCTGTGCATGTGTCGCGATGTTTAGCGACTGAGGGGAACCTGAGCCAGAATCGCCCACAGCTTCTGCAAAGCCCCCTTCTACTGAGGTTGACATCTGCAGGGAGCCCTGCCCAGATCCCTTTCTGCACAGTAATTCCCCGGAAGGCCCGGACCACCCCTCCCTTGGCCAACAGGAGCCCTCCCTAGAAGCCCGCTCCCAGGGCCCCCCACGCAGCCTCTCACACCCCCAGGCGCGCGTGGCGCTGCTGGGCCGTCTCGGAAAGCCAGAGGCCGGAGCGGCCGGGACCTCGCCACAGCCTCCCGCCCTGCCCCGCAACTCTGCTCTGCGCGGCCCTCCCAGCTTCCTGTTTCTGCCTGCCTCTCCTGCTCCCTTCCCTGCCCTTCCCCTTCCATCTCTCCTCCAAGCGTCACTTGCTCAGCCTTGACCTGCCCTGGGACCCTGAGCCTGAAGAGCCTGGGAGCTGCAGGCCTTACACCTCACAGGCTCCGCGGGCTCCTTTCTTCCTCCCAGACGCCCAGAGCCGCCTTCCTGGCTTTGGGGAGTTACCTGAGCTGTGCGTTCCCCTGCTCCAGCCAGCCCAGGCCAGGGAGCCTGGTCCTGCCTTCCTGGCTCCGTCTTCAGCGTTATCCCTGAGAAGAGGCGCAGACTCTCTCCGCGAGCGTTGATGCTTGGATGTCACAGAGGCCTGGGACTCTGTCCTCTCCTGTGTCTCTGCCTTTAGGCCCTGGGGCTGGCAGGCCAGCTCCTTCCCTCATCCCCAGGAACATCCTCTGAGCACCCCCAGGGCCTCCATCCCTGGAGCCCGCTGGACCGACATGGTGGCCTGGCCTGGCCCACCTCCCACATGCTCAACGGGAATGTCCACAGCCTCTCAGACGGTGGCATCCTGAACAACACAAGGATGTTCCCCTGGGGTGTTCTGTAACATAAATTCCTCCAAGAATTTGTTGCCAGGGAGACAAAGAGAGTTCCCCAAAGAACTGGTGTGTTTTCTTTTCCTAGACAATGAGGGCTGCAGACCATTCTGTTTGTCTTTCGCTTTCCCCTTTCCTTACCAGGAAGCTCAGAGCTGCACCCGAGCTGATTCCTGACGTAGTCGTCACCCCTTGGCAGTTTCCTTCCTGCTGCTGCTTGTGAGTCTATTCTTGGGCCTGTGTCCCGTGTGCTTACTGGGAGTCAAAGGGAAGCCAGGGACTGCGGGAAGGTTGTGCAGGCTGCCCTCGTGGTCTTGACACCTGTCCTGCCCTCGCCCCTTGCCTGGTCCTGGAGGCTTTCCGGGCATTCACAGCCACTACTGAGTTTTCCCTTCCTTTTGGACTTGGGGTCCTACATCCCCAGACTCTGGCCTTGGAGTCACAGTGCCGTCCAGAACCACCTTTGACCCTCCGTGCCCACAGAATGGGAGTTTTTCTAATAAAGAGAAGGCATGGGACTTCCCTGGGGATCTAGTGGCTAAGACGGTGTGCTCCCAATGTCACAGGCCAGGGTTTCCATCCCTGGTCAGGGAACTAGATCCCACAGACCACAACTAAGGATCCAACGTCTTGCATTCCACAACAAACCCTGCCACAGCCAAATAAATTCTTTAAAGAAAGAAAGAGAAAACATGGTGACTGGATGATGATGCTCCAAAGCCTGCAGGGATGTCTAGCCAGAGGACCAAGCTTCTTTCCATCTTCTCAGTCAGCTCCCACTTTGCCTCCCCCCACCCCTATCTGGGGAAACATGAGGTGGGAAAGAGGGAATTTTGGTCTCATAGGTGGAGGGAGAGGATCCTGGCAGAAAAGAGACTGGTGACTGTCTGATCAACACCAGTGAGCACAGCCGCCCCTGGGGGCATCTCTCAATCCATCCTTGGGAAAGTTTTCATCCCAGTGGGTCCAAGTGGGGTTTGCAGTGAATGCTGACAGATTCCCCTCGTTAGACCCCAGAAGCAATGGTTTGCAGGTATTTCTGCAACTCCCTCCTGTCCTTCCAGACTTCTAAACAGAAGAATAAATAGGACAGAAACTTGCAGTCAGCAGGGAGACGTGTCTTTGGACAGGAGGAGGTGGGAGGATGGCAGCTGGGAAGCAGGGGATGGCGGAGGAGCCTCAGCCTTTCCCTGAGCCCCATGGCAAACCAGGGGGTTCTTTTTCCCTTGGAGAGGAAGGCTGCTCTCGTGTCAACTTTGGCCGTTTTCTTCAGCAGGGCTCCATGCAGGCACATAGTGGAAGCGTCACCTGGAAGGCTGCTCTCGTGTCAACTTTGGCCGTTTTCTTCAGCAGGACTTCATGCAGGCACACAGTGGAAGCGTCACCCCGAATGGAAACTGGTGTCGACATGAGAACCACCCTTTGCTGTTGGTGTTCAGTTGCACAGTTGTGTCCGACTCTTTGCAACCCCATGGACTGTAGCACACCAGGATTCCCTGCCTTTCATTGTCTCCCAGAGTTTGCCAAAATCCTGTATATTGAGTCAATGATACCATCCAACCATCTCATCCCCTGTCACCCTCTTCTCCTTTTGCCTTCCATCTTTCCCAACGTCAGGGTCTTTTCTAACAAGTCAGCTCTTCCCATCAGGTGGCCAAAGTATCAGAGCTTCAGCTTCAGCATCAGTCCTTCCAATGAGTATTCAGGGTTAATGTCCTTCAGGATTTACTGGTTTGATCTTCTTTCTGGCCAAGGGACTCTCAAGAGGTTTCTCCAACACCACAGTTTGAAAGCATCAATTCTTCAGCACTCAGCCTTCTTTAGGGTCCAACTCTCACATCCATAGATGACTACTGGAAAAATCATAGCTTTGACTAGACGGACTTTTGTCGACAAAGTGATGCCTCTGCTTTTTAATATGATGTCTAGATTTGTCATAGCTTTTCTTCCAAAGAGCAAGTATCTTTTAATTTCATGGCTGCAGGCACCATCCGTGGTGATCTTGGAGCCCAAGAAAATAAAGTCTGTCACTGTTTCCATTGTTTACACATCTATTTGCATGAAGTGATGGGACCGGATGCCATGATCTTAGTTTTTTTTTGTTTTTTTTTTAGCAAACTACCCTATCTTGGCTTATTCATCTGCATACCCCAAGGAAAACAGAAATGTAAACATCATTTTAAAGTCGGTGAAAGTATGGCATTGGAGCAGCTACCTGAATCAAAAGAGGGCTTCAAATAAAGTGAAAAGTTTACATCCTGAGCCTGTGGCCTCCAGCTGCTCCCTCAAATCTGAGATGGACAGACATCTGTGAGGTTTCCTGACATCACAACATCTCACTGGTTGGTTGGGTAAGAGGGTGAGTTGAGTAAAGCGTCGTCCTTCAATTCCAGACTTGGCTTCAAACCCCCTCATGGAATTAAAGCCGCCACTGTCTGCAGCCCTGAACCTCAACCACAGCATCTGCCCATCTGCCTGCTCTCAGCTACAGGGGAGGATGGCCCCGGGGTCTGGCCACCAAATGGACCAGGGTCTGACACAGCCTGATAAATAAACACAGAGGATGAGGCTTGTGCGCACACGTTTGCTGAGTACAGGGTCTCTCCGCCAGGAGGTGACAACGCATCCTTAACCTCCCCAGCTCCCCCACCCCCAGCAGTGGCTGGAAATACTGGGAGGGTGCAAAAGGCAAGCAAGCAGGAGGGCCCTGTGTGCCATCGTCCCACCCAAGAGAGAGCTCCAGGCCCTGGGATGGGTTGAGAACTGATTCACGCTCTGCCTTTGCCTCTCTGTCTTTCCAGGGGCAGTTCAGTTCAGTTACTCAGTTGCGTTTGACTCTTTGCAACCCCATGGACTGCAGCACACTAGGCTTCCCTGTCCATCACCAACTCCTGGAGCTTGCTCAAACTCATGTCCATCGAGTCGGTGATGCCACCCAACCATCTCATCCTCTGTCGTCCCCTCTCCTCCTGCCCTGCCACCGTTATGGCTTTGACCCCTGCCCTGAATTCCTTTCAGATCTTGCAGAGGCCAGGCTCTGGCCCTTGCTCAAGCTGGCACTCATTTCCTCCCTCCTGGACTGTGAATTTGTCAGGGACTCCAGAGAAACAGAACCATCAAGACATACAGAGATATATACAAGAGAAGATTTATTGCAGGGATTGGCTCATGTAGTTACAGAGGTTCAAATGAACTGTTGTTCACCAGCTGAAGGACCAGACAAGGCATTGGTGTGATGCACCCGAGTCCAGAGGCCTGAGAATTGAGGGGATGGATGGACTAAGTCCTGATCTGAGCTTGAAAGGCCCAGAACCAGGAGTGATGTCTGAGGGCAGGAGAAGGCAGATGTCTCAGTTCAAGCAGAGAGAAAGTGAACCCACCCTTCCTCTGCTCTTTTGTTCCATTTGGGTTACCTGGGGTGGGGGTGATGCTCACCCATGCTGGGGAGGACCTCTGGTTCTCTCAGTCTACTGATGGAAATGCTGCTCTTTTCAAAAAACCCTGACAGACACCCCCAAACATGTTTCCCTGCTATCTGGGCATCCACTGGTGGCTTAGCCAATGAGTTGTGTCCAACTCTTACAACCCCATTGACTGTAGCCCACCAGGCTCCTCTGTCCATGAGATTTTCCAGGCAAGAATTCTGGAGTGGGTTGCCATTTTCTTCTCCAGGGGTATTCTGGACCCAGGGATCGAACCTAAGTCTCCTGCATTGGAAGGCAGTCTCCTGCATTGTGGGTGTATCTTTTACTGACTGAGCCACCAGAGAGGCCCCTCTGTGCCTCGGTTAGCCCAATCAAACTGATACAAAAAATTAACCCTGCAGCCTGTCTCCTCCTCCCTTCCTCCCATCCCAGCCCGCAGGGCTTCTCTGTATCCCCAAGGTCAGATGAGGAGCCCCTGGGCGCCCACGGCTCCTGTCCTCTCCCACGTCCAGTACCGCCACATGGTTCTCCTCTTGAGGTCTTCCCTGGGGAGGGCCAAGTCCGTCTGAGTCACTAATTCATCCTTGGTGCCCCCGACAGGGCTGGAAATAGCAGACTCTCAAAAGTAAAGCATGAGGGCTTCCCTGGGAGCTCAGTGGTAAAGAACCCGCCTGTCAATGCAGGAGACACAGGAAGATCCCACTTACCACGGAGCATCTGAGCCCGTGTGCCACAACTACCAAGCCAGAGCTCTAGAGCCTGGGAGCTGGAACTACTGAAGCCCAAGTGGGCCCTAGAGCTCATGCTCCATGACAAGCTGAAGCCGCCGAAACGAGAAGCCCGCACATTACAGCTGGAGAGTAGCCCATGCACACTGCAACCAGGAAAGCCCGCACAGCAACGAAGACCCAGCACAGCCAAAAAGAAATGAGCAAAGGGTGAAAAGCCCTCCATTTACTGAATATGAACCTCCGGCAGAAGGAGTCAGTTGTTCACTTGGAGTAGCTGGCAGGCAGAGTCTGCCCCTGCCCCGGCAGGGTGGGTCCTCCAGGCTCGGAGAGCAGGTGGGTCCTAACTGTTTTGACACTTGGGGTGGAGGGGGGGTCTGTTTCCATGGAGCAGCTTGGATTTCAGGAAAACTAGAAACAGGGGGCCAGGATGTGACGGGCTCATTCATTTTCCAGGTTGCAGTTGCCTAGGCAACAAGATGTATATTCTGCCACTTACACAGAGGCATCCTGACTCTGCAGCCTCTATAGGCCTCTAGGACTTGCCCCAGCACCCAGGCGAGCTGCTCAGCCACGATTGGCTGAATAAGTCACAGAAGAAAAGAAGGTAGGCTTATGGACAAAGAAATTTTTTCCTGGAAAACTGATAGTGTAGCCCCAGCCGTGTATCTGAAGGCCTTTCTGTTTAAACTGGGTGAAAAAAAAACCTCTTCTTAAACATATTTAAAGATAATTGCCTGCTTCCATTGTTTACTCTCCCACCTGAGCGTGTGGGAACTCTGAACAGGACCAGCACTTAAATGCCCATCAGGATGAGAAGGGGCCACGTACCACGGGGTGGAGAGAATGAGCCATGTCCAGGGGCAGCAATAAAAGCAGAATTCAGCAACATGGAAACAAGAAAGCGGACTGCAGAATTCCTCCATTTATATTAATGTGTAAAACCTAGTAAACAATGGGGGTATTTGGGTGTGGGGGGGTCCAACTGCATGCTCTTTAAAAAGATCCGGGGCCAACATAATAAAATATTATCATCTACCGTACGCTAAATGTTGTCACTGTTCAAATACTGCTTGATCCCACTTACACAAGGTACCTAGAATAGTTAAATTCATAGAGATGCCAGGGGCTGGAGGTGGAGGGGTGGGAGGGGGAATGGGGACTTCCTGTGTAATAGGGACAGGATTTCAGCTTAGGAAGGTGAAAGATTCAAGCGATGGCTGTAAGCAGTGCGCGACAGTGTGAGTACTCTTCATGCCACTGGCTGAACAGGGAAATGTGGCAAAACAGCGTTTACATTCTGTTTTATATTACGTGACTTTCACCATGATGAAAGTTTTTAAATGTTGTCTCTATTAAGTCATTATTAAGTGATTTTATATTCCTCTCTGAAGTTTTCCCTTTGTATATTTGAAAGTTCCATAATTTCTGGAAGGACCGCTTTTCTCCGTTTATCAGAAATAATTTAAGAACCAAGTGGCTACTTCATTTAGCTTTTGCTATGGAAGCAAGCAGAGTTATTTAGCTATTTTATTTAGATAGTGCAGAAATCATCTTTGGGAATAAGGCCTTTTTCTTTGAATTAAATTCTCCTGGTTTTCTGATTACCCAAATCACCCACCCCATAACCAGTCAGGCTGCCCACTCACCAGCCCAGGCCCTTAATGGAACACGACCAGGCTCCCCTGCTGTGAACACCCCACCTCACCCTCTTCCTTCTTCCTCTGCCCCACCTCCTACTCAGCCTTCCTCAGACATATGCGGTCCACCAAGTCCATCTCTACATCAGCAAACAATCTTTCACTTAATGATAATAATCGAGATATCTAGGCACTGGAAGCAATGGTTTTTCAAATTTCAAGATGTATCAGAATAACCTCAGTTCAGTTCAGTTCAGTCAGTAAGTCATGTCTGACTCTTTGAGACCCCGTGGACTGCAGCACGCCAGGTTTCCCTGTCCTTCACAAACTCCCAGAGCTTGCTCACGTCCATTGAGTTGCTGATGCCATCCAACCATCTCATCCTCTGTCTTCTCCTTCTCCTCCTGCCTTCAATCTTTCCAAGCATCATGGTCTTTTCAAATGAATCAGTTCTTCGAATCAGGTGGCCAAAGTATTGGAGCTTCAGCATCAGTCCTTCTAATGAATACTCAGGACTGATTTCCTTTAGGATGGACTGGTTGAACCTCCTAGCACTCCAAGGGACTCTCAAGAGTCTTCTCCAACACCACAGTTCAAAAGCCTCAATTCTTCAGCACTCAGCTTTCTTTATGGTCCAACTCTCACATGACTACTGGAAAAACCATAGCTTTGACTATACAGCAAAATGATATCTCTGCTTTTTAATGTGCTGTCTCGGTTTGTCAAAGCTTTTCTTCCAAGGAGTAAGTGTCTTTTAATTTCTTGGCTGTAGTCACCATATGCAGTGATTTTTGGAGCCCAAGAAAATAAAGTCTGTCACTGTTTCCAGTGTTTATCCAGCTATTTGCCATAAAGTGATGGGACCAGATGCCCTGACCTTCGTTTTTTGAATGCTGAGTATTAAGCCAGCTTTTTCACTCTCCTCTTTCACCTTCATCAAGAGGTTTTTTAGTTCCTCTTCACTTTCTGCCTTAAGGGTGGTGTCATCTGCATATCTGAGGTTATTGACATTTCTCCCAGCAATTCCAGCTTGTGCTTCATCCAGCCTGGGATTTCACAGGATGTACTCTGCATATACATCACATGAAGAGATACCCCATGTCCAAGGTAAGAGAGACCACAGTAAGATGGTAGGCTCTGAGAGGGCATCAGAGGGCAGACAGACTGAAACCACGCTCACAGAAAACTAACCGATCTAATCACATGGACATCAGTCTTGACTAACTAATGAAACTAAGCCTTGTTATGTAGGCCACCCAAAACGGATGGGTCATGGTGGAGAGTTCCTCGATATGCCAGCAAATTTGGAAAACTCAGCAGTGACCACAGGACTGGAAAAGGTCAGTTTTCATCCCAATCCCCAAGAAAGGCAATGCCAAAGAATGCAAAGTTCAGTTCAGTCTCTCAGTCGTGTCCGACTCTTTGCGACCCCATGAATCACAGCACGCCAGGCCTCCCTGTCCATCACCAACTCCTGGAGTTCACTCAAACTCATGTCCATCGAGTCGGTGATGCCATCCAGCCACCTGATTCTCTGTCGTCCCCGTCTCCTCCCACCCCCAATCTCTCCCAGCATCAGAGTCTTTTCCAGTGAGTCAACTCTGTCGCATGAGGTGGCCAAAGTATTGGAGTTTCAGCTTTAGCATCAGTCCTTCCAATGAACACCCAGGATTGATCTCCTTTAGAATGGACTGGTTGGATCTCCTTGCAGTCCAAGGGACGCTCAAGAGTCTTCTCCAGAACCACAGTTCAAAAGCATCAAACTACCGCACAATTGCACTCATCTTACACGCTAGTAAAGTCATGCTCAAAATTCTCCAAGCCAGACTTCAATAGTACATGAACTGTGAATTTCCAGATGTTCAAGCTTGTTTTAGAAAAGGCAGAGGAACCAGAGATCAAATTGCCAACACCCACTGGATTATCGAAAAAGCAAAAGAGTTCCAGAAAAACATCTACTTCTGCTTTATTGACTATGCCAAAGCCTTTGACTGTGTGGATCACCACAAACTGTGGAAAATTCTGAAGGAGATGGGAATGCCAGACCACCTGACCTGCCTGTTTAGAAATCTGTATGCAGGTCAGGAAGCAACAGTTAGAACTGGACATGGAACAACAGACTGGTTCCAAATAGGAAAAGGAGTATGTCAAGGCTGTATACTGTCACCCTGCTTATTTAACTTATATGCAGAGTACATCATGAGAAATGCTGGGCTGGAGGAAGCACAAGCTGGAATCAAGATTGCCAGAGAAATATCAATAACCTCAGATATGCAGATGACACCCTTACGGCAGAAAGCAAAGAAGAACTAAAGAGCCTCTTGATGAAAGAGAAAGAGTAGAGTGAAAAAGTTGGCTTAAAGCTCAACATTCAGAAAACTGAGATCATGGCATCTGGTCCCATCACTTTATGGCAAATAAATGGGGAAACAGTGGAAACACTGTCAGACTTTATTTTTGGGGGCTCCAAAATCACTGCAGATGCTGATTGCAGCCATGAAATTAAAAGACGCTTACTCCTTGGAAGGAAAGTTATGACCAACCTAGACAGCATATTAAAAAGCAGAGATATTACTTTGCCAACAAAGGTCTGTCTCGTCAAAGCTATGGTTTTTCCAGTAGTCATGTATGGATGTGAGAGTTGGACTATAAAAAGGGCTGAGCGCTAAAGAACTGATGCTTTTGAACTGTGGTGTTGGAGAAGTTTATTGAAAGTCCATCCTAAAGGAAATCAGTCCTGAATATTCATTGGAAGGACTGATGCTGAAACTGAAACTCCAATATTTTGGCCACCTGATGCGAAGAACTGACTTATTTGAAAAGACCCTGATGCTGGGAAAGATTGAAGGCAGGAGCAGAAGGGGACGTCAGAGGATAAGATGGTTGGATGGCATCACCAACTCGATGGACATGAGTTTGAATCAGCTCTGGGAGTTGGGGATGGACAGGGAGGCCTGGCGTGCTGCAGTCCATGGGGTTGCAAAGAGTCGGACACGACTGAGCGACTGAACTGAGTCTGGACCAAGCCAACACAGAAAGAACACTCAAAATTAAGTAAAGATTAGGGTGTGAAGCATGAAGAGAAGGATGGGGAAGGAGGTGAAAAGGCCAAAGAAACGATAAGAAAAGGAAGGAGTAAACAACGAGGCTGGAGCGAGCACTGGGAAGGAGAAGAAACGAGATGTGGTAGAAAGGTGGTGTTTTCCATCCCCACCGGCAGTGACCATGGAGCTGGTGGATGCCCTATCTCTCGGCCAGCAGAGAAACGGCAGGGGGCATTTCTCATTCCTGTGTGCAAATCGTTACATCTAACAACAACAAGAGATTGTCAGCATCAGAAGAAGGATCCTTTATGACAGGCAGGAATTCCTCCATTTCAGAACTCAAGAACTGTTGTCACTGTCTTTGGGGAAGACTTCCAGAGTCCTGAGGACCTGCCCACACTGCCCTGGAGGCCCACAGCTTCCGAGTCATCCCCGTAGCAATCTGGACGCCTGTCCTGCAGGAGCGTCTGTCTACACACCCACGGAAGCAGATGGAGAAAGTGAGTTGACGTGTTCCCCTCTGAGGTAGGGGTGGAAGTTCAGTCGCTCAGTAGTGTCTGACTCTTATGACCCCGTGGACTGTAGCCCACCAGGCTTCTCTGTCCATAGCATTTCCCAGGCAAGAGTACTGGAGCGGGTATTCTTGGGTATGAGCCATTTCCTTCTCCAGGGGATCTTCCCGACCCACGGATTGAACCTAGGTCTCCTGAATTGGCAGGCGGATTCTTTACCACTGAGCCACCAGAGAAGCCCTCCACTCTCAAGGACATGGGGCTTAAACACACCCATCCCCAAGTCTGGAAAAGAATCCCCAGCAAGCAGGACAAGGTGGGCATAGAAGTGGGAGGGGAATGCTTGGGCCTCTATTGAGGTCAGTGCAGGGAGAGGAGGGAGGAGCCATCCATTCTAGAATTCCTCTCCCTCCCCAGCACTTAGGAGCCCCCGATCCTGCTCCACCAGATTCTCAGGGGCAGCTGGCCCACCCTCGTATTCGTGGATGCGGGACCCGGAAGACTCTACTACACCATATAACATAAGGGATTTGAGCATCTGTGGATTCTTATATCCATAGGGGCAGGCGTGGTCCTGAAAACAAACCCCCAAAGATACTGAATGACGACTGTGATTGGTCTGGGTGGAGTCTGATTGACAGTAATGTCCCCCAAGTGACCCATTTAAAAGGTGTCTGTGGTTCTAGAATCAAGTCCAGCCCATCACCGCCCTCCTGCAGGAGAGGTTGGGTCTCAGAGAGGCTAAGTGACTCACTTACATAACAAGTCAGGAGCAGAAGGGTGAGAACTCCTTTGTCCTGATGACTGTCTGCAAGTTAGGAGAAAATCAATCTTTGACACGCTGGAGGTTAGAGCTAGCCGGCTGCCCTCCCTCGAGTCAGAGTCCATGAGGAGGACTGACCCCAACAGTCACCTAGGGAGGAAACCTCAGGGCTAGAGAGGAAATCTCAGAGAAACCCACTCCAGTATTCTTGCCTGGAGAATCCCATGGACAGAGGAGCCTGGCAGGCTACAGCGCATGGGTCCCAAAGAGTCGGATATGACTGAACAACTTTCACTTTCAGAGAGAACAGAATCCAGCTGCCTTGTGTGCTTTTCCCTATGGGGCCCTGTCCACACACTGCTGAAAGGAGCCTGAAATGTTTCTATTCTTCCAGGTAGCCTTCTAGGGAGCCTGATGCATTCAGGCTTCTGGCCCTTGAGTCCTCTGCTGCTGCTGCTAAGTCGCTTCAGTCGTGTCTGACTCTGTGCGACCCCATAGACAGCAGCACACCAGGCTCCCGTCCCTGGGATTCTCCAGGCAAGAACATTGGAGTGGGTTGCCATTTCCTTCTCCAATGCGTGAAAGTGAAAAGTGAAAGTGAAGTCGCTAGGTCTTGTCTGACTCTTCACAACCCCGTGGACTGCAGCCCACCAGGCTCCTCCATCCATGGGATTTTCCAGGCAAGAGTACTGGAGTGGGGTGCCATTGCCTTCTCCATGAGTCCTCTGCAGGGACTCACCTGTGTTTGGCTTTGCCTGGGACACAGGATTCCTTCCTCTTATATCTTGTTTGTTTTTCGCTGCACCATGCGGCTTGTGGGATCTTAGTTCCCCGACTGGGGACTGAACCCACACCCTCGGAAGTGAAAGCACAGAGTCCTAACCACTGGACCATCAGGGAATTCCCACCTCATTGTATTTTTACTCCTCGGAGGGAGCATGTCACTTTAGATGGTGGCACAGCAAGTGACATAAGCAAGTGAATCAGGAACAGAAAAATAGTTCAGGGCAACAATGGTTTACTGAGTGCCCTTCCTGTCAGGCACTGTGCCTTTAGCCTAGGAGGACAGATTGTGAAAACCCTCTGTAGGCAGCTTACTGGACAGATGTAGCAATGAGCTGCTGGGGAGGGACCATACCAAGGTAGGGAGATGGGACCATATCAAGGTAGGGAGATGGGAGCGAGAAAGCCAGGCCTTATTTGCATTTGATTTGCTGAGCACACTGAACCAGAGCTGGGCCAAAGCATGCTGGGAAACTCCCAAGATGCCAGAGAATGCAACAGGTTTTCCAAGAGTGGGAGGGGCCATTGCCCTCATTTTGCAGGCCCTCGTGGCTCCGACTGTAAAGAACTTGCCTGCAGTGCGAGAGACGTGGGTTCAATCCCTGGATCAGAAAGATCCCCTGGAGAAGGGAATGACTACCCACCCCAATATTCTTGCTTGGAGAATCCCATGGACAGAGGAGCCTGGTGGGCTACAGTCCATGGGGTTGTAAGAGTCCAACATGACTTAGCAATTGAGTCCAGCACAGCTAAAACTGGAGCAGCACAGAAAATCGGCTGGTCTCTATAAATTGCTTTGTCATGGTTCTTTCCTTTCAGATAGGAGGCATCCCTAAAGCTTTCTCCCCTGCTTTCTTTAAAACCTATGGCATGCAACTAACAGAGTTAGGAATCAAGGTGAACTTGTCTTTTCCTCTGCCAGTGAGGGTTCTGTTTTTAAAAGAATATCAAATATTAAGCCAAAGAAATAGCTCTCTAACAGTGGACATTGCAACCATCAACTGACAGTTCCCAGGAGGGAATTATTTTCCCAGGGGAAAGACATCCCCTACTTTTGAGCACCTTAGGCTGACCCTGGTCACTCTGCAGAGGAACTCCCCACTGGCCCCCTGTCCACCCCCCAGCTGCCAGCATCCTCTAGGCTAGGTGCTGATTAGAAATATCCCTTAGAGCTGACCAGTCGAGGAGGTGGCCTTGGTTTTGCCTTTGGCGCCATTGCCAGCCCCGGCCAGTGACCCACTCATCAGACTCTTCCTTTTTCATCTCTGGAGCCACATCACGTGGTCACTGGGTACCTAGGTGGGGCTGCTGAGAGGCCAGGGTTCCACTAAGGCCAGGTGGTACAGTGGTTAGCTTGGGCAACAGACAGGCTCTATCTTCAAGTGTGTGAGTGTGTGTGTGTTCAGTCATGTCCGACTCTTTGCAACCCCATGGCCTGTAGCGTGACAGGCTCCTCTGTCCATGGGATTTCCCAGGCAAGAGTACTAGAGTGGGCTGCCATTTCCTTCTCCAGGGTATCTTCCCGACCCAGGGATCTCCTGCACTGGCAGGCAGATCCTTCACCACTGTGCCACCTGGGAAGCAAGTACCAAACGCTGTGTCTGCCCCTTTGTCTCACTGATCAGTTAGAAGAACGTGCCCTTGCCTTCGCTGGTGGTCATCTACCCTCATCTTAGCATCACTCACGGTGTTCTAAGTGCTTCACTTGCTATTCATCGCTCCCAGCAACCCAACAAAGTGGATTCTACCACCATCCCTACCTCATAGGTAGGGAGACGGGGCCCAGGGGACAGGAGGCGGGGGTGGGGTTTCAACCCACGGGTGCACCTGCAGAAGCCGAGACCCTCACCCCCCACACAGCTCCTGCAAGGCAGCTCAGGAGTGCATGTTTCTCGCCTGTCTGTCCCCATGGCTGCCTCTCTCCTCCAGCCCATCTCAGCTGAGGCTGCCTGAGCCCATTTCTCCTAGTAGGAGGCACAGCCAGCTCCCTGGTCCCTCCTAGGGAGGCTTCTGGAAGCTGACTTTGATGGTAGGAAGAAAAGAAAACAAATCAAGGAGAGGAGGTGACAGCTACTTCTGGAACAACGAGACTTGCTCTGTCCTGGGATCCCTGACCAGCTGTCCCCAAAGACCTGTCTTCTTACTGCTCCACTTTCCCTCCCGGGCCCTTCTCTGCAAGCCAGGAGGTGATGCTGGGGGTTCTCGAAGGCCCACTTGCTCTACTGTAACTCAGCAACCTACTGGGAAGGGCTGACGATGGGCCACACAAAGATGGCTTGTAAAAAAGGCCCATTCCTTCAGCAGATGTAGCTTCCAAATTACAGCCCCTCTTGTCATTAAAAAAAAAGCCTGGGACTTCCCTGGTGGTCCAGTGGTTAAGAATCCACCGGCCAATGTGAGGGACACAGGTTCAATCCTTGATCTGAGGAGATTCCACATGCCGCGGGGCAACTAAGCCCGTGCACCACAGCTCCCGAGCTCATGCTCAGGAGCCCGCTCACTAGAGAAAGCCCGTGCACAGCAATGAAGAGCCAGTGTTCGCCAACAAAGAGCGCAGCAAAAAAAAAAACAAACCAAAAATGCCTGGATGATTTTCACCAAGTATCTCAGGAAAGACACCTTAGTATCCTGAGTATCTCAGCAAAAGCTCTCTAGAGGTTTCCAGAGAGAGGAAACCCCAAAAAATTCTATCGCGAATTCTGTAAGTCAGGGGGCAGCAGCATGGAGTGAAAAAAGTGGGTCACCAGTGAGCTGCGCGGGGACAAGAGGGCTGGCGGCGGGCCGGTCTCCCTGGTCCCTGGTCATGGGGCCTGGTGAGCAGATGGGTTGGGCCAGCACAGGGACGAGAGGGCTGGAGTTGGGGGTAACCACCTTCCATGGACTCGGGGAAGCAGATGGGCTGAGAGGGGAACAGGCTACTTTGCTGAAAGGAAGGCTGGCTTGTCCGTGGATGGACGCTATTTGGACACTCGGTGTAGACTGTCTACAGGTAAGTCACTTCTGAACCCGCTTGCACGTGTGCTAAGTTGCTTCCGCTGTGCCCCGCTCTTTCGACCCTGTGGACTGTCGTCCACCCGGCTCCTCTGTCCCTGGGATTCTCCAGGCAAGGATACTGGAGTGGGATCCCATTCCCTCTTCCAGGGGATCTTCCCAATCCAGGGATCGAACCCGACCCCCTTACATCTCCAGCATTGGCAAGCGAGTTCTTCAGCACTAGGGAAGCCCAGGAACCCACTTACTTTACTATTAATTTGTTTGCTTATTGGTTCAGAGTGGGAGACCAGGGTCTTGGTTTCTTGCATTTTTGAACAGCAAAAAAACCACAAAAAAACCTCTTTTCAAGGCAATGAAGATGTTGTAGCTGTTTTCAACTTGGCAAACCGAAGTACGTTCTTTTAAGTAAACTGTTTATTGAAGTGAAACCTACATTGAGAAAAGTGGATGAATGATAAGCATAAGAACTTGACAGATGTTCAGTGTCCAAACCTATGAAGTCACTGCCCAGATCTAGAAACAGGACATTTGCTGCACCTCAAAAGTACCCCACCTTTTGTCTCCTTCCCGTCACACCCTCCAAATAACTACCATCTAGATGCCAATCCTCATTGACTAACTCTGTCCTTCTTGAACCTGGAATATGTAGAATCACTCCTGGTACCCTTGTTTGCCTTCTTTCTTCGAGCGTGATTTCAGTTCTGTGTTATTGTGTGCTGCATTCAATTGTTCAATTTCATCACGAAGGACACCGCAATGTAATTATCCATTCCACTGGATATTCGGTGGATGTTGGTGGATATTCGGGGTGTTTTGTCTTTTGTTATTGTAACTGGATAGTTATGAGCAGTTTTGTGTACGTATTGAGTGCACACGAGTGCATGCTTCAGTTGGGTGTATACAGAGGGGTAGAACTGCTGAGCCATCGGATACACAATGCTTAGCACTCAGTGCTGTCAAACAGTCTTCCAAAGTGATGGTAAATGCCAGTTTACACCCCTACTAGCCAGGGGATGGCAGGTGTATTTGCCTTACATCCTCTCCAGCACTTTGCATTATCTAGTTTGTTTATTTTCAGCCAGTTTGGTGGATATGTAGACGTGTCTCCTTGGGATTTCATGTTGCACTCTGCTGCTCATATTTCTTGGCAAACTGTGTAACTTCTTTGGTGACGTGCCTATCCAAATCTTTGGCTCATTTGGATGTATGGAATTTTTTCATTATTCTGGATACAAGCCTCTTCTCAGTTTTCGAATTTGCAAATATCTTCTTCCACTGTGGCTTGCCTTTTCATTCTTAATGGTGGCTTGAATTTTTTCCAGAGTTTATCATTATCCTAAGCTGGGAGAAGAGAAGAGAGGAACAAGTTTATGCTATTCTATGTGGAGCAGAAGTCCTTTCAATAACTTCTGAATGAAAGAATTCATTGAATGAATCACTGATAAGTCCATCTTCAATACGATTCATTGACCCAAATAGAGCCAGACTATAAAAAGGAAACAAATCCCAGACTCTTAGAATTGGTATTATCTTAGGCTCTAGCCCACCCTCCTTCGCAAAGGAGATTTTTCCATGGAGCACCCACCCACACATAGGGACCTCACCACATCATGCGATGGTGGGATTTATTCAACTAGTGGCCTCTTCGTTTCACTCTGGGCAAAGATATTCAAGGAAAACTTCACATACCCATTGCATAGAGCTAAGGAGAAAGAAGTAAAGTGACCTTTCTTAACCTGTTTTAATTTCTGTACCTAGTATATTTCAGGACGATGCATGAACAACCACTAAAGGTGAATGTGGATTATGGATGAAAAGGGCATATGTGGAGAAGGAGAAGAAAAGCAAGTGAACTTTTAAGCGTACGTTTTCACCCCTTCTCCACTCAAAAACAAAGGCAGAAACCTGCTGTCCAAAGCAGGAAACAGCAGGGAATACCAGCTGAGAGACTGCCCACGTGGCGCCCATGAGCCCCAGCTGGCCCTCTGACCCCACTCCTATTTTAAGTCCATGACGTGCAATCAAGCTTTCCTTTTCTGCACCTGAAAGCATGACTTCAGTCCCAACTGAGTACTTACTAGAAGTCATGGAGTTATTTTTAAACCTGGGCATGTAATCGGCCTCGGTTTAATCACTGGATCCTTCAAGGAAATGGAGGTATTGCTCTCTGAGTAAAATCCTACCCTACAGTGTCCTACCAGAGAGAGCCTTATTTCTCAGACAGTTCGTTAGTTTGGAGCCAGTTGCCCCTGCCAAGGATGACTCTTGGCCCCCCACGGCCTGTCACACACTGCACCTGAGGCCCCTCACTGGGTTAGACTCACCTTGCCAGTGGCGGTGAGCCCCCAGGCCGCGCTGTTCTTTCCCTCACTGGCTTACTTTCTCTGTGAAGCATGAGAGCACAGCCAGATCCTGGGGTGGTTGCTGCTGTTGTTGGTTAGTCAATAAGTTGTGTCTGACTCTTGTGTAACGCCATGGACTGTAGCCCACAAGGCTCCTCTGTCCCTTGGATTTCCTAGGCAGGAATCCTGGAGTGGGTTTCCATTTCCTTCTCCAGGGGGTCTTCCCAACCCAGGGACTGAACCTGTGTCTTCCACGTTGGCTGGCAGATTCTTTACCACTGAGGCACCTGGGAAGTCCAGGTCTGGGGTGAGGGGTCCAAGTCTGGATTCTGTTGCTTACAAGCTGTGTCTCTGAGCAGATTACTTCTGGGGGACCTTAGTTTCTCAGTCTACATAAATGAGACTAATGATTCACGGTTATAAGGATTAAGTAAAAAATTGTAAGTGAAAAGCAATCCATGGCATTGGTGCTAGGGAGTATGCAATAAATTCTATCTGCCATTATTAATATAAGGTGATCAAAGCACTTTAAAAATGTGTTGTTTCATCTGGTTTTAACAAGAATCTTATGAGAAAGGGGTTATCCTCCCCATGTTATAAATAAAAGCACTGAGGTTCAGAATGGTTGAGTGAGCTGATAAGTCACAGGACCACTGAGCAAGAGAATGAGGTTTCTTGCTCCAGTGGCAGTCCTGGGGGCAGCACAGCAGATAATACAGGATCACACGTGACAGCAGCAATGGCAGGAGCGCCTGCAGCGAGTTCACCACTCCGTCTCATGCACACTGCTCTCACTTAGTACTCACAGTGATAGGCCCTTGTGTCTATCATGACCTCCACTTCAGATGAGGGGACCAAAGTCCAGGGAGGTCAAGGAGAGTGCCTGGGGGTGCGCCACTGGGAATGCTGGTGCTGGGATCCACCTGGTATACCACACCCAAGCTGTGCCCCCAGTCCCTGTGCCAGTCTGATGCAACAGCCCCCTCAGAACAAGCGGGAACACAACGAAAGGAGGACAGCTTATCTTTATATGTGGAAAATCATGTTGCCTGCAACAGAAGATAGTTTCCTTCCTTCTTTTCCAATTTGTATGACTTTCATTTCCTTTTCCCGCCTCATCGCAGTGGCTAGAGCCTCCAATGCTGTGTTGAATAAGAATGGGGACAGCAAACATCCTTGCTTTGTTCTGGAAATTAGAGTGGATGCACTCAGTCTTTCACTATTAAATATAAAGTTTGATGTAGGGTTTATGAGGTTGAAGAAGTTCCTGTCTATTCCTAGTGTACAGAGAGGATTTCTTTTTGTCATTAATGGGTATTTAACTTTGTCAAATGATTTCTCTGAATCAATGAATATGATCATATGCTTTTTCCTCTTTGATCTATTTATAGAAGACTATATTGACTGATTCTCAAATATTGACTCTGTCTTACGGACCTGTCATTAACACTTCTTGGTCATGGCACCTTATTCTTTTATAAA
Organism: Moschus berezovskii; assembly: GCF_049115385.1. Lineage (NCBI taxonomy): Eukaryota > Metazoa > Chordata > Mammalia > Artiodactyla > Moschidae > Moschus > Moschus berezovskii. The sequence goes on from NC_142470.1 coordinate 107,846,630, forward strand.
TTGTTGTATTTGGATAGTTAAATTTGATTGATAATTTTTGATAATTGATATTTGATTGAGAAATATTGGTCTTTAGCTTTCTTTTTTTTTTAAACTGCCTCTGCTGGTTTTGATGTCAGAAATGATAACAATATTTTTAAAAATCTCCGATTTTCTGAAAGAGATTGTGTACAAATGTCATTAATTGTTCTTTTTAAAAAGTATTTATTTATTTACCTGGCTGTTCCGGGTCTTAGTTGTGGCATGTGGGATCTAGTTCCCTGACCAGAGGTCAAACCCAGGACACCCCGCACTGGGACCATCAGGGAAGTCCTAATTGTTCTTTAAATGTTTGCTAAAATTTTCCAGGGAAAATATCTGAGACTGAAGATTATTTGGGGGTATTATTTTAACTACAACTCAATTTCTTTAACAGTTATAGGACTGAATAGATTATCTATTTGATCTTGGCTGAGTTTTGGAAGTTTGTGGTTTTTGAGGAACTGGCCCAATTCTTTTAAATTGTTGAATCTTTAAACATAAAGTTGTTTGTAGTACTTTCCTATTATATTTTTAAAGGTTCCAGAATTTGTTGTAGTATCTCATTTCATTCCTGATACTGGTTATTTGTGTCTTCTTCCGATTTTATTTTTGCCTATCTTCCTAGAGGTTGTTAACTTTATTGATTTTTTTTTCTGAAGACTATTTTTTTATTCCAGTTATTTTTTTCTATTATTTTCCAGCTTTCTATTTTATTGATGTTTGCTCCTTATTCCCTTCCTTTTGTTTGCTTTGAGTTTATTTTGTTTTGTTCCTTTTTGATTTTCCGAAGTAGGAACTTAGTTACTTGAGATAACTCTTTTCCAATGTAAGCATTTAATGCAATAAATTTCCCTTACAGCTTTGCTTTAGCTGCAGCTCACAATATATTTATTTTCACTTTCTTTAGTTCTATGTTTGTTAAAATTTCCTTTGAGATCACCTGATTGACCCATGACTTATTTAGAAGTTTATTATTGAGTTTTCAGAAGTCTGGAGAGTTTCTTGGTTTTGACTTCTAGTTTAATTTCATTATGGCCAGGCTCCATATGATTTCAGTTCTTTCAAATTCATTAGTTTGGATATGGTCTATCTTGGCAAATGTGCCATGGGCCCTTTAAAAGAATGTATATTCTGCTGTTGCAGAACAAAGCATTCTATAAATGTCAATTAGAGCCTTTCAGCTGATGGTATTGTTGAGTCCTATATTTTTTCTTTTCTATATTTTCGCTGATTTTCTCTTTAGTAGTTCTAGAAGTCCAGAGTGGGACATGAATGGAAATTAAAGCTCCCAACCACAATAGTGGCTTTATGTTTTTCTTTTCAATTGTCTTACTTCTTGCTTCACATATTGTGAAATATTCTGTTTGGTTCAAAGGATGGCTATGTCTTCTCTGTGGATTGTGCTGTGCTTAGTCACTCAGTCGTGTCCGACTCTTTGCTACTCCATGGACTATGGCCCGCCACCCTCTTCTGTCCATGGGGATTCTCCAGGCAAGAATACTGTTTGTATTCAAGTGGGTTGCCATGCCCTCCCCCATGGGATCCCCCCAACCCAGGGATCGGGCAGATTCTTTACCATCTGAGCCACCAGGGAAGCCCAAGAATACTGGAGTGGGAAGCCTATCCCTTCTCCAGGGTATCTTCCCAACCCAGGAATTGAACTGGGGTGTCCTGCATAGCAGGCATATTCTTTACCAGCTGAGCTACCAGGGAAACCCTGGAATAACCCTACATGTCATCATATAATTTCCCTCTTTGTCCATGGTAAATTTCTTTGCTCTAAAGTCTACTTTGATATTAACATAGCCACTTCCTTTTGATTAATGTTTGCATGGTATATGTTTGTCCTTTCCTTTGCTTTCAGTCTACCTATGTCATTGAATTTGAAGTTTCTTGTAAATAACATACAGTCAGGTTATGCTTTTTAAATCCACTGTGCCAGTCTCTACCTTTAATTGGTGTACTTATACCATTTACATTTAAGGTAACTACTGACCTATTGGGCTTCCCAGGTGGCACTGGTGGTAAAGAATCCACCTGCCAATGCAGGAGACAGGAGAAACAGGTTCAATCCCTGGGTTGGGAAGATCCCCTGGAGGAGGACATGGCAACCCACTCCAGTATTCTTGCCTGGAGCATCCCATGGACAGAAGAGCCTGGTGGGCTAGTCCATGGGGTCGCAGAGAGTTGGACACGACTTACCACACTCGCAAGCGCTGGCCTATGAGGACCAAGTCTGATATTTTATTTGTTTTCTGTTTGTTCTGTTCTTCATTTTTTTTTTTTAATTGACTTTCTCTGGGTGACCTGAACAATTTTAGAGTTCCTTTTTGATGTAACTATCTTTTCAATGTATCCCTTCATGTTGTTTTCTTAGTTATTATTTTGTTTGGAGACTGTGCTGCTGGGAAAACTTTGGGAATGAGGAAGAAGCTGGTGGGCCCGGGTCTCCGTATGCCACTGCACAGACGCCAAGGAGACTGAGGGCGTCACTGCAGCTGCAGCTGTGGGTGGCTCTAACCACCTGATAGGATCTCAGTTTGAACCAGGAGCCAGGAGTGTCCAGGGCTTTGCTGCAGCTGGTTGATTGGACTGTCTGCAAGAACCCTGGGTTGTAAAGAGGAGGCTGGAACTTATTGGTCTCTGTTGTGTTTTCCTTTTCCTGGACTTTGGCCAGAGATAGCAGGATACTCTTGGGGTTTTTCGTTTGTTTTGTCTGAGCCTTTTGGTGATCCCACATGGCGTGGCTTTTTGGTGCTCTGTTCAGGGTATATGGAAGATAAAAAAGCTCAGGGAACTCAAAAAGCTGTTTTCTCAACTCTTGAGGATTCCTGCTAGTCTACCCTCTACTTTTCCAACTTTCAGAATCCTTTTATCATTGCCTATTAAGTAGCTTCCTGGGTAGTTCAAACTGTAAAGGATCTGCCCACAATGCAGGAGACGTGGGTTCAGTCCTTGGGTCCAGAGGATCCCCTGGAGAAGGAAATGGCAACCCATTCCAGTACTCTTGCCTGGAGAATCCCATGGATACAGGAGCCTGGGGGGCTACAGTCCATGGGGTCGCAGAGTTAGAGATAACTGAGTAACTAACACACACACACACACTGAATAGCTTCCAGGGTTTTTAGTTGTACTTAGAGAAACAGAGGAGGGAAAGTGAATCTACACCATCTCATTCCAGAACCAGATGCCAAGACAGCCTATTTTTTAAATGTTTCAGACATTATTTTCTTTCCCAGTTGATTTTCCAGAAAAAAAAAAAAAACACACCTATAAATGGTGCTTCCTATAGACCACAACGCCACCCTCTGCTTTCTTGGAAGAGATCAACTGCATTATTCAAGGTTTCTCTAAGAACCTGCTCTGTATTTAACCCCAGGATATTGAATTGCTTTAGAAAACCAAACAGGTTATCATTTCTTCCCTGGATCACAAGTTGGTTCATAACGTAAACACTTGTCTGTAACACAGACAGTGGCTTTTCTTTGAGCTCTTCCCATTCCTCGTCCAGTGTCTTGAAGTGTTAGGGGGAGCACGCTGATTGGAACCGCCCAGCCTGGCCAGGCACCATAGTAACAATTTGCCTGAGTCGTTTTACGACAGGAAGTCCTGGTAAGGGACACGGAACTAATAAGCCACCACCAACCGGAAGAGTTCAGGAGAGGTCAAAAGGAGACACCACATGTCAGACCACCTCCCAGAATCCTCTCTGGCATCCATCTTGGCTGAAGGAAGCGTGCACCGCCAGGAAGGACTCTGAGTCAGATGACTGGCTAAAGACAACCCGGAAACTAATCCCATCACCATAAAAGCTGAGTCTTCGAGCCACGTGGCAGAGCTGTCCTCCTGTGTTCTCTTACCCTACTGCTCTCCACCCAGATGCCTTTTCCCAATAAAATCTCTTGCTTTGTCAGCACATGTGTCTCTTCAGACAATTCATTTCCGAGTGTTAGGCAAGAGCCCAGTTTCGGGCCCTGGAAAGGTTAGGGTTTTTTTTTTTCTCTTGGGAGCCGAAGGTTACAAATACATTTATCTAGAGACAGATTACCGTGGAACTACTGGAGTTTTCTTAATTATAAATGTTTAGCAGCACAAGAAAAGACCTTGTATCTGTGTTTTACTTGTTTCTCATCTTGGGCCTTTGCCCGACAATACTGGATGGGCTTTCGGCCCAGTGACCTGCAGGAAAGTGCACTGGATTTTACCACAAAGACACAGTAGCCAGTACACTGTGAGCTGATCAAGCCTTTCCCCTTCTCCAAAAATAAAAAAAAATTACTGCTTTCTATACCTTTTCCCTCATCAAAATCGTCTCGTTTCTCTTAAGTAACCAGTGAGTATAGGGGCAAGAATCCAATCTATTGACCATCTTATATCTTGAAGACACAATTTAGGAAAAAGTACACCAGATTTAACATGATTTATATCACTTCTTTTGTGCCATATATTATCTGTTCCCAAGATTTTGAAAATGACTATAAAATGAATGCATATAATATTAAAATATGTAGCAAAACCTGTTAGTTTACATGACTTAGGGCTTACATCAGTACAGTGATTCACAAATAATGTGGTAAATAAAAGAAGCTTTCAAGATGGCATATGTTTATCCTTAAGTTGAAATTGAATGTTCACACATGAAATAACACATTTTCAAGTACATTTTATAGTTCTTCTTTTCTGAATTACTCTTAATGCCACTATCTTTAGAAATATTCAAAATATGTACCATTTTCTGGCACTACATGAAGTTTAGTGCTTGAATGCAGGGTTAAAAAGAAGCTAGTAAATTAACATACTCTTTCTTGCTATGGGCACTATCCACTCCAAATTTTCAAAAGATCCAGCAAAATCAGGCACACACAACTAACCAGCATATTGAAACTGCTTTTATAACTTTCTTGAAATTATTTTAAAAATCTGTGTTGAAGCACATTTATTGTCTTTTAACTTGTAAAAGTGACACCATTTGCACGATTTTAACTTACAACCTGAAGGAAGATTCCAGTCATCCATAACCTCAGCTGAAAATCCGAATACAAAAGTTTACACAAAACCTCAGTTTCCCAAAGACATGTATGAAATGAGTATTTCATAGCCATCTCTTCAAATATTATTTGTCCTCTACACTGATAAGGCAAAAAAAAAGGAAAGCAAAATAAAAATATGGGGGAAAAAAATGACCGTCCTTGCCTATCTTCAACAAATCTAAAGCTAAAGATTATTATAATAAACAAATTGGCTCACAGAGAAAACAGCTTTTCCTCTGGTTCCTTTTGAAGTGCGTCTCCTTTTATTTTTTATTTTTGGAAACCTGCAAATGAGGGCTTCCTTGGAAATGGAGGAATTCTGTAGAGTTTCCAGACTCCGAAGATAAACAAAGCAGTCAGTTTCGCTCCCCTCCCCACCCCCACCCTGTAAATAGCCTCAGGCCTCGTCTGGGCCTCCCTCCGCTCAGGGTGTCTACCAGGGGCTGGGGGCTGGGAAGGCCGGTGCGGCAAGGGTGGGGCTCTGGGGGAGAGAGGAAGGAGGCGTGAGGGAGGGGGCGGGGAGGGGGAGGGGAGGTGGACTCCAACCACAGGCGGCTTGAAGATTCGCGTGCGTCCTGCGCAGACGAACTGTGCACAGTGGAACGGGAGAGAGAACGGCTTAAAAAAAAAGAGTGAAAGAAAAAGTACTGCTTCATCAGCTGAAAAACAGTCCTGTTCTTTCCTGGTTTGATGTCAACTCAAAGGACTGGCTTGGAATTGCCCACAGCAATATTGGGCCCCTGCCCACACAGCAGACAGACAGTTTTCCTGGCCAGCAACAGGCTTTTAATAAAACAGGATGCTGTCCCATTACCAAGGCCGCTGATGACTGTCCTGAGAATGGGCCCCAGTCCAGAACTGCCTCCCCCCCCAGAGCATCAGTCTTGTGTTCTTTATCGCTCAGGGCTGCTGGCCCAGGAGGAAGGCCAGTCTCCCAGAGGCTTGCTGAGCTAATGTTTGCCACTCCAGATCCCGGAGCTGAGTGCTTCTGCAGGGTCCTCACCATTCTTGGGCGCGCCCCCTCCTGCTAATTCTAGGAGTGCATTTTGCCTGTTAGGACATTTAAACAGACTGGGTACTAGTAAACAGGGCACTAGGAATTGCCCTGGTGGTCCAGTGGTTAAGACCCCACACTTCCAATGCAGGGGTTGTTTTCCATCCCTGGTCTTCAGGCAGGAGGCAGATGGGCACCCCCCAGGGTAAAGCAATTGGAGACTGATTATTGACTGAAACTCCAAGATGAGAACAGCTGGACAATTAAGGGAGGACACTGAACCCTGCCCAGGCCACATATTTCTCATTTGGAAGTCAGGAGACCTCCCGACCACACATGCATAGAAAAGGCTCCTTGGGGGTCAAAGGGAAGTCATGTCAAGGGATACTTTACCCATATGCCTCTTCTGTAAGACCCATTTTGGCTAAGAGATGTGTGCCCACACATGGAGAGATTCTGAGATATACCAAATATGGACTGTGAACCAGGCAAGGTAGAATGACTGGCCGAAGGAAACGCAGAAGAAAGCCCCATAAAAGCAAGTCAACCTGCCATGAGGGTGCGACTGAGCAATGCAGTCTCAGCAATGAGTCTGCCCGTGTGTCTATCCACACCCACTGTACTCTTCTTCCTCTTAATAAACATTTTGCTTGCTTCGCTACTTTCCATCTTTGTGGAAATTCTTTTCTGCAAAACCGAAGGACCAAGGTACTTGTCGCTGACTTCTGGTCCAGTGGCTAGGATCTGGTGCTTTCACTGCCGAAACCCAGGCCAATCTCTTGCTGGGAACCCAAGCCCTGCTCCAAGACGTTGCTGGCCAAGGCCACGTGAGATCTGTCTGGGAACTGAGATCCCATATGTCCTGTAGTTCAGCCAAAAGGAAAAAAGAATTTAAATGTAAAATTAAGGAGCTGGTGTTCACAGGAAGGTTGAAGACCTTCTGTCTCCCCTTCTCCATAGCAAGCTCCTGTGAGTCATGCCAGGTCTAGATTTGGACCCAATTTCATGTCTCAAGTGTGATAAGCTTTAGCATTTGGGCCAGGGTCTCCTGGATGTTTGTTTTCTGTCCACTTGAAGTGAACTGGAGTATGTTTCATTTGGGACAGCAGTTTCTGAAGTTTTCACAGTAAGCGGTTTGATAAAAGGTCCCCTCTTAATGGGTGAGCTCTCAGGCCTGGCACCCCGTAGACTGCCTGAGGGCATCAGAATTCTGACTGTGAAAGTCTCCTATGAATATTGCTACACAGGCATCCACAAGACCCTGCTGGAACGTACAGAAGTGGCTGAGCATAGAATCCACAGCAAGCTGACTTTGACAACGTCATAGGAGACTGAACTCCAACCAGAAATCATTGTCATTGATAGGAAAGGTCTGACAACCTAAACTCTATCCTCAAATCTGCCCTGGCTTCCTATAATGTCCTGGCTTTAGACAACTTAATAAGCTATGTGCGTGACTCCGTTTCCTCATTTGTAAAACACAGAGCAGGTGCCTGGAAGAGAGAGAATCATAAGATCATCAGATTGTAGGCTGGTACTTTCCCTCACCACACCCAGACAGGCATCATCAATCCCTTACAGCACCTTTTGGAGTCCAGATGTAAAACCCAGTCAGGTACAACCAATCCATCGAAGATGGCACTTGAGTAAAGACTGTGATGGTTTCTAAGTTTTCTTTCAAGTGGGATGGTCTGTGAGCCCATGAGTCTAAAGCCAACCTATTTCTATTTACTTTGAAGTTCTGGGGAGGAAATTGAAGGAATTGGTGTTACAGGTGGTGTTTTCATTCCTTCTTTCACTGGAAGTTCGTGACTTTGGCAGTGAAAGGAAGAGAAAGGAAGTATATGGAAGGAACATCTGGGCATGTAGATGGTGTCAGAGTGGAGAATTGTGTCTCCTGGACTGCAGCCCAGATCCACCCCAGAACAGCGGGGTCCTGGCAGCAGGCAAGATGTATGAACCAAATCCGAGAAGAACACACTGCAGGAGACTTGCCAGTGTGACCAGAAAGAGTTTGAACAGAAACTTCGGAGAGAGGCATTTTTAAAAAGCTCCAATAAATCGACAAAACCAGAAAAGATGAAGCACAGCCCTAGAATATCAGCTAGGGTCCTTGAAAGCAAACGATTGCTTTGAAATCCTTGAAGACAAAGCAAAAGCTCTTGTTGATTCAAGCAAAAAAGGGAAAATGTTATTAGAAGCTACAGAGATGCTCACAGTGGCAACAGGAAAGCTGGATTCTGAGCTCAGAGCCTGTGCAGCCCAGGACAGAAACATCCCTACTGTCAGGTGTCTCCGTGGGGAATGAACGAGTTGTTGCTCACTGTCACGCTGCTGAACTCAACTGGGCTTGGGGCTGCTCCAGGGCAGAGGAGGGGGCCCTGCAGACAAACTGTGACCACCTTTCTACTCCGCTGCAAAGGACACAGAACCTGGACTCCCTGGTCCACTGACATGGCACACAGGTCAAGGTCAGGTCACAAAGGGTCAAGGAATTGCACAAAGGAAGGGCTTCCAGGCTATTAAAAAACAACAAGGCTATGGTCTTTTCAGTAGTCATGTACAGATGTGAGAGCTGGACCATAAAGAAGGATAAACACTGAAGAATTCATGCTTACAAACTGTGGTGCTAGAGAAGATTTCTGAGAGTCCCTTGGACTGCAAGGAGATCAAACCAGTCAATCCTAAAGGAGATCAACCTTGAATACTCATTGGAAGGACTGATTCTCAAGCTGAAGCTCCAATACTTTGGCCACCTGATTCAAAGAGTTGACTTACTGGAAAAGACTCTGATGCTGGAAGACTGAGGGCAAGAGGAGAAAGGGGTGGCAGAGAATGAGATGGTTAGTTGGCATCACTGATTCAATGGACATGAGCTTGGGCAAACTCCAGGAGATGGTAAGGGACAGGGAAGCCTGCCATCTGTAGTCCATGGGGTCACGAATAGTCAGACATGACTTGGCAACTGAACAACAACAACAAAACAAAACAATGATGCCCAGCACCGTAGGTGACAGACATCACACGATAGGCACATCGAGTGACCAGACTTGTACCAGGACAGTCCAAGAGTGCACTGCAAAGAAGCAAACAAATGTAAGATTGGGTCCAGCAAGCCCACTGGGCAGAGCTGAGGGTGATTCCAAGGTCAGAAACCAGGTGTGCAAAAGCCATCTGGAAGGCACGGATGGGGTTAAAGGACAAAGAATAAGTCAATTAATTGCCAGCCATCAGGAACAAGCAGAGGGGAGGACAGGAAGGAGTCTAGCAGGTGTCAGAGACGAACGTCAAGGCCAGGGATGGGGTGAAGGAGGGAGTAAAAAGTGAGACCTGTACACAGGGCTCAGGGTCATCTTTCTCCATTCTGATGGGGTCTGTCTTGCTGGAAAAGAGCCGCATTCGCAGAGTGGAGGCGGTGCCTTCCCAGGAGTGTCCATGAAATCACTTACATTCAGGGAGCCTCCCGAACTCTGCTTTCTGGGAAGCACAGCTCCCAAATTCAGAGCCTAGCTCCCCCTTTTCTGGGCATGGTGCCAGTTTCTAGGGGAAGGAGCCACGCTCTACTGTCTGATGCTCAACATGACTCTTCTGGGTTGGGGACCGGGGTCTCATGGGGTAAGGGGAGCAGAGAGAAGGTGACTGTGCCAGCAGCAGAGAGAGATGGAGAGATCTGAGTCCTGGACACGGACAGGGTTCTGATCCAGCTGTGCCTGAAAATGGTTGACCTTCAGACTTGGCTTGACGGAAAACTCCCTGAGCCAGTAGACTCTCTGTTTGGGTTTCTATCACTTGTAACCGCAAGGATTTCAAGGCTTCCTTGATGGCTCAGGGGTAAAGAATGCTCTTGCCAAGCAGGAGACGTGGGTTCAATCCCTGGGTTGGGAAGGTCCCCTGGAGAAGGGAATGGCAACCCACTCCAGTATCCTTGCCTGGGAAATCCCATGAACTGAAGAGCCTGGTGGGCTACAGTTCATGGAGTCACAAAGAAACCAGCATGACTTAGTGACTAAACAACAACTAGTGCTGGTCACCCCAGTGCCCCGACCTGGGAGGCACAGGACCTGGGTCACCACCGTGGCTCCGAGTCACACATTCATGCGACTTTGGTCCAGTCACTCCACCACTCCAAGCCCCGGTTTCCTCGTCTGCGGACACGGCTTTCAAAGCCTCGAACAAAGATGCCAAAGGCACTAGTGTCAAATGTGTGGGCAACCAGAAGCTGAGAAAGACAATATATGTCATAAATAACCAGATCACCAATGACACAAACTCATTTCAGCTGGATGGAATAAGAGGCCAACTAACAAGATGAATAAAAATTGAGTCAGAATATATGTCAGTAAAAACACTGAGTATTAAAAATGCAACACAGAAGAACATGCAGGGGAGGGCCTGGTTATTTCCTCAGCTCTCTGTGTGACAATATCTAAGGAATAACCCAAATGTCCAACATGTGAAAGAGCTAAGGAACAGAAGTGACCTGGGATGTTGTCCACAGTTCTGAAGAATATACTGACCTGGATATATTAATGGAAATCATGTTACAAGATAAGAAATCAAAGACCAAATACAATCTACTGGATGGATATAGCTATGGAGAAGTGTTACAAGCCAATTTATAGCAATTGGCCGAAATGTTTCTTTAGAAGTTGTACCCTCACCCTCTTAGAAGAAAAGGAAATCTGGCAGCCCGTGTTGCCATGAAGTTAATGTCAGTGAGTCCTGGATGGGAGTGCTAAAAGCCAATGTAGTTTTAGTTATATCCATGGAAGTATAATGTCTCTATAATGTGCTGCCCTCAGGGGCCAGTGCAGGTACCCAGGTGTGGCAATCTGCTAAGAGCTCGTCTTTTCGGTAACAGGCATGATGGAACAGGTTGTAGGCGTGGTTGTCCCACACAAACTTTGACTCACAAACTTCTGGACTCACCTTATGAGAAGACAATTAACAATACCTTCCAGACAGATGGAGACATGAAATGTGAAGTGAACTGCCTGTACCACTAAGAAAATAGTAATAAATATTTATCTGCATCTGGGAGGTGTGAAAACATCCTAAAGATTAAATTCCTGGGAATGATCATAAAGGAAAATATCAGTAGACATAAAAAATTTTAAAACTTCAGGATCTTAAATCACATAATAAAAACTAAAAGACAAGAAAATAACTGGGAACATATATGTCAGATAGTAGGTAATTGTGTGTGTGTGTACATGTACAGACGGGCATGTGTGAATGTTCAGCTGCTAAGTGTTGTCCAGCTCTGTGGATCTCCATCAACTAGAGCCCACCAGGCTCCTCTGTCCGTGGGATTTCCCAGACAAGAATACTGGAGTGGGTTGCCATTTCCTTCTCCAGGGATCAAATCCACGTCTCCTGCATCTCTTGCATTGGCAAGCATATCCTTTACCACTGAGCCACCTGAGATGCCCATGTGTGTGCAAAGTATAAGACTAACAGAAAAACAGACAAAAAATACAAGCAAAGAGTTTAAAGGAAACTAAATGCCAATGATCTATGAGAGTTTAAAAGATGCTCAGACTTACCAACAACCAAATAAATGCAAATAAAAACAGTAAGGTAACATTTCTCTGTCAAGATGGCAAAAATAGATGACAGTATATAAAAGGGTAGACTTTTCTGGTGGCTCAGTGGTGAAGAGTCCCCGTGCACTGCAGGAGACTCGGATTCGATCCCTGGGTAGGGAAGATCTCCTGGAGGAGGAAAGGGCAACCTTCTCCAGTTCTTGCTTGGAAAATCAATGGACAGAGGAGCCTGGAGGGTTACTGTCCATGGGGTCAGAAGAGTGGGACATGACTTAGCAACTAAATCAGCACCATCATATATTAGGATCCAGTGACAAGGCAATGGTACAGGCAGGGGTGCTAATTAGAGTCTCCCCTCAGCACTCACTGGCTGAGTGTCTTTGAGTAGTTTACTTAGGCTTCCAAGCTATAAACTGAAATAATCATAATTCTTGTCTGACAAGGTTGTCAAGAGGATTGACTGAGATTACTCTCACCCAGAGGTGAGACTTCAAGGAATTTTTTTCTAATTAGAGGCAAGCCAGCAGGGTATGGCTAAATAAATCATGATACATTTGTAAGCTGAGCTATTGCACAGACATTAAGCATATTATACAAGACTATTTCCTAATGAAAACTGCTGGAGACATTATGATCCCAATATTGTAAAGTAAAAGACATATATACTTTTTATATACAGAAAAAAATAGTTAACATTTTGTTTCTTCTTTCTTGTAGTCATCTCCAGGTAATGAGCTTTATAGGTGACTTTTTTAAAAATAAAGACAGAAGCTATAAGGACAAAGATGGTGTTGAAATCAAACGAAGTTAAAATGAAACAAAATGTCGTATATTGCACCCTGACAATCTCAACTGGTGAGTTTAGATTGCTGGAAACCTTGAATGACGTGAAACAGACGGAGACGATGTGTAGTCTGCAAGACAGACAGAAGGTCGTGTGGGGCTGTAACATCTGCCTGCACAATTAGAGGGATGTCACATCAGGGTGTGCCCTGCTTTTCTTTATTTCTGTTATATTTACCATCTCTGGCTGCACTGGGCTGTCTTTTCTTCTCTCCTGCGCTGGCTTTCTCCAGCGGTTGAGAGCTGGGGCTTCCCGTTGCACTGGCCTCTCTTGTTGCAGAGACACAGCTGCAGTTCCCCAGCTCCAGAGCATGGGCTGAGCTGCTCCATGGCATGTGGGATCTTCCTGGACCAGGGATGTTCTCCTGCATTGGCGGGCAGATTCTTTACCACTGAGCCGCCAGGGAAGCCCTGTGCCCCAATTTTGCTCTCTGGAACAGCATGTCACTTGCCTCTCAATGACTGGCCATCCTGGGGAGATTAGGACTCTGAGTCCTAAGGGTCTTGAAACCATTCTTGGGCCCTTGGGGAAGAGTCACATCTTGGCTCAAGAGAGCAGGCATGGACTCACCTCTTCTAGGGATTTGGATTTGATAATTTTTTTTTCTCTTTAAGATGGAAACCCATAAAATTGTTAATTATGGGACAAAGAGGATAGTCAATGTAATTATCAACAGACTAACGGTATGCTGAAACTCCAGTACTTTGGCCACCTCATGCGAAGAGTTGACTCATTGGAAAAGACTCTGCTGCTGGGAGGGATTGGGGGCAGGAGGAGAAGGGGACGACAGAGAATGAGATGGCTGGATGGCGTCACCGACTCAATGGAGGTGGGTTTGAGTGAACTCCGGGAGTTGGTGATGGACAGGGAGGCCTGGCGTGCTGTGATTCATGGGGTCGCAGAGAGTCGGACATGACTGAGCAACTGAACTGAACTGAACTGAACGGTATTCCGGAGGGAGTGACTAACATCATTCTCAGGAATCGTCTATTTCATATAGGAATGAAGGTTGGATTCATTTCTTCCACCCTAGTGCTCTGTGACATCTGGTAGCAGAGATAAAACTAGACCAGAAGTCACTTTATCAGTTGAGTAAAATTCAAACAGTTCCTTAGTAGATTAGATCTGTAAAAACTGGGTTAAAAAGAAGGTAATCCAATGATATAGATCAGACCTAACCCCAGGAGTGGAGGCTGCGTCATAGGTTTCCAAGTGGGAGTTGATTAATCATCAACAAGGAACATACATCACTGACCACAACGGTCATGGTAAATATTGGAGGCAAGCAAATATGGCACCCAGAATCCATTCTCCATCCAAGGTTTCTCCAAAGAAAACATATTGATGGCCAAAAGACATAAGAAAACATGTTCAACATCACTAATTATTAGAGAAATGCAAATCAAACTTACAGTTATGAACCACTTCACACCAGTCAGAATGGCCATCATTAAAAAGTTTACAAATAATAAATGTTGGCGAGGTTGTGGAGAAATGTCCTCCATTGTTGCTGGAAATGTAAATTGGTGGCCACTATGGAAAACACTATGTTGGTGGTTTACTTGCTAATTTGTGTTCGACTCTTACAAGTCCATGGACTGCAGCCCGCCAGGCTCCTCTGTCCATGGGATTTTCCGGGCAAGAATACTGGAATTGGTTGCCATTTCCTTCTCCAGAGGATCTTCCCAACCCAGAGATCAAACACAGGTCTCTTGCATTGTAGGCGGATTCTTTACCGACTGAGCCACCAGGGAAGCCTCTGGAGGTTCCTTAGAAAACTAAAAATAGACTTACCATGTAACCCAGCAATCCCATTCCTGAACATATATCTGGAGAAAACTCTAATTAAAAAATATACATGCCCTTCAATGTATGTAGCAATACTATTTACAGTAGCCAAGACATGGAGGCAACCTAAATGCCCATCAATGGATGAGTGGATAAAGAAGACGTGGGGCATACATACAATGGAATGCCAATTAGCCATAAAAAAGAATGACACTTTGCCAATTGCAGCAACATAGATGGATCTAGAGATCGTCATTCTAAGTGAAGTAGGCCAAAGACAAATATCATTTGATATCATGCATATGCAGAATCTAAAAAATAATACAAATGAACTTATTTACAGAACAGAAATAAACGTACAGACATAGAAAATAAATTTATGGTTACCAAAGGGGAAGGGAGGAGGGATAAATTAGGAACTTGGGATTAACAGATATACACTGCTATATGTAAAATAGATAAGCAATAAGGGCCTATATATAGGACAGTGCTATTGAACTGTGGTGCTGGAGAAGACTCTTGAGAGTCCCTTGGACTGCAAGGAGATCCAACCAGTCCATCCTAAAGGAGATCAGTCCTGGGTGTTCATTGGAAGGACTGATGCTAAAGCTGAAACTCCAATACTTTGGCCACCTCATGTGACGAGTTGACTCACTGAAAAGACCCTGATGCTGGAAGGGATTGGGGGCAGGAGGAGACGGGGACGACAGAGAATGAGATGGCTGGATGGCATCACTGACTCTGTAGACATGAGTTTGAGTGAACTCCGGGAGTTGGTGATGGGCAGGGAGGCCTGGCGTGCTGTGATTCATGGGGTCGCAAAGAGTCGGACACGACTGAGCGACTGAACTGAACTGATATAGGACAGGGAACTGTATTCAATACCTTGTAATAACCTGCAATGGAAAAGCATCTGGAAAAGATTGCTGAATCTCTTTGCTGTACATCTGAATCATTGTAAATCAACTACACCTCAATTTAAAATAAATAAATAAAAATGTCTGGGCCCCTAATTAGATATACCCATAGAAGGGCCTGTTTCTTCTTGTCCTTCTGCCCTACCATCACAGTACCGGCTTCTGCCCTCAAGGCCACAAGACAGCTACAGGGGCTCCTGCTTTCACATTCATGTGTCATAGGAGGAGGAAGGGGTCTCTCAACTGGGTCAGCTATTTTTAATTTACTTTCCCCAAAGTCCCACATTATTTAGATGGGTTGCCTGATTCAAAATTTGAACATGTGACCTGGAACAAATACCAGTACATTCCAAGATCCAGTCCCAGTGATCAGTCCAGGGTGGGCAGCTGGTTCAGTCACCAACATTCTTCAACATCTGCTACCTGGGCTGCTAAGCCCACATCAGGCTATGGGCTGGACTGCTGGCAGCCAATTCATGGGACCTTTGCGGGTAGGGAGACTAAGAGTGAGACAAAGCAGAGAGATGGGGTGACTAAGACCCATTCCTGATGACGTCACGGAGCCTAGCCAGTCCTGAACTTTTCACACAGGGCCAGCGGCATGAATGCTCACTTCCTCCATTGCCTGTAGAGTGAGGGCAGCGCAATGGAGGAAGGCTTAAAATGTGACAGGATGGGAAGGGCAACAAACAGAAAAGGTGGTCTCTTCTAAAGCAAGGAGCAGTTTCTTTGTATTTTAAGCCATAGATTAAAAGGGATGGCCTCTGAGGGTATGTCTGGGCTTCTGAGTCTGTGTTACCTGTTGCTCACTTACAAGCATCTCTGCTCCTCAGAGTGGGAAGTCCAGAGAGAGCCAAAGGCAAGCAAAGCCAGTGGGGAAAGTGGGAGATTCAGGAATAGTATTGGGACAACAGAGCAGCCATCTGGAGAAAAAGGGTTGTAAGAGGGAAGAACAAATATGACTCATTTAATCTGTATCTTTTACTTTAACCTTTGTATTCTATAGCCTTTGCTTTGAGTTAAGAATGTTGCCTACAGCCTGAAATATACAGGATAGCCCTTTCTTAAAGCTCTGACCTTTAAGGATATAGCACTTTTCCATTCACATAGAGATAAAAAGTTGCAGCATAGAGAATAACATTTGAGTTGTTGAGGTTTATAGGAACATCATGACCTGACCTACAAGGACAGCTGCAAGAACAAAGGATTCCTATACCAAGAAGTTTGCAACAACCTACCATGCCCTGCCCTCATCTGGCCTTTAAAAGTTCTTTGCTGAAACCCTTCAGGGAGTTTGGGTTTTTTGGACATGAGCCAGTCGTTTTTTTTGCCTGGCCCTGCTATGAAGCCTTCTGTGCTCGAAACTCTGACGTTTTGGGTTGACCTCACTGTGGGTTGGGCACATGATCTAGTGTTCAGTACAAGGTGAATCCATACAATAATTTACATATCCAGCTAAAAGTTACACAGATCAAATGCTGTTGTTGTTTAGTCGCTAAGTATGTCTGACTTTTGGGGGGCCCTATGAACTGTAGGAGAAGGAAATGGCACCCCACTCCAGTATTCTTGCCTGGAGAATCCTGTGGACAGAGGAGCCTGGTGGGCTGCTGTCAATGGGGTCGCACAGAGTCAGACACGACTGAAGCGACTTAGCTGCTGCAGCTCCTGCTGCATGAACTGTAACCGGCCAGGCTTCTCCCATGGCATTTCCCAAACAAGAATACTCGAGTGGGTGGCCATTTCCTTTTCCAGGAGATCTTCTCAACCCAGGGATCAAACCTGCATCTCCTTCCTTGGCAGGTTGATTCTTTACCACTGAGCTACCTGGGACGCCCACATAGATCAAATCGTTACATGTAAAAATATGAAACCACAAAAGTACTGAAAGAAAATAATTTTTCACTTCAGAGGGAGGAATACTTCTATGAGCATAAACACAAATTACAAAATGAAAAAGAAAATTTGATGAAAATAACTACATAAAAATCAAGTTTTCTCTGCATGGCCAAACCTACCACAGACATACTCAAAATGCAAACGTCAAACTGATAAACACTATTGAAAAAGTGAAAATATCCCTAATATATAAATACTCTTCTAAATCAATAAATGACCAACAGTCAAACAGAGAAGGGCTTCCCTGGTGGCTCGGTGGTAAAGAATCTGCCAGGCAGTGCAGGAGATATAAGAGATGGGAGTTCAGTCCCTGGACTCTGGTATTCTTGCCTGGAAAATTCCATGGACAGAGGAGCCTGGTGGGCTATAATCATGGGGTCAAAACAGAGAAAAAGGGGACAAAGGAGGTAAACCGACAAGACACAGGAATGGGAATTCCAGTGGCCCTGAGCACTGGAGGAAACATTCATCACCATTCATGGAGAGAGAAATGCAATTCACATTTACACCAAGATATCATTTCATCTTTCAGGTGGTCTAACTTTAATCACATACTATATTCAAAAAGATGTTTGAAAACAGGCCTTTTTATTCATTCTAGTAATGTGTAGAATAGCACAGTTCTGTGGACAGTGATTTTGCAACACATATGAAAGCTGTAAGTGCATTTATCCCCTTTACCTGGGAACCTGGCATCTGAGAATTCATCTACAGAAATTCTTACACATGGATAAGCCACGTGCACCTGTAAGGACATTTAGGCAACATCATCCACGTTTGCCAAAGATGGGACACAACCCAAACGTCTAATATTCTGCAGTTAGTTACATAAAAATAGTACAGTATGCTCCCTGGAGGAGGGTATGGCCACCCGCTCCAGACATTTCTTGTCTGGGAAATTCATGGACAGAGGAGCCTGGTGGGCTACAGTCCACGGGGTCACAAAGAGTCAGACATGACTCAGCACCTAACCACTACCACAGTATGCTATCCTTTATCTAACAAAATAAAGTTGTAGTTCGTGTAAAAAAATAGGATCCCTAGATTTAGCAGCAGCAGCAGCAGGAATCTGACGAAGATGGTTGCCTCTAGGAGGGTTCTGGGGGTCAGGCTGAGATGAGTTCTTCTCTACACGTTGGTTTGAATCTGACATTTTGGACCATGTGCAATGGTTATTGATTTAAAATTGTTTTTAAAATTTAAAAAAGGCAAGATATCTCTGTTCTTCTTTCTCTCCAGTAACAGAGTCAGCAGGTGAGTGGCTGGGTGCCTCGGTGGATGCCACCCCCGCCTCTTGGCTGGGTCACCACTGCTCGGCTGGGTGTCCCCGCTGTCAGGACAACAGTGTGGAAGGTGTGGGTGGGACCTCAGCTGTGTGCTATGCGGAGGAGTGCTTCATGCTCACTTGTGGCCATCACCTCACGTGTGGGGCCTGCTGGTACTCTGCTCGCAAGTTTTCATCTAATTATAAATTAATGCATACATATCAGTGGTGAATTCTGTAGCCTTTCAAATTGGAGGCAGGCAGAGGAGAACATGTTTTAAATCTGAAATAATTAAAATGCCACAGTTGCTTTTGCCTCTTAGGTACTGGGGCTTCCCTGGTGGCTGATGCGGTAAAGAATCTGCCTGCAATGCAGGAGACCCAGGGTTTGATTCCTGGGTCAGGAAGATCCCCTGGAGCAGGGCATGGCAAGCCACTTCAGTGTTCTTGCCTGGAGAATCCCATGGATGGAGGAGCCTGGTGGGTTATAGTCCATGGGGTCTCAAAGAGTCGAGTCGACTGAGCAACTAACACTTAGGTACTGGGGGCCCACAGATGGGAACAAGTTCAGGACCAAAGGCATCGTTCACAGCTCCGTGTTCCCGTATCTGACCTCTCCCCAGGGCAGGTTTCCAATGAAGCCCTTCAATCTGCTCTTCTCACTGCACCACAAGCAGAAGCAAACTCTCAGTGATGCTGCACCCTGAGCGGGGCTGAGCCAACGGGGGGCCCCGCAGCTTCTCCAGGGCCAGGCTGTGCTGTGGCTCTGGACCTCGTCGCTGTGTCAGCACACTCGGGTCTCTGGCTCGGCTTCTGTCTTCTGAGTGCCCGCAGCTGTGGGTGGCGGCTTGCTGCCAAGTCCCCAGCGGCCCAGCTTGGCCGTCGGCTCCCTGACTCCAGGGATGGGGACCCAGAGTCCGTCCACCGAGCTGCTGGCGGGAGCTGCCAAGCCGCGAAGGACGGGTGTCCCCGTGGCCCTCAGGCCTGGCAGACCGCCCGTGAGTGCTGCAGATGCGGAAGGCTATCTGCACCCCTCTGGAAGCGCTGGCCTCTGTTTAGGGCTTCCCTTGGGCCCCACTCAAGGCAGACTTTCAGGTGGCTCCAGCAGAGAACCGGGGCGAGACTGGTTAGTTCTTAAAGCATGCAAACAGCCTGAGAAAGAGACTGCTGTTTGTTCTTTATTCATTTATCTATTTTCAGCAGGAAAAGATTTTTTTATTATATCTTTCTTTAGATTATAGTTTTTATAGATTATATGGCTTTTTTAGATTATATATTATAGAATTAGATTATATATTTAGATTGTATATAGATTATATATATTTAGATTGTTAAAATATTATATATTAAATACATATTATATATTTAGATTATATTATATAATTATATATTTAGATTATATATTATATTATTTACAGATTAGGTGGCTCTTTTAGATTATATTTACAATGTTGTGTTAGCTTCAGGGGTACAGCCCAGTGATTCAGTTACACACACACAACCTTCTTCAGGTTTTTTCCCGTACAGGTTCTTACAAAATACTCAGTGTTGCTCCCTGTGCTATACAGTAGGTCCCTGTTGGTTATCCACTTTATGTATGCTAGGAAATGGCAACCCACTCCAGTGTTCTTGCCTGGAGAATCCCAGGGATGGGGAAGCCTGGTGGGCTTCCGTCTATGGGGTCGCACAGAGTCGGACACGACTGAAGTGACTTAGCAGCAGCAGCAGCAGGTAGGGTGTATCTGTTAATCCAGTCTCCCAATTTATGCCACCCCCTGCCCTTCTGCTTTGGTAAGCCTCAGTTTGTTTTCTGTCTGTGGGCCTATTTCTGTTTCTTAAGTTCATTTGTATCTTGTTTTGTTTAGATTCCACATATAAGTGGTATCACATATTTGTCTTTCTGTTTTCAGATGAGCTAAGGAAGTGTTGAGTAAGAGGCGTGAAGCCACCCCACTGTGGATGAGCCTAGTGTGCGTGTGTGCATGTGCGGGGGTGTGTCTTTGCGGGTGCGTGTGCATCTGTGAGCATGTGCACACGTGTGAATCCTCGCGCACGGGCTGAGTGTGCACTGTGTGAATCCTCGCGCACGGGCTGAGTGTGCACACGTGTGAATCCTCGCGCACGGGCTGAGTGTGCACACGTGTGAATCCTCGCGCACGGGCTGAGTGTGCACTGTGTGAATCCTCGCGCACGGGCTGAGTGTGCACTGTGTGAATCCTCGCGCACGGGCTGAGTGTGCACACGTGTGAATCCTCGCGCACGGGCTGAGTGTGCACACGTGTGAATCCTCGCGCACGGGCTGAGTGTGCACTGTGTGAATCCTCGCGCACGGGCTGAGTGTGCACTGTGTGAATCCTCGCGCACGGGCTGAGTGTGCACTGTGTGAATCCTCGCGCACGGGCTGAGTGTGCACTGTGTGAATCCTCGCGCACGGGCTGAGTGTGCACTGTGTGCACTGTGTCCACGCGGGCGCCAGGCAGATGCAGCAGCTGCACGTGTCTGCGCCACGGTCTGAAGGACTAGAATCACCTTCTGGTTCATCAGCCGTTTTATACAAGGAGAAACTGGCCACCTGCCATGCAAGATCAAAACATCTAGGTGCCCGGCGCGGCCAACAGGGCTGTTTCCTCAGGCAGAGGCACTGCCTGGCGAGACATCAGCCGACCTGTCAGTGGACAGGGAAACAGACTTCTTTCCTGTGCCTTTGAAGTGGGGCCCCTTGGAGGCCCAGCCTGGGCACCCGTCCTGTGCCCTTTTCTGGCTCAGGAGGCGCAGCTGCTGGCATTCCTGGTTAAGGACAAGGTAAGGGAGGAAGAAAGGAAGGAGAGGGAGACAGAGAGAGGAGGGAGGGGGTGGGGAGGGGACGAGGAGGGCTGCAGACATACGGGGAGGGGAGGGGACCCCAGGGGCGTGGAGAGGGCAGCAGGGAGCTTGCTGCAAACCCACACTGGTGATTTCTCCCAATTTCTCCCTTGAAATCACCCACGCGCGGGCTGATGGGGAGAAGCAAGGGGCCCCACTGCCCGGGGCCCCACTGCCCAGGGCTCCCTGCCGCATGTCCGGCCGGCTGGGTCTCAGATCCCCAGCAGTTAACTCTGGGCTCTGGATTGCAGCCTCAAGGAGAGAGTGGTGGTGGCTGAAAGGGTCTCCTCACAACAGTGTCATGGTTTATTGGGAGACCGGCTGGACAACCCTTGAGCCGAATGGCTGGGGACCTTGGACAAATGACCTCCCTTCCCTGGCCTCACCTTCTCCTTGTAAAAGGCGTGTTGAACACTAATCAACAAAGTGAACTATTCAGGTATTTAACTGAGGCAGCAGAAGAGCTCGGAAGCGGAAGTCAGTGAGTTTGTTCAAGATGAACATGTACAGTTTTCAGGACTTTTCCTGAAATAAACAAAATATTAGCAGGTCCTAGATCCCCAGATACACATGTGGTGGAAGAATATCTCAGCAGCAGATGGGGGCCAATGGCCCACGATCACATGTCTATATGAAAGGCAGCATGTGTGTGTGCGTGCGTTTGTGTGTGTGTGTGTGTTGGAGTAGGGACTCCAAGGAACCCTGAGTAGCCTATGGAAAGTAAAAGTACCCAACACTCTGGCTCAAGCAATTGTTTTTCTCCCAGAGGCTAAAACTCACTGGCAGCTTGCCAACAGCCACATTAGGATAAAAAATGTAACATGTTTATAATAAGTTTGCAAAATCCATCTTGATGCAGTGAGTGCACAGCACGCCCTAACCGGCTGTGACGCTGCTTTGGCTGGGTGTCCGTGCCACCGGGGCAGAGCTCACAGGCCGGGGTTCGGAAAGCCTGGCGCTCCCTTCTCACTCGTCCACTTCCCTCTGGGCTGGATAAACACATTCCCAGAGACCGCAGCTGGTGTCTGGGAGCCAACAGAAGCTGCTGCGCCCTCCCTTGCTGGAGCTGCCGCTGCTACAGAAGAAAGACTTGAAAGGACAGGACGTCTCCAAGTTGGACAGGACTTCCCTGGTGGCTCGGTGGGAAAGAATCTGCCTGCCAAGGAAGGAGACACAGGTTTGATCGCTGGGTCGGCAAGATGCGCTGGAGGAGGAAATGGCAACCCCCACTCCAGTGTTCTTGCCTGGAGAATCCCATGGGCAGAGGAGCCTGCTGGGCTACAGTCCACGGGTTGCACAGAGTCTGACGCGACTGAGCAACAAGAGCGGCAACTTCAGGCTGGAAGACAATGGAGAGCACGCTCATCCCCCGAAGCAGGAAGCCCGGGCTCCTGCAGGCATCCTCTTGCAAGCGTCTGGGTGCTGCTGGGTTTCCCCACTCCCAGGTAAGGCAAGCCCTGCTTTCACTGCACTGCTTCCCGGCATCTAACATTTCCGAGTCTGCAGTGCTGCCACTTTTTAGACAACAAGCCAGGCAGCATTTACTGGGCATTTACTGTGAGCGTGGCACCTTCTGAGCACTTTACATGCGTCACCTCATTGGACCCACCCAGCAATGTTCGAGAGAGATACCATTATCCATTTTACAGATGCGGAAGGGGAAGTTGGAGGACTTACAGGATTTGCCCCAAATCCCACCATCCGTGGCATTAGTGTGGAGTCGGGCTGGAATTCAGGCTTTTCCAACTCTGAATCCCAGCTCCTTCCTATCAAACTCCCCATTCTTCCCCACCTTCCACATGGACATCCACACAGGCTTCTCTCAGACCCACGCAGGTCCACCCTGCCCCAACCCTCCCCTGGAAACATCCTTTGGCTTTTTTCCAGATCCTTCCCTCTGACCTCTGCAAACTCATATCCCCAAAAGGCATGGGTTCCCTCTGTTCAGAACTGAGTTAACAATAAAACTCAGTAGCTCAAAGCATTCTGGTTAGGATCAGACACACTCAGTTCAGCATTCTGCTTTGGCCTCAGCAAATGCCCCGCTCCCGTTTCCCATGGGTAACGATGGAGCAACTACCCACAGGGTGGGTGTGTGAGTTAAACGAGATGAAACAGAAAGCGCCCCGGCCCGTGTGTGCACAGGAGGGCATGCAGTGACAAAGGCAATACGGGGAGGAGGATCGGGAGGGCGTCCCACCACCGACGTGCCTGGAACCTCCCAGCAAGAGGAGAGGGTTTGCTCAAGGACACACAGACCAGACAGCCCCAGACCTCAGCCTGCCGGTGGCTTTCTCACTCCACGCTAGCACTTCCTGGGGAAGCACCTGCAGGAGTGGGGAGGGGGTGGGCAGAGAGGCTGGGGAGACTGAAAGCTCCCCTTCAGGAAGCTAAGAAGAAGGTTGGCTCATCAACACCCATGCAGTGGGCAAGCACCTCTAATCTGGCTGATCCAGAGTCCCCGAGACGTAATTGGCCCACTGCCCCCTCGGGGCCTTGGATCTCCCCACCCTTTAATGGTGACAGGGAAGTCTTTTCTGAAGTGCATGAATTCCAAGGCATGAAGGTGCTTAAAATACATAGATTTTAAAAAAAGGTCCTGGACTTTCCTGGAGGTCCAGCGGTTAAGGCTCTGCACTTCCACTGCAGGTGGCATGGGTTCCATCCCTGGTCAGGAAACTAAGATCCTGCCTGTCACACAGTATGGCTAATGATTTAAGAAATAATTTAAATAAAATAAATTTTTAAAAAGGTCCTACCCCAACACAAAATGAAAAGTTAAAACAAAAAAGAACAGTTTGGTGGATCTTATAATACTAACACTGAAGTAAAATAAAAGATTCAATTATTAAATAAATAAATAAAAAGGTCCTGTGTCGTCAAACCTCACCTTCTCCAACTATCCTGCCTGCCTTCCTCTAAGGTCCTCCCTTGACCTCCAGGGCTAAAAATAACACCCCTGGGCCACCCGTCTGCCTCCTCCACCCATGGACCTGGCTTTATTTTTCCTTCAGAGCACACATTGCTAATGGATGTTATGGCTTACTGTGCCTCCCCTCTGCCCTCACTAGAATACCAGCTCACCAGGCAGAGACCTGAGTCTGTCTTCCTCCTCACTAATCCCAGGGCCTACCATCATTTCTGGCACAGAGAACAGGCTCGCTAAATAGTTGTTCAACAAACAAATGAATGAAACAATGATTCTTTATATAGTTTCAGAAAACTATAAAAATTGGTATGTCAGAGCTGTAGGTGACATTTGCAAATATGACCCTACATTCAGGTGAAGGTTGATTCAGACCATGAAAAAATATGCTCCTGGACATCCTCGGTGGTCCAGTGGTGAGGAATCCACCTGCCAACGCAGTGTTCGATCCCTGGTCTGGGAAGATTCCACATGCTGGGGGGCAACTAGAGAGGAGCCCCCACTTGCCACAACTAGAGAAAGCCCATGCACAGGCAGCCAAAAATAAATAATTAAAATTTTAAATAAAAATTTTTTAAAAATATGCTCTAAGTTAAAAGCATTCTCCTTTGCTTGATTATAACAGCCAAAACCTAGAAACAACTCAGGTGTCCATCAACAGGAGACTGGATCAACAAGCTGTGGTATATTCGTGCGATGGGATACAGCTCAGCAGAATGAAGGACGCAACATGGGAGAAAGCCAGACCCATAAGAATGTCTGGTGCCTGCTTCTGTCCATGTGACATTCTAGAGCGAGTAGCACTAATTTAGGCTGTTAAAAGAAACACAACAATGTGTGCCTCTGGGGGTGGCTGACGAGGGTTGACTGAGAAGGAGCATGAGGGAATTTCTCAGGTAATGGATCCGCTCCATATCTTGACAGAGGGTGGGCTATGGTCATTACATGGTCCACTTAAGATCTGAACTTTTTCATTTATGTACAATGTTTAACTTAGAAAGATATAAGCAAATGTGCATGCATGATGCTAAGTCACTTCAGTTGTGTCTGACTCTTTGTAACCCTGTAGACTGTAGCCCACCAGGCTCCTCTGTCCATGGGATTCTCCAGGCAAGATACTGGAGTGGGTTGCCATGCTCTCCTCCAGAGGATCTTTCCAACCCAGGGATCGAACCTGTGTCTCTTACAAATACTGAACTGTAATTAATAATATATAGGCTGAGGTATTTTAAGAGTGAATCTTTGCAACTTACTTGTAAATGCATCCCAAAAGTGAGATGAGGACTTTCTCTTCCAGGAAGTTGGAACAGACATACTTATCCATTTCTCCTGCTCTCAACGACTAAATACCCTGAATATTATATACAAAACAAACATTAAGAGGATTCTAGAAAGTAGAGAAAAGACAGACTAACAGGAACCTTGGGACCAGTGGAACAGAGAGGTGAGAGCTCTGGTTTCTTTTTGTCTCGTGTACCCTAGACGAGGCACTGAAGGAGCCGGGAACTCAAATTCTAAGACAGCAGACACAGAAGTCCCCACAAAACCCTGCTCTCTCTAGCCAAAGAGCCTCGAAAAGGGCAGCCCACTAAGAAATAAAAGTTTTAGGCAATAACTGTTCCATTTTTGCCAAACATCATAGAAACTGCATCATTAGGCTTCTCTGGAGTCTCAGACGGTAAAGAATCTGCCTGCAATACAGGAGACCCAAGTTCAATCAGCAAAGGCCATGGGGAGCTAAGTTGTCCATCCACTCTCAGACCAGGCTGAAACCAGGTGCCCCAAATCACCCTACCTGCCGCCCGTCCCAGGGTGGTATCTGAGAAAGCTGAGCAGGGAGCTACAACTTTCATCCCTACCCAGCGGTAACAAGCTCCTCCCCAGGGTCAGTGGAGACCTCACCACGAGCCTAGACTTCTATCCCCACACACAGCAACAAGGAGCTCCTTCTTGCCCAGTAAGGGTGGTATCTGGGAGGCCTAGTGGTGAGTCAGGACCCTCTTTACCTCTCAGGGGCAACAAGGCCAAGTGGGCAATAGCAACGAAGCACTGATACCTCCCCGTGGGCGTGCTGTCAGTGGAGGCCGAGGGCGAGGCAGGGGGCTGAACTTCTACTCCCATCCAGCAGTAAGGAGACCGCTTCCTCTGGTGTCAACAGAGGCCAAGTGAGAGGCCTGGACTTCCACCCTGGCAGTAATGAGGCAGCTCAGTGCCGCCACCACCACCACCCTGCCTCCTACACCTTCACCTACAGTGTCAGAGGAAGCCAGTGAAAACAGATTAAAATAAGATACAGAATCTCTAAACAGAACACCCCAAATGTCAAGTTTTCAGTAGAAAATTGCTCATCATACCAAGAACCAGGATTATCTCAAACTGAATGAAGAAAGCAACTGAAAAATGCTCACAGACCGTAGAGAGTCTGCCTGCAATGCAGGAGACCAGGGTTCAATCCCTGGGTCAGGAAGATCCCCTGGAGAAGGGAACAGTAACCCACTCCAGTATCCTTGCCTGGAGAATCCCTTGGACAGAGCAGCCTGGGTACTGATAGTCCATGGGGCCACAAAGAGTCAGACACGACTGAGCAACTAATTCTTTCACTTTCATGTTGAAATGACAGATATTACAATTATCTAACAAACATTTTAAAGCAACCACCATTACAATGCTTCAAAGAGCAAACACAAATACTCTTGAAACAAATTTAAAGATAGGAAGTCTCAAGCAAGACAGAAAAAATGTAGAAGAACAAAATGGAAATTTTATAACAGAAAATACAGCCGTAACAACAGCAACAGCCAGAAAGGCCATTTAATGGAGGTGCCTAGCAGCACAGTAGAGGAAGGTAAGGCCTGGGGATAAGACAGCACCAAACACCCAGCCCCACTGGGAGGCTGGCTCTTTACCGCTAGAGCACTGGGGAGCCATTATCGGCGCACAGGAGAGAGAGATCTCAGAAATCAAGAGGCCCTGGTTTGGTCCCTGGGTCAGCACGCTCCCTCGCAGAAGGGACAGGCGACCCACTCCAGTATTCCTGGGCTTCCCCGGTGGCTCAGACAGTGAAAGAGTCTGCCTGCAGTGCAGAAGACCAGGGTTTGATCCCTGGGTGGGGAAGAGCCCCTGGAGGAGGGCATGGCCACCCACTCCAGGATTCTTGCCTGGAGAATCCCGTGGACAGAGGAACCTGGCGGGCTACAGTTCATGGCATCACAAAGAGTTGGACACGACTGAGCAACTAAGCACAACACAGATATACATATATATAAAACGTATATATATATATATATATATATATATATATATAACATGCACATATATATAAAACAGAGAAGTGACACTGCCTATGGCAGGACATATTTGAACGGCAGCACATTTTCATTAGAAACCACTGAGGCCAGGGTACTTTCCAGTGCTGAAAGAAAAGAACTGCTACAATATATGTAGAAAACAACTGTTAGCATAAACTCCGGTATTCAGTTGAAAGGTCTTTTCCAGCGAACAAAGGAAATTAAGACATTTCCAAAAAATGAAGAATATTTGTCACTAGCAGATATACCATATAAGAGTGGCTAAAAGAAGTTTCCTGGACAAAAAAAGAAACTATAAAAGAAAGACTTCTGGAACACCAGTAAGGAAGAAACAACACAATAAATACAATGGACTTTCCTTTCTCTCAGTTTTTCTAAATTATGTTGACATTTGAGGCAAAAACTGTAACACTGCTAATGAGAATCACAATATATGTAGAGGAAATATTTAAGACAGTTATTAACAGGAAGGAAAAGAGATAGATTAAGAGGTAAATCTTCTAGACTTGACTCAAAGTTGCTAAATGATGACACTAGAAATTTATGGTCTCAATACATGCAAGAAGTCACTTGACATTATCCAGTTAATATTCCTGATAAAAACTCTCAGCAAATTAAGAATAGATGGGAACTTTCTCTATCTGATAAGGGGCATCAACTAAAAACTAGTAGCTAATAACATCATTACTAATGGTGAAAGATGGAATATTTTCCTCCTAAGATGAGAAACTGTCACAGATTCTATTTCACATTGTACTAGAGATTTGATCCAGTGCAACATGGCAAGAAATAACAATAAAAAAGTTCTAGACTGGAACTAGAGAAGTAAAGTCATCCTCATTTGCAGATGACATGCTGAAACTCCAATACTTTGGCTACCTGATGAGAAGAGCTGACTCATTTGAAATGAAACTGATGCTGGGAAAGATTGAGGGCAGGAGGAGAAGGGGACGACAGAGAACGAGATGGCTGGATGGCATCACCGACTCGATGGACATGAGTTTGAGTGAACTCCGGGAGTTGGTGATGGACAGGGAGGCCTGGCGTGCTGCGGTTCATGGGGTCGCAAAGAGTTGGACACGACTGAGCGACTGAACTGGACTGAGAATCTATGTAACACATCCTATAGAAACAAACAGTTACTAGAATGTAAAGGGTGACTTTAGTGAAGATATGGGGTAGGAGATGAACGCACAAACAATGTACAGTGTCAGTGAGCAACTGAAAAGCGAAACGTTAAACACAGCTCTGACAGCAGCATCAAACAGGATAAGACACTCAGGGCAAATGTGACAAAAGGTGGACAACAGCTCCACACTGAAGATTATACGACACTGCTCAGAGAAAGTAAAAAGAACCTAAATAAACAGATACTGTGCTCATGGGTTAGAAAAGTCAGTATGAGTTTTTTTAATTGAATGAAAGTCTTTAAATTCTATGCGTGTGCGTGCTTAGTCACTTGGTCGTGTCCAACTCTTTGCAACCCCATGGACAGTAGCCCACCAGGTTCCCCTTCTGTGGAATTTTCTAGGCAAGAAGACTGGAGTGGGCTACTGTTATCTACTTCAGGGAATCTAAAATCACAAAGAGATCTCACTATTCATGTATTAGGATGATTAGAACAAAAAGTCTGACCACAGTAAACATTAATGAGGACATGGAGCAACTGGAATTCTCACCCTTGGCTAATGCGTTTTACAAATGATGAGGCAACTGTTAACCAAATCTTTTCAAACCCCATTCAAGGAATCCATTCAAGCAACTGTCTTAATTTCTTCCCTGCCTCTTCTCAGGGCCATGATAGAGCCAGTTTTCCAGGGTCACACAAGGCCACCTCCAGCAGCAGAAACCTTCTCACCTTAAAGCAATCTGGAGTGGATCTAGTTTAGAAACAATCTTTCCAAAGATCTGTGTCTTCTTGGAGGCACCAGACTATGAAGTTAGTATGTTGCTATTGTCTAGTTGCTCAGTGGTATTCGACTCTGTGACCCCATGGACTGTAGCCCGCCAGGCTCCTCTGTCCATGGTATTTTCCAGCAAGCATACTGGAATGCGTTGCCATTCCTTCTCCAGGGAATCTTTCCCACCCAGGGATTGAACCTTCGTCTTCTGCGTTGGCAGGCAGACTCTTTACCACTGAGCCACAGGGAAGCCTATGAAGTTAGTATGGTGTCTTCAACTGCCCTGCCCTCTTTAGGTTTGCTGTTTTTGGATTGCGGTGACTTCGAAGGCGGCTCAGTGCCCAACCCAACCAAAGAAAGGAAGGCAGAATGCATCACAACTCAGCAAACTCTTCTGAATGCTTTCTTGAGGATTGAACACAACTCTCCGACCGGGTCAGGGCCTGAGCTGTGCGTTCTGTCTGTGTCTTTGGCTATGGTGAGAGGAAGCGATCAGGCTGAGGCCAGGAAGGACCTGCTATAGCTGATAAAGCCCATGCCCCTTGTCAGGAACCTGTGGTTTTTCTGTCTTTGAAGCAATAAGACTCGGAGGAGGTACTTTTCTTCCCAAACAGCGCTCTGTATATCGCTGGGGGAGCAACTCATTCGCACACACCAGGACGCTTAGACCCTGAGCACCAGGGCTTTGTGCTTTATTTCAGGCCACCTGGACATGGCCTTCTCCCTTACACGGTGGAACTGTAAAGTTCCGTGCCCTCCCTTTGCTCCGTGGCTGCGTGGAAGAGGCAGCCTCCAGGCTGGGGTGGAGAGGGGCCGGCTGCAGCCCCGTCATCAGGCGCGCGACCCCGCGGGAGATGCTGGCACCGCCTAACCGTGACCTTGGTTGTGGGGAGGGAGGCTGAGTGTCCGTTGTGCGCGCTGGAGCCCCAGCCTCTGACGAAGCCTGGCTTCTAGCTTCGTTCTGCTGTCTTTTACTTTTCCTAAAATAATTCTGGGGAGTTTCTATCACTTTGAAAGGACCAGCGAAAACTCTCTGGAGCTAAAATCAATCAAGGTGAAAAGGCAGTGTTTTTTTCCTTCTTGAACTTGGGTTGGTGCCTAAGGGAGCTATCAATCAAGAAGCCCCCTGCGTCCCAGGTGAATCTGCAGAGCTGGGTATTTTTAGAGAGCAGGCTTTCTGAGATTCCAGCTGGTGGACCCCGAGCCGGCTCCTGTCGCCCTCAGAGTGCAGGTGGCTTAGCAGAAAATGATGCCACTCCGGAGCTGTAGCCTGAGAAGCTAGGGACTCACAGAAAGCCAGCTCACATCCCTCGTCAGTTTCACTTTTTTAAATTGATAGATTCAGCTGCTTTTTGGTGGGGGGAGGGTTTTATCAAAGATTTACAAATGGAGCAATCTACTAGTAAAAATAAAAAGCATCACATCATCTCACTGGACGGCAGGATATTTTGTTTTCCTTTGGTAGTGACCCGTAATTTGACTCACTGGCTCAGACATGCCCTATGAAGTACACGGTTTTCTGTGGGGCGTCCCTGTAAGTACTTGCTGGCTTGCTCCTGGATTAGGAGCCTGGGGAAGCTGCCCTGGCTGCAGGGAACCTTCCGCCCCAGGCAAGCACCCTCATCATGCAGGGGTCCCACGTGCTGTGGGCTTTGTGTTGTTTTGCCCTCCTAGTCCAGCACGGGGCTCAGAACATGGAGGACCTCATCCACTGGGGACTCCAAGCTCTTCATCTTTGAAGTAGGATGAGAATGCTTGTTTTCCCAGCTCCAGAGTCTCCCTGTGGGATTCGGTCTGTCCAGGAGCAAGATGCTGGAGGCTGTATGGCTCAGCCACAACCTGTTCCCTCCGGCTCCTCCTCACTTTGCCCATCTGTGAAATAAAGGGAACAACTTTATGAGCAATGTTAGAGTCATCCTTAAAAATACTAATCTTTTCTAATTCTGGAATGTGGGTACTTAGGCCTTTGTTGTATTATTCTCTGCATTTTTCAGTCTCCTGACCCACTCCAGTGTTCTTGCCTGGAGAATCCCAGGGACGGGGGAGCCTGGTGGGCTTCCGTCTATGGGGTCACACAGAGTCGGACACGACTGAAGTGACTCAGCAGCAGCAGCAGCAGCCCCAATAAAAGAAAAGAAAAAGAATTTTAAATACTTGTGGAAAATCTGGTCTCTGGTTCAGGATACAGTGAGTGTCAGTTGTTCAGTCGTGTCTGACTCTTTGTTACCCCATGGACTATAGCCTGCCAGGCTCCTCTGTCAATGGGTCATGACAGAGGTCACTGTCCCAAGCAACAGTGCTGGAGTGGATAGCCATGCCCTTCTCCGGGGGATCTTGCTGACCCAGGGATTGACCCCGAGTCTCCTGCATTGCAGGCAGATGCTTTACCATCTAAGCCACTAGGGAAACATAGGAAAATGCCCAGTAAATCCAACTCCAGGAGGGATGAACAGCATTATGATTGACCAGTCATCTTGTTTCCGCTTCTTCCATTGTTTTAGGAATTTACTATTAATAAGACCCAGCCCTGCTCCTGTCCTCATCTATTTAAGGCAGCTGTGTGCTCACCAGGCTCTTTGATTTGGGATAGAAGTTTTCTAGTTGAAGGCAGGTGAATTCAGGATGATGTCATTCATGGCGTTCTGATTCAATATCATCCAAACCTACCCCCCTCAACAATACCGACCTGTACTAAGCTAAAGCACACACATGTATGAAGGGAAGCTTCTATCTGTAGCTATTAAAAATGTGCCTTGTCTAACACAATCCCAGACTTTCTTGGGCTTCACAAACACACATGGCTCAAGAAAACCCGTATGGAGATTTCTACTCCCATAACTTAAAAAACAGCCAAGCTAAATTAAGTAACAACAACAACACAAAGTTGTTTCCCACACAGTTATACGTGCTCTCACCACCAAGTTTTCAGCTTGAAACAATTTCATGCTTGAGTTATTAACTTATGAAAATAGGCACAAAAGGGGGAAAATGTGAACAGATCCTCAACTATATTATTAGTCATTGCTACAGATGACTGCGTTCCGGCACAAAGGCGTATCTCAGCTTTGAACAAAATGTAGCTCACTAATGGGTTCTGCCTCGTGTACGTTTTTGTAATCATTATGTGACCGTTCTCTGTAATTCACCCTGGTTTCCATTAGGACGGTGCGCAGGGGGCAAGCACACACTCAAGCACGCGTGCACACACACTTTTAAGTCCCCTTTCATTTGTGGCTGAAAGGAAAAGTCGTGGAGCTGTCATTCATTTCAGGGAAGTACCACTGTATTGATACAGATAATATTTGGAACCTGGAGTGACAGATGAGTGTGTGGGTGGATTCTGAAAACACTGGTGGATGAGGGGGCAGCAGCGAGAAGAAAGGAAGCGAGTCTGGACGCAGGCAGGAGGAGACGGAGGCAGAGTGGGGGAGTGACCAGGCTTATCGGGGTCTCTGTTCCGTAGGGAAGGGAGGGGCATCTTTCTCGCTTGGCTGAGTGCGCTCAGGTCTCCTGGTTGAGCGGTGAGATTCCAGGCAAGAGCCCCACCTTGGGGACGTTCGTTTCTGGCTGTGGCTCAGGGGTGTCGCCCTGAACCCGTCTGAGTCAAATGAGTAACGAAGCCAAGTTTTGAGCCTGTTGATTCTCGCTTCTGTAAAGTCCAGAACTGGTCCTAGAAATCAAAGCTTGTGAATATTAACTTCTGAAAACAAGAGCAAAAAGAGCCAGCAAGAGAATCTGCATGGGAAAGAAATACAGAAGGGATATGAAAAGCTTGGAGAAGATCAAGCTTTCCAAAGACAAGTGTGAATCCCCAGAACTGTCTCCTAAATGGATCAGAGGCTGGGACCTGGAAGCAGCAAGCCCCCACCAAGAGCAGAGAGACTCTCCACGATTCTCTGCCAGCAAGAGAAGTCCTTGGCATCCCCCACCATAGAGCTGGCCAGGATAGGAACCCAAGTGGGAACCCAAGTGGCTCTTTTAACCTCTTTGAAATGTTAATGAATGGTTTGATTTTGTTCTTTCCTCCTCATTAAGACAAATGCGGTGTCATTTTTGAGGAATGTAATCTCACCTCCCAAGTCAACTGCTCATCTTTCTGCTCAGCTGAGTCCAAGCTCTGCCAGAGGGTCTCCTCCTGTCAGGTGACAGAAATGCCCGTCTTGCCAACGACCACTCTTCCACGGCTCTGCCAGGGGCCTCCAAGCCTCAAGCTGCTCTTAGAGCCCAGAACATACCACCCCCAGCTCCCGTGATAAGACAGATGTTTGTGTTAACACTCAACTCCAGTGTCCTGCTAGGCACCAAGCAGACTCAGGCACGGTGAAGGTGTCGGACGCTGCACCCTGCGGAAGGGAGCGGGCTGCAGAGAGATCAGGAGGACGGAGCCCCTGAGAGATCTGGGTCTTCAGCGGTGACGGAGCCCCACTCGGCCTCACCCCTCTCACCTGTGACACAGCGGGGCCACATGGTTCAACAAGCGGCAGAACTGGAGCTGCAAGCAGCTGACCCTGAACCCGAGGCTCACCTGTCATCATGCCACCCACTCAGGCCCTCCTCCCCCCTCCTCCCAATGCAGGGCAAATTCAGTGGGATGAACGCCTGCAGACGGGGGGGGGCCGGGGGCTCTGTGGTTTGCTCAGAGGCCACTAGAAGGAGTCAGGCAGTGTCTCACAGCCAGCGCCAGCCGCAGGGAAACCGGCTGGAGGGGCAGAGCTCTGCGCCCCAGAGGCATGGGCTGAAAGGCCCACAGTGCCCCACAGGGACACTCCTTGAGAGGGCGCAGCCTATGACAAGGACCTGGGAGGCTGATGAACTCTGTCCCATGGGCAGTAGGAAGTGGGAGAGGAACCTTCTGGAAAGCAGAAATTCACAGCTGGGGAAACCACCCGCCTTATCTCATTTCACCTGAGTTATCATCTCCACCGTCCACAGGACAAAGTCCTGCTTTTTGGTGGTGTTCAGTTGCTCACTCATGTCCGACTCTTTGGGAGCCCATGGACGCAAAGGCTTCCCTGTCCTTCACCATCTCCCAGAGTTTGCTCAAACTCATGTCTATTGAGTCGGTGATGCATTCAACCTTGTCCTGCCCTCAATCTTCCCCAGCATCAGAGTCTTTTCCAATGAGTCGGCTCTTCACATCAGGTGGCCAAAGTACTGGAGCTTCAGCTTCAGCATCAGTATTTCCAATGAATACTCAGGGTTGATTTCCTTTAGGATTGATTGATTTGATCTCTTTGCTGTCCAAGGGACTCTCAAGAATCTTCTCCAGCACCACAGTTCGAAAGTTTCAATTCTTTGGCACTCAGCCTTCTCTATGGTCCAACTCTCACATCTGTACATGACTACTGGAAAAACCATAGCTTTGACTATACGGACCTTTGTCTGCAAAGTAATATCTCTGCTTTTTAATATGCTGTCTAGTTTTGTCATAGCTTTTTTTTTTACAGTATGAAAAGGCAAAGTCCTGCTATGTGTGCCTCATCTCACAGAATCCTCTTGCCATCCATAAGATGAGTATTGTGATTAGATCCTCCCTCCCCCAGCTTTATTTTTAACATCTGAATCATTTTAAGTGTACATTCAATGGTAAGTACATAAATATTGTTATGTGACAGGTCTGCAGAACATTTTCATCTCACAAAACTGAAACTCTGTACCTATTAAACAGTCATTTCCCCCTCCCCACCCCAACCTGTGGCAGCCACCACTCATTTTCTGTTTCTGTGAATTTGCCTACTCTATATGCCTTATATAAGTGGAATCATACAGGATCTGTCTTTTCTGTGAGTTGCTTAGTTCACTTAGCTGATGTCCTCAAGGTCCATCTATGCTGTGGAATGTGTCCGAGTTCCCTTTCACGGGCTGAATGGTTCTCCATGGTATGAATGGACCACACTTGACTGTGCATCCATCTGTCAGTGGGTGCTTGGGGTGGCCCCACCTTTCGGCTGCTGTGGCCATGAGTGTGGAAAGCCTCTGCGACCCTGCTTCCGATGCGTGTGGGCTCAGTCGTGTCCGACTCTTTGCGAACCCGTGGACTGTAGCCTGCCAGACTCCTCTGTCCTTGGGATTTTCAGGCAAGAATACTGGACTGGTCCAATAAAAAATAAATTATTAAAAAAAAAAAAGAATACTGGATGGGGTTGCCATTCCTCCTCCAGGAGTTCTTCCCCACCTAATGATCAAACTCATGTTTCCTGCGTCTCCTATATTGGCGGGTGGATTCTTTACTACTGAACCACCTGGGAAGCTCATGCTTTCAATGTTTTTGTCCATATACCCAGAAAAGGAATTGCTAGATCACACGGTTGTCCTATTTTTAATTTTGGGGGGAACCTCCATACCATTTTCATCGGCAGCTGTACCATCTTACATTTCCACCAGCAGTGTGTAAGGGTTCAATTTCTCCACATCGTTGCCAATACTTGCTATTTTTTTTTAATTTTAATACTAACCCTCCTCTTGGGTATGAGGTGATATCCCCTTATAGTTTTGATTTGCATTTCCCTAATTCTCAATGGGGCTTCCCTGATGGCTCAGTGGTAAAGAAGCCACCTGCCACACAGGAGATTCGAGTTCAGTCCCTGGCTCTGGAAGATGCCCAGGAAAAGGAAATGGCAATCCAGTCCAGTATTCTTGCCTGGGAAATCCCATGGACAGAGAAGCCTGGTGAGCTGCAGTCCATAGTGTCACAAAGAGTCAAAGATACGACTTAGCAACTGAGTATGAGCATGAATTCTCAGTGATACAGACCACCTTTTCATGTTGGCCATTTGCTTGCCTTCTTTGGAGAAACAGCTATTCAAGTCCTTTGGCCAATTAAAAATCAGATGATTTGGTTTTGGCTGCTGGTGAGTTTGAGGAGTTTTTTACATTCCCCTCTCCCTCTTTTTTTCCCCCTGCTTGAAAAAATTAAAGGGTCAAAGAAGTGGATAACTTACTCCAGCCTTTGGACAGAGGCTACTTGATTCCACAGCAGCTGGGAAAGACTGGCCCACCCTCAGATGGGCAGCATCTGGAAAAGCTAAGAGCCCATCCTGCCAGCCACGAGGCTCAGGGCAGGCACCGCCCATCACATCAATGCACACCTGGTACTTACAGCCCCGTGTGCCAAAGAGCTCTTGGAAAACCAATAGCAAAGCACTGGTTTCAGAGACTCAGAAGCATGTAATATACATCTTAATAAAGGTCCCACTTTCTTAAGTCTTCCTCTCTCAAGGAAGGGTTGAAGGAAAAACACTGCTCGTGGAAAAATACATTTAAATGGATCGGTGCAGGGCAACCATCTGCACATCTGTTCTCAACAGGTTTCAGTTGAAACTACTGAAAATATACACAGATCTGTTTATGTGGAACCAGTTAAATATGATAAGATTTCAACTGAGAGGGTAACTATGGATTCAGTGGTGGGAAAACAAAAAGCACCTCCCCACCCCCCAACACTTGGTTTCCACACACGTTCCTGCTATTTTACCGCAGATGTTGTCAAGGGAATAGGATTTGCTGCGAATTAAAAAGATCTAAATTATTTGAGATTGGTTACAAACAAACTCAAGATGGTCCCGGCAGCCTCTCTGCAGTATGTAATTCTTGCCTCACCACCAATCTGGGCTGAGTGAGTCCTTTGTCATCGCAGAGGAGCCTACAGCTGGGAAATCACTTGTTTCTGAATAATTCTGTCTTCACTCCTCCAACAAGACATTCGAGAGGAAGCCAGCAGGGAGGCTGCTGCGCACAGAGCACCCAATTGTCTTCCCTCCTAAAAATACACTGGTGGCCCCTAAGACATGCAGGCAGAGGGGAGCGAGCTTTAATGGACACCCTATGAGGTCCTGGGCTTCCCAGGTGGCGCAAGTGGTAAAGAATCCGCCTGCCAAGGCAGCAGACACAAGAGATGTGGGTTTGATCCCTGGGTTAGGAAGATGCCCTGGAGGAGGAAATGGCAACCCACTCCAGTATTCTTGCCTGGAAAATTCCATGGACACAGGGGCTTGGAGGGCTACAGTCCATGGAGTTACAAAGAGTCAAACATGACTGAGCGATTGAACGCATACCACATAGCTATGAGGTCCCATTCTCATCCCATTACAGAGATAGGAAGACTGAGGCTATAGGATGATTTGCCCAGGACCACACTGGCAGGAGGGAGTGAGGTGTTTCAAAGGAAGAAAGGTTGCTCCTCCTGTCTAAATATTCCTTGGGATGAGGCCACAATTCAGAGAACTATAGGGCTCAGCAGCTAAGAGGTGAGGGGCCCTGAGCAGGTAATAAGTGGCTTAAGTGAATTGATACAGACATTGTGAGCCCAGATCGTAGGATTTTTTGTTTGTTTGTTTTATCTTTTGGCTGTGACGTGCAACATGTAGGATCTTAGTTCCCTGACCAGGGATTGAACCCACATCCCTTGCATGGACACACGGACTCTTAACCACTGGACCACCAGGGAAGTCCCCAGATCCTTCGGTTTTTGGAAAGAACCAGAAGTCATTAGGGCTTCCCAGGTGGCACTAGTGGTAAAGAATCCACCTGCCAGTGGAGGAGACTTAGGAAATGGGAGTTATATCCCTGGGTGGGGAAAATCCCTTAGAGTAGGAAATGGCAACCCACTCCAGTACTGATGTCTAGAGAATCCCATGGACAGAGGAGCCTGGTGGGCTACTGTTCATAGAGTCACAGAGAGTTGGACATGACTGAAGTGCTTTGCATGCAGAAGTCACTAGATTTCTACATGTTGGCTCAGGAACTGAAAACAAACCCAAAAAACCAGGCCCTGCTGTGATCTGCAGCCCTCGCTGTGGGTCTTTGGAGCTTTCGGCAGAGGCTGCCTTGACTTGGTTTGCTCACCAGATGGGACTCTGGGGGTCTGTCTCTGGTGCAGAAGGCCGTGGTCATGGGCAATGTGCCCCAGCTCAGCGCTTTGGTCCCTGACCCTCTTCCAAAACCTTTTCCTGCTTCTTCACTGGAGTTCTCATCTCAATTCCAACACACTGAACATACATTCATTTATCAGCATTCATCTGATAATTTCTCTCTTCAAAAGTGACATCAGTCTATAAAACGCACCACAGGAAACCCAAGAAGAGCAGTCACATGTATTCAGAAATTGACATCCGACAACATTCCCCACCCCCGGCATCTCCCAGGGGCTGGGCCGTGATTAATAAGCTTCTCATTCCTGCTGGACCTCATGCTACAAAAAGGCACCTATTTCTGTTCCTTGAAAATCATTTTTTTTTAAATAAGCAGGTCATTGTAAAACAATTGTGAATGGCAGCTTCATTACATGAGGATTTTTAGAACAAAGAGAATATTGCTCACACTATATGACCTGCTTGATGATACTGAATTTTAATTTAAAAAATGTTCACGTGTTAAATTGACAAGGAAGGTTTGACACTCGGGCTATAAAATAAATCAGGGACATAAAGTATGGTTGACAGATCAGTCAATGTTACTTCATGTTTGTCTTTTCTCTCTTTTTTCATTTGAAATTTTCGGTTTTGAACTAGAAATCACAGAGATGGGGAAAGTGGTAAGACCAGCAGAGGGGAAGAGAAAGGGAACCTTATTTGCCCTGTTAGCATGCACGCATGCTTGCTGCTGCTGCTGCTGCTGCTGAGTCGCTTCAGTCGTGTCCGACTCTGTGCGACCCCACAGATGGCAGCCCACCAGGCTCCCCCGTCCCTGGGATTCTCCAGGCAAGAACACTGGAGTGGGTTGCCATTTCCTTCTCCAATGCATGAAAGTGAAAAATGAAAGTGAAGTCGCTTAGTCGTGTCCAACTCTTAGCGACCCCATGGACTGCAGCCTTCCAGGCTCCTCCATCCATGGAATTTTCCAGGCAAGAGTACTGGAGTGGGGTGCCACTGCCTTCTCCCATGCATGCTTAGTCGTGCCCAACTCTTTGCGACTCTATGAACTGTAGCCCTTCAAGCTCCTCTGTTCATGGGATTTCCCAGGCAAGAATACTGGGGTGGGTTGCCATTTCCTCCTCCAGGGGATCTTCCCATCCCATGGATTCAACCTGTGTTTCCCGTGTCTCCTGCATTGCAGGAGGATTCTTTTACCTGCTGAGCCATTGGGAAGCCTCTATGAGGGCCTCAAATATCATCTTGTGCCAAGGGTCAGCTGTTGTCTCAAAGAGTCTGCTATCCCAGGCCACCCTAGAGTAGCCCTTTGAAAGGGCCAGTTTTTCTGAGCAACAAATACGGGACTGCTTCCAGGTGACTAGTGGATCTCAGGAGCCTGATAACTGGGAATGAATTATTTTGAAGCAATAGGGTCAGGAAGATCCCCTGGAGGAGTAAATGGCAACCCGTTCCAGTATTCTTGCCCAGCAAATCCCATGTGCAGAGGAGCCTGGCAGGGCTATGACCCATGGGGTCACAAAGAGTTGGACACAACTTAGCAACTAAACAATAATAATAGATCAAATGGTGTGTGGGCAGGAGCAGGATGGTCAAGCCAGTCCAAGCTTCACTAGTTATAAGAGAGTTGTCTTCTGAGATGATGCAATAACTGAATAGGAAAATCCAAGTGCAGAAAGCACGTCAGTGTGCTGGGTTTAAGAAAGGCCATCTAATGCAGGTGGAAGTGGTCCACTTCCCCTCCGGATAGACCTTAAGGACATAATGTGTCAGTTCATGCCCTAAAGTTCCATGAACAAGGAGCTATTTCACCCTAATTGCAGAGCCTCAGTTCTGGCCAAGGGGCCCAAGGTGGAAGGATCAGATCCATCACAACCTATGCAAGAGGGAAGCAAGTGACTTGATTCTTGGGAGCCCATCTCACCCTGGGACAAAGGAGCAGACTACAGGCTTCTGGGGAAGGCCTGTGTCTTGGGGATGGAGGTACCAGCCTCACAATGTGGAAGCCTGAACGCCTGCTTCCTGCCAGAGAACAGATGTGCAAGAGGGGGTTGTAGAGCTAACCACAACTAGAACAGGGCCTCAGTGCTTGCTGGAAAGAGACAGAAATGTACTCAGAGTCCAGGGTCCACAGCAGGGACACTGAACAGCAGGTGCAAAGTCCCTGAGGCTGGACTGGCCTGAGCAGAGGGGGTGAGCCGCAGCCCAGGCCTAGGGGAGGTGCTGGCCATGCACAGGGAGGAGTCAGAATGCCGTCCTAAGGGCAACAGGGAGCCACTGTTGGGTTCTAAGGAGAAGGGTACAGCTCAGAGTCTTTCCCAAAGATCAAGCTGGTTTGTGTGGAGAATGAGTCCAGTGGGGCGAGAGGCTGGACTGGGGGCCAAGTGGGAGATGTCACAGGAGAACAAGGGCTGCATGTCACAGGGAGAACCAGTGAGACCATGGTGGGGAGCTGGGCAAGGAGGGTGGGATAAGGTGACAAGGCATCTAACCCCCAGTTTCCTTGATGGGAAAATGGATGCAATAATTCCCATCTCTCAGAGGGGTTGTGGAGATCAGAAATGGACGTGGTGCCCCAGCCCAGAACATGTGCCCAAGAACCGAGAGTATCACTGTGTCCCCACTGCCTCCCTGTCCCCACGAGCACGGGCAGCAGACGCTACCTTCAGAGGTGCCCCTTCTGACCCCTTGTCCCCAGTAAAGTGGAAATTCGTGACTGGGTCAGTATTGGAGACAGGACGGGCCTGGGCCGCTCCTTCTGAGAAATCACGTGCAGCTCCGAAAGCAAAGCAGTGATGCAATGAACTTCCGGGTTCTTAAGAGCATTCTGACGGTC
Source organism: Moschus berezovskii (assembly GCF_049115385.1). Lineage (NCBI taxonomy): Eukaryota > Metazoa > Chordata > Mammalia > Artiodactyla > Moschidae > Moschus > Moschus berezovskii. The sequence goes on from NC_142470.1 coordinate 107,887,630, forward strand.
ATGAAAAGCTCACAGGGCGCCGACGGGGACTGGCCCAGCAGTCACCGCCATGGAGGCCTCTCTCGCGCCTGTTGCCGTTGTTCAGTCGCTAAGTCGTGTCCCACGCTTTGCGACCCTGTGAACAGCAGCACGCCACGCTTCCCTGTCTTTCACTGTCTCCCAGAGTTTTCTCAAACTCATGTCCGTTGAGTCAGTGATGCTGTCTAACCGTCTCATCCTCTGTCATCTCCGTCTCCTCTTGCCTTCAATCCTTCTCAGCATTAGGGTCTTTTCTAAATGAGTTGGCTCCTTGCATCAGGGGGCCAAAGTATTGGAGCTTCAGCTTCAGCACCAGTCCCTCCAATAGGGTTGATTTCCTTTAGCATTGACTGGTTTGATCTCCGTGCTATCCAAGGGACTCTCAGGAGTCTTAGGGTGACAATACTGCCCAGAGCACAACCGAGGGGCTGGACCCAGGATGGTCCTTAGGGCAGGGATCCATGTCCCTAGCCTTCACACCTGGAGAAGCAGAAGTGGGCATTGGGGAAGGCCGAGGAATTCCCACGATCAGGTCAAACACTCCCTTCTGAGATCTGAGTTTGCAGCCAGCCTTGCACACAGCCCTCCACAAGATCCTCATGGTCCTCACGAGAGGGGGATGCTTGTGAGTTTATTCACAAGAGAAACTGGGCCTTTCCCTGCAGGGTCTCCCTACAAGCTGGGAGGGCTCCCTGGAGGAGGAAGCGGGTGGCAGGGCTGTGGGAAGGATGGGGAGGGCGGGTGATGGGGCAGAGTTCCCAGATCAGCGTGGAGCCTGGAGAAGGGCACATGATCGGTTTTCTCTGAGCCAGCACATTTTCCATTCTAAATATAGCCCAGGATGACCCAAGACATCTTCTCCCCGCAAGGAAACCTACAGTTCTGTATTTTGCAGCACTTGTGTGATGGCTGGAAGAAATAGGCAGCGAGACAGGCTCTTCACTCCTGTGCCTGATCCCACAGGGCCTTGGGGCCTTAGGAGTGACGTCTGCCCCTCTCGAGTGTGGCGCTGGGTGAGGCGCTCTCTCTGGCCACCACTCTTTAGTCGATACCAAGTATTTTGCCAGCCTGGTATCTCCCTCCAACAAAGAGAAGCAAGGCTCCTATTCACCCGGGAAAGGCCATCCATCCATCATCCCAGGCCGCGATGCGCGACCCTTTCTGCCATCCTCAGGCCGCTGCACCTTGGGCATCTTGCATGCAAGGCCCAGCCTGATGGGTTTTCACTGGACAGCAGATTCCCACCTTTCCTCAGAATCCTGCTAGAGCATCAGGCTTCTCCATCACAGTTCTGGAAGGTGCGGGCTTTTCTGCAAAGGGGGTAACCGCCACAGGCCTGGGGCACAGTGGTGACTCTTGGCTCCAAGGCTCTTGGCTGCTTGTTTATTTATAATTGAGGGGACTTTTTTTCTGTATCTGAGTGGGGCTCCGCTAATTGCTGCACAAGCACTTCTGGGGAAGTTCAAGTTTTCAGAGGCCCGCTGTTAACTCTGACAGTGCCAGGGCTTCCCAGACAGGGCGCCCCGAAGGCATCTGTAAAGCTGCTTTATAAGAGGCACAAAGCACGGTGGTCATCTCCGAAGGGTTAAGGATTGAGACGTGAAAACAGTCATGTCAAGTTATACACAGCAAACAGTAAGCAATGCAGGCAAGGGAAAAGGAAGATGGACAGGGAAAAAACAAGGACACAGGGACACTCTCCCCTCTCCCTCTGATAACCTCCCCTTGCCCCCTTCCCTGCAACAACCCGACAGAGACACAGATGCGGCAGAGTTAGATCTGACACACCGTGTCCACAGCAACGAAAGAAAACATATCGAGTTACTCGGAGCCCCATTCAGACCGGGGCTTGGGCCTCCCGCGCGCAAAGCTCTGTGGAGGAGAATAGGCCTCCTCGGCGTGTTGTCAGACCCACACCCCTGAGCTCTGCTCGCCTGACCCTGACGGAGTTTGCCGGCCCGGCCCCCAGCCAGCAGGCTAATTCCCTGCCTGGCAGGTGGAGACAGGTAAAACAAACCCAAACGGTACTGCAGGCTGCAGGAAACCTTCCTTTTAAAACCTGATTCACCTCCAGGGAGAAAACACGCAAGAACTTGACTCTGGACGGTCCTCTGTTTTCTTAGGGCTGCTGGGAGAGGCCTGGCGGCCAGGGTAAATAAGGCAACGGGCTTCAGGCAAAGACCACTTCCTACCCTCTGTTCCCGGCCCAGAGTCAGCTGTCAATCTTGCAGGATGGAGGCGATTTGGGGGAAAAAGGCTGGTGGAGAGAGAGGGGGACCCCAAGGGAGAAACATTGGCCACAGGTGCAACCGGCTCACCCTGCCAGAGCGCAGCCCCCGAGTCTGTGCTGCTCAGAGCTCAGTGCCCGGGGAGAGCAGACTGGGGCTCCTGAAATGTCAGCCAGGGGGGTTTCAGCCTCTGCTTTGAGCAGCTGGACAGGCAAGCAGGCTGCCAATGGGGACTGGCTGAACCTCTGCTGTGTGTGACGCGGGGCCGGGGAAGGCCAGGGATGTCTTAGTCATCAGTCAGTGGCCCTGCCAGCCAGCACAGGGAATGCCCCAGGAGGTGAGACAACCAGCTGGCACAGAGCATCCATAGTCAGTATGCTCCCTGGGTCACCAGGTGTGAGGTCTTCTCAAAGCCAGTACATCTAGTTTTCCTACTTGGGCTTGGCCTGACCCTAGGGCTCCCCTGGTGGCTCAGACAGTAAAGAATCTGCCTGCAATGTGGCAGACCTGGGTTCAGACCCTGGGTTGGGAAGATGCCCTGGAGAAGAAAATGGCAACCCACTCCAGTATTCTTACCTGGGAAATCCCATGAACAGAGGAGCCTGGCGGGCTCCATGGGGTCTCAAAGAGTCAAGACACGACTGTGCGACTAACACTTTGACCCTAGGCAGGCAGGGCGTAGCATCACCCCCGTTTCACAGGGGGACGTTGAGGCACAGCGGGGCTGTGTGAGCCAGCATCACAAATCCTCCTCTGCCTGCTCTCCTCTGGGTAGGCTGAGAGTCCTGCTCCAGTCCCGGCCCCCAGCAGGGGCACTGATGTCAGCTCACACCGGACTCTGCCGGGGACCTGAGCTCACCCTATGTCTGTGATGCAAAGATTACGGGGCCCAGGGGAAGGGGGAAGCAGAGAGCATCCAGAGCTGCTTCAGACACAAGGGACCCGCCCACCACATCCCCTTCCCTGCCTCTGACTTGATGGGCCCTCCGACTTGGCTCCCTGTGCAGAAAGGATGCCGGGATGGGTTGATTTGTTGTTCAGTCACTAAGTCATGTCTGACTGTTTGCAACACCATGGGCTGTAACCCGCCAGGCTCTTCTGTCCATGGGATTTCCCAGGCAAGAATATTGGAGTGGGTTGCCATTTCCTCCTCCGGGGATCTTCTCAACCCAGGGACTGAACTCGAGTCTCCTGCGTTGGCAGATGGATTCTTTACCACTGAGCCACCAGGGAAGCTTTATGTCCCCCTAAAGTCACATTATAAAGGCCTAACCCTCAGAAACTCAGAATGTGATCTTATTTGGAAAGAGGGTCATGGCCAATGTAATTAGTTAAGGTGGGGTCCTGCTGAAATAGGTTGGGCCCCTAAGCCAACATAACTGATGTCCTTATAAAAGTTAAAAGGGGAAATCTGGACACAGAGCTATGCACATAAGGAGAACATCGTGGAACTGCCCTGGTGGTCCAGTGGCTTTCACTCCACGCCCGCAGTGCAGGGATCCCAGAACTAGATCCCATAGTTCAGTTCAGGCCAGTCACTCAGTTGTGGGGTCTGACTCTTCGAGACCCCATGGACTGCAGCACTCGAGGCTTCTCTATCACCAACTCCCAAAGCTTACTCAAACTCATGTCCATCGAGTCAGTGATGCCATCCAACCATCTCATCCTCTGTCGTCCCCTTCTCCTCCTGCCCAACACCATGAGATCCCACATGCTGTAACTAAGATGCGGCACAGCAAAAAAAACAAACAACACACCAAAGAGAACATAATGTGAAGATGAAGGCAGAGATGGGGGTGATGCAGCTACAAGGTAGGGATCACCCAGGACAGCCAGCCAACGGCCAGGAGCTGAGAGGGGCCTGGAGCAGGCTCCCCCTCGAGCCTCTGAAGGGGCCAGCCCTGCCGACCCCTTGATCTCGGGTTTCCAGTCTGCAGAGCTGGCACAGTCAGCTTCTGTTCTAAGCCCCCGGCTTTGATACTTGGTCATGCTGCTCCCAGCAAACTGATACAGATGCTACTAAAAAGGCAAAGATGAGGGACCCAGGTGCTGTGGGTGGCTAACCTTTAAAACGACCCGTGAAGGCCCCTCAAGCTCTGTCCTACAGGCACTGAGCCTATTTTATGTTGGAACAAAGGGTGAAACCTTGCAAGGCAAGCATAGCTCAGGAGTTCTCAGCTTAGACTTCCTTCTTGGAATCCTTACCCTGCCTTGTTCTCAACAGAAATTATATTGTTTATTTCTCCCATAAGGTCTCCAAAGCAATGAAAGCGTCCCCAGAAAATGGGACTCTCTGGAAACCATGGTGTAGAACAATCCCTCTTGTCTAAACAACTTACACACTTGGCCTCTTGTGAATTTTCGTTATCCCAATTTGTTTCCAGGAGGAGACCTGAAAACTCTTTCACATGATGGACATTATGAATGATGCTTCTAGTGTTAGCATACCCAGGTGAGGAATTAGGTCCCAATGAGTATTGGTAAGGCTTCCCTGGTGGCTCAGTGGTACAGAATGCACCTGCCAAGCAGGAGACTTGGGTTTGATTCCTGGGCCAGGAAGATCCCTTGGAGGAGGAAATGGCAGCTCATCCAGTATTCCTGCCTGGAAAATTCCATGGGCAGAGAAGCATGGCAGGGCTATAGTCCACTGGGTCATGAAGAGCCGGACACAACTGAGCACACAGATACAGAGATGAAGACGACATGTAGCCAATTTTCCATTTGTTCGGAAACAAACGATCCCATAGACTTCTGAGAACTGGAAGATTCTTTAGAAAATATTCAGTCCACTTCTTTGATAAGAGGTCATCCAGGGTGGCACAGCTGGTTCAGTGGCAGAAGGGAGCGTGGAAGCCTGGTGTTCTGGTTTGAAGGCAGGCTGTCTATCACAAGGAGAAGGATGTCATCTGTAGAACTGGTGTGGGTGAGGGGGGTCATGCATACCCTGTTCTGGAAGGTTCCCTCTACGGGCTCCTGGACATTTCAGTTTATCCTTTACACGCCTCCAAGAAAGTCCAGGCACCTTCATTCCATCTTCTCCAAAGCTGTGAGAACCCCACCCCAGTGCAGCCAGCCACACAGACTGTTCCCGGTTGCAGAGAAGCCAGTCCCTGCTCCCTGTCACAACTCCATGGATACGATCGAGGGCGGGGGGATGGATCACCCATTTATGGTGTCCTGCAGATCTCCAAAGAAGGTCTGTTTCCAACCACTGAGGAAGCAAAAAGCAAAACAGACCTGTCGGCTCAGCCACATGCCTTATTGTTTTCAATCTGAGCACGTGTTTTACATCAAGAGAAGGGCTGTGGTCGGGGTAGAGGGAGCCAAAGGGAGATTCAAAGGTTCTTCAGCTCTCAAAGATCTCAACCTCTTCAAAGTTTCAACCCTCAGAGCACTTGCAGGGTTTCATTCCACTCAGCAGGCGCGTTTCTGCCCACACGCTCAGGTGCCACGTGCATGTGTGGGGAATCGGCTGTGGTCCAGAAGGACAGCTAAAGGAAACCAGATGGTTGCCTCTCCGCAGATACTTTCCCAAGAGGATGTAACTTCTCCTTCGGGATTTGATAAACTCCTTGAGGGCTTCCCAGATGGTGCAGTGGTAAAGAATCTGCCTGCCATACAGGAGATGTGGGTTTGATCCCTGAGTTGGGAAGATCTCCTGGAGTAGGAAATGGCAACCCACTCCAGTGTTCTTGCCTGGAGAATCCCATGGACAGAGGAGCTTGACGGGCTACAGTCTATGGGGTCGCAAAGAGTTGGACATGACCGAGTGACTAACACTTGCACACTTTATTCAGATTTCCTTAGCTTTGTCTCCATCTCCATCTCCTGTTCTCGGACTCCATCCAGGACATCGTGTTACGTGAAGTGGTCCTGTCTTCCCAACCCCCTCTTTGTTGAGACATTGTCTCAGACTGTCCTTGCTTTTGACCTGGACATTTTTTAGGTATTTTGCAGAGTGCTCCTCAGTCAGGATTCGCCTGGTGTTTTCTCACGATTAGGTTGGGATTATGGATTTCTGGGAGGAAAACCCAGAAGTCAAGTGCCATTCTCATCACATTACAGCAAGGGTACACACATTCAAGACGCCTTATGACTCTTGATGTTGACCTTGATCTTCTGTCCAAGGCAGTGTTTATTCGGCTTCTCTAAAGCTTATTTTACTTACTTGCCTACTTTAGGTCTCAGCTGTGGCACGCAGGGTCTTTGTTGAAGCTCATGGACTCTCTAGCTATGGCACGTGGGCTCAGTAGCTGTGGAGCATAGGCTTAGCTGCTCCATGCATGTGGGATCTTTGTTAACCGACCAGGGATTGAACCTGCGTCCCCTGCATTGCAAGGTGGATTCTTTACCACTGGGCCACCTGAGAAGTCCTTCAAGGTTCTTTTTCTCCCTTTCCACACTGTACTCTTGAAAGGAAGTTTCTGTGTACAGGAACTCTGCGCCACCTCCTTGGGGGCAGAGTATCTACATTCAGTTCAGTTCAGTTCAGTTCTGTCGCTCAGTCATGTCCGACTCTCCGCGACCCCATGAATCACAGCACGCCAGGCCTCCCTGTCCATCACCAACTCCCGGAGTTCACTCAAACTCATGTCCATTGAGTCGGTGATGCCATCCAGCCATCTCATTCTCTGTCGTCCCCGTCTCCTCCCGCCCCCAATCCCTCCCAGCATCAGACTCTTTTCCAGTGAGTCAACTCTTCGCATGAGGTGGCCAAAGTATTGGAATTTCAGCTTTAGCATCAGTCCTTCCAGTGAACACCCAGGACTGATCTCCTTTAGGATGGACTGGTTGGATCTCCTTGCAGTCCAAGGGACTCTCAAGAGTCTTCTCCAGCACCACAGTTCTTAATTATCTGAAATTCCACTGTGTGGGAGACTGACCTACTCTCCATCTATTTATCCATATTATCAGTATGACATTGTCCACATTTATTCTATATTGGATTATTTATACTAAGACTGTTTTATTGCTCACATTGTCTCTGCCTTGGCCAATGGGGGCTCTTTCTCGCAGTGCTTGTGTTCCTTGGACACACTTCCATCACTGCCTATCGCTGTCTGCTCTTCTGAGTACTTACTCTCTGACCCCAGAAGATGCTTCAGGCTCATCCTGCCCATCCTAGAAACAGCCATTTCTCCAAGAAGTCCTACTCCGTTTTACTGGAGAATAGTCATAAAGCCAAAGACCTGGGCACTAGGTGTGCTTACTTGCTACAGGGATGTCATTTCTTTCAGGACTTCTTAGCTGACAGAGCAAGTAAATATGGGAACTGGGACTTGCCTGGTGGTTCAGTGGCTAAGACTCCATGATCCCAATGCAGGGGGCCGAAGTTCAATCCCAGCTCAGGGAACTAGATTCCACATGCCACAACTAAAGATTCCTCATGCCACAACACACAATAAAATAAATAAAAATAAAAATAACGTAAATACGGGTATTTACACTAACCCATAGCTTCCCTGGTGGCTCAGAGGTTAACGCGTCTGCCTCCGATGCAGGAGACCCGGGTTCGATCCCCGGGTCGGGAAGATCCCCTGGAGAAGGAAATGGTAACCCACTCCAGTATTCTTGCCTGGAGAATCCCATGGGTGGAGAAGCCTGGTAGGCTACAGTCCCCGGGGTCGCAAAGAGTCGGACACGACTGAGTGACTGAACGGAACAGAAATCTATAAATGGGCTTCCCTAGTGGCTCAGATGGTAAAGAATCTGCCTGCAATGCAGGAGACCCAGGTTCAATCCCTGGGTCGGGAAGATCCCCTGGAGAAGGGAATGGCTACCCTCTCTAGTATTCTTGCCTTGAGAATCCCACGGCCAGAGGAGCCGGCTACAGTCCATGGGATTGCAAAGAGTCGGACATGACTGAGCGACTAATGATTTCACTGGTATATCTATAGATATGTTGTATGCATCCATCTGTATCGATATTAAGCTAAACACAAGTCCCTATGGAGGTCTACATTGCTAATCCACTGCTCTGTGGATCATTTCAGCCTCTCTGTAACCTGCCACTCCAGTGATGAGAAACTTGGCTCCCAGGATCTGCCATCCCTGTGTCTAACTCTTCAGCTTCAGATTTCATGACTCGGGGCTTCATTTCCCATACTCCCACGGGTAACAAGTTTCTTATCTCAGTATTCCATTATAGGGACACGTCACTGTTCCTCTGGTTACTTGTCGCTATATTTGGGGATTGTTTCTCGTCTTGAGCTATTAAAAGCAAAGTTGCTAGGGCGTCCCTGGCAGTCCAGTCAAGTTTAGGACTTGGCCTTCCAATGCAGGGGGTGCAGGTTCGATTCCTGGATGGGGAGCTCAGATCCCACATGCTTCCTGGCCACAGAACCAAAACAACAACATTGACTTTACAGAAACGGAAACAATGAAGACTTTTAAAATGGTCCACATCAAAAATTAAATATTTTTAAAAAGTAAAGCCACTGTTAACATTCATGTGAGCAGACATGTGCTTTCATTTTTCTTGGCAAATACTAAGAGTAGAGTGGCTGGGTCACAGGGCAGCTGTATGCTTATTTTTCTAAGAAGCTGCCCATGTCTTTTCCACACTGGATGTGCTATGCTGTGTGCCCGCTGGCAGTGTGTAAGGTGTCAGCTCCTCCACATTTCAGTCAGTGCTTTAAAATTCAGACATTCTAATGGTGTGCAGTGTCATCTTGTATTGTAGTCTACACTTCATTTCCTAATTCCCAATGATATTGTGCTCATTTGGCATTCATACATCTTCTTTGATGAAGTGTATGTTCTTTTTCCCATTTATAAAATTAGGTTGTTCTCTTATTACTGACTTTGAATTCTTTTTTTAATATTCTGGATGCAAATCTGTTGTTAGATATGTGACTTGTAAATATGTTCTAGTCTATTGCTTATCTTTTTGTCTTCTTAACGGTGTCTCTCACAGAGTAGAAGTCCTTAAATTTTATGAGGTCCGATGAATCCAACTTTTCATATATCATGCCTTTGTTGTCAGATATCTAAAACCTTTTTGCCTGACCCAGAATTTCAGTTTCAGTATCAGAGACTCTTTCTCTTCTGCCTAGAATTTTCTTCTGTATTTTCTTGCAGAACTTATACAGCTGTAGGTTTTGTTTTTTTGTTTTTTTTAATTTAAGTGGAGAACAAGTACTTCGCAATATCATGATGGTTTTTGCCATACATCAACATGAAGCGGCCATGGGGATACACGTGTCCGTCCCATCCTGAAGCCCCTCCCTCCTCCCTCCCCACCCCATCCCTCTGGGTTGTGCCAGAGCCTCTGCTTTGAGTGCCCTGCTTCACGCATCGAACTTGCACTGGTCATCTGTTTTACACACGGTAATGTACATGTTTCAGTGCTATTCTCTCAAATCACCCCACCCAGCTGTAGGTTTTAAAAGTCGACCTATGACTAATTTTTGGCAAGCCACTCCAGTACTCTTGCCTAGAAAATCCCATGGATGGAGGAGTCTGGTAGGCTGCAGTCCATGGGGTAGCTAAGGGTCGGACACGACTGAGCGACTTCACTTTCACTTTTCACTTTCACACATTGGAGAAGGAAATGGCAACCCACTCCAGTGTTCTTGCCTGGAGAATCCCAGGGACGGGGGAGTCTGGTGGGCTTCCGTCTATGGGGTCACACAGAGTCGGACACGACTGAAGTGACTTAGCAGCATGACTAATTTTGCGTTAATTTTTGTATACTGTGCGAGATATTCATCAAAGTTCAACTTTTTGTGCATGTGGATATTCAATTGTTCCAACATCACTTCACTTGTTTAAAGAGTACCTTTTTTCTACTGAACTGCCTTTGCATCCTGGTTGAAAATCAATGGATCTACTTCTAAAACACAGATTCTGTTCTGTTGATCCATCTGTCCATCTGCATGTCAGTACCACATTGTTTCACTCGCGTAACTTTACAATGAGGCCTAAAATCAGGGAGTGTTAGTCCTCCAAATTTGATCTTCTTTTTCAAAAATCCTTTAGCTATTCCAGGTCTACTATGTTTTCTTTTAAATTTTAGCATCAGTTTCAGTTCAGTTCAGTTCAGTCGCTCAGTCGTGTCCGACTCTCCGCGACCCTCCGCGACCCCATGAATCACAGCACGCCAGGCCTCCCTGTCCATCACCAACTCCCGGAGTTCACTCAAACTCATGTCCACAGAGTCGGTGATGCCATCCAGCCATCTCATTCTCCATCGTCCCCTTCTCCTCCCGCCCTCAACCTTTCCCAGCATCAGAGTCTTTTCCAGTGAGTCAACTCGTCGCATGAGGTGGCCAAAGTATTGCAGTTTCAGCTTTAGCATCAGTCCCTCCAATGAACATCCAGGATTGATCTCCTCTAGAATGGACTGGTTGGATCTCCTTGCAGTATAAGGGACTCTCAAGAGTCTTCTCCAACACCACCAGTTTATCAATTTCTAAAAAACACACACATACACACACAAAAAGTCTTTGAGAATTTTTGACTGGGATTGCATTGAATTGATATATCAACTTAGAGAAAAATCACCATCCTAAAAATATTGAGTGTTCTGACCCAGAACATGTATATCTTTCTATTTATTTAGAAGATATTTAGAATATTTCTGTTTATTTATATCTTATCTATTTTATTTCATTCTTCTCAGCAACACTTTGTAGTTTTCAGCATGTGCTGTGCTTAGTCGCTCAGTCATGTCCAACTCTTTGCAACCATGGACTGTAGCCCGCCAGGCTCCTCTGTCCATGGGAATTCTCTAGACAAGAATACTGGCGTGTGTTGCCATTCTTTCCTCCAGGGGATCTTCCCAATCCAGGGATTGAACCCAGGTCTCCTGCATTGCAAGCGGGTTCTTTATCATCTGAGCCACCAGGGAAGCCCAAGAATACTGGAGTGGGTAGCCTAGTCCTTCTCCAGGGGAACTTCCCGACCCATGAATCAAATTGGGGTCTCCAATGGCAAGCCACTCCAGTACTCTTGCCTAGAAAATCCCATGGATGGAGAAGCCTGGTAGGCTGCAGTCCATGGGGTCACTCAGTTGGACATGACTGAGCAACCTCACTTTCACGCATTGGAGAAGGAAATGGCAACCCACTCCGGTGTTCTTGCCTGGAGAATCCCAGGGACGGGGGAGCCCGGCGGGCTTCCATCTATGGGGTCGCACAGAGTCGGACACGACTGAAGCGACTTAGCAGCAGCAGCAGCATTGCGGGCAGATTCTTTACCAGCTGAGCTACCAGAGAAGCCCAGTTTTCAGGATACTTTCAAATCTGTTGTCAGATTTATTCCTAAATATTTCCTATTTTTTAGATTACTATCAGTGGCATTTTAAATTTCAATTTCTGATTATCCATTCCTGACACATAAAAATGCAAGAGATTTTCTTATATGATCTTAGATCCTGCCCTTTTTTGAACTCAGTTCTAGTAAGTTTTTGTAGATTCATATAGTTTTTGCCATTTTTGTTTGTTTCATGCAAGAGGATAAATCTGGTCCCTGTTACTCCATTTGACTGTGAGTAGAGGTTTGGAGGCTCTGTTTTTTGAAAAGTGTGTCTATTAACATGAGGCAGGGCATGGGGAGAGAGGTTGTTTGAAGTCAGGGCACAGTGTCAGCACGACCCAGCACACATCGGAAATCATGAATCTAGCCTGCTCTGGCTGAGGCCAACGGATGCAGAGGGTATTTCTCAGAACCTTCTGCCCTGGTAAGTAAGAGTAAAATATGTGAAGTCTAGATTTGGGAGTGCCCTCTGCAAATGAATGTGTTAAACTCAAAGATGATTTAGTGTCCATCATTAAAGGACACTCACCAAAGTATGGGACATCCATGTAATAGAATACTCTGCAGCCACCAAAACATGTCAAATAAGCTCACTGGCATGGAAAATGCTTGTGGTCTATGACAGGATTGGTTTTTAATGCTGCATAACCATTCATCACAAACCTGGGCAGCATAAAGCAGCACCCATTTATTATCTCACAGTTCTGTAGGTGTGGAGTCCGTGTAGGCTCACTGGGGTATCTGCTTGGGGTCCCACAAGCTGAAATCAGGGTGTCAGCTAGCCTATGCACTTATCCTGAGGTTCAAGAGAAGGATCTACTTACAGATGCTTTAAAGTTGGCAGAATTCAGTTTTCTGTGACTCTGGAGCTGAGATCTCCATCTCCCTGCTGGCTGCCAGCTAGGGTCTTTCTCAGCTCCCGGATGCCTCCCCTGTTTCCTTGGCTTGTGGCCTTATCTTCGAAGACACCAAGGGACATCAAATCCCTCCTATGCTTTGAGTCTCTCTGACTTCTCCTTCTGCCTTTAAGGGCACATGGGACTCCCCCTGGAATCGTCTAGACAATCCAGGTTCACCTGTCTATATTAAACTCAACTAACTAATAACCTTGGAGAAGGCAATGGCAAGCCACTCCAGTACTATTGCCTAGAAAATCCCATGGATGGAGAAGCCTGGTAGGCTGCAGTCCGTGGGGTCACTAAGGGTCGGACACGACTGAGCGACTTCACTTTTTCACTTTCACACATTGGAGAAGGAAATGGCAACCCACTCCAGTGTTCTTGCCTGGAGAATCCCAGGGACGGGGGAGCCTGGTGGGCTTCCGTCTATGGGGTCACACAGAGTCGGACACGACTGAAGTGACTTAGCAGCAGCAGCAGCAGCAGCAGCAACTAATAACCTTAAATTAAATCTACCAAGTTCTTTTGTGCCAAGTAAGGTAATCTTTTCATGGGCATGGTATTCATAGGTTCTGGGGTTTAGGCATAGAATCTTGGGGGGCCAGTTTTACAATTCTGCATTATATATAGTTACCAACTAAGGCCAGATATGATATAGTATGTGCAATATGATAATGTTTTTGTAAGAAAAAAAATGCAATTAAAAAATCATGGGTTATATTGAATTTCTTCTTTATCCTTGATGATTTTTTTTTTTTTACAATAAACACATATTGCTGGATAATATGAAGAGTTTACACAACTCTCAAACTCATAAAAATTCATTGGCAAGATGGAACTCAAGGTATATTTTCCCACAGACAAAATTGTTTTGGGGTGACTGGAGTCCTATGACATTCCACAAAAGACGTAATTCTAAAACTCCATGCCCCATGTATTATTTCTGCTGCTGCTGCTGCTAAGTCACTTCAGTCGTGTCTGACTCTGTGTGACCCCATAGATGGCAGCCCACCAGGCTCCGCCATCCCTGGGATTCTCCAGGCAAGAGCACTGGAGTGGGTTGCCATTTCCTTCTCCAGTGCATGAAAGTGAAAAGTGAAAGTGAAGTCGCTCAGTCGTGTCTGACTCTTAGTGATCCCATGGATTGCAGCCTACCAGGCTCCTCAGTCTAGCAGGCACTAAATTCCAAGTTCTAATCAGGATGCAAAGAATAAATGACTCTTATTCCCTCATCCCCCAACTCCCAAGATGCATCAGTGGGCAAGTGGGCTGGTGATCAGAAGCTATTAATATATAAAAAGACCATTCTCTGATGTTTGCAAGAACATCTGCCTTAAGAGCGGAGGAGGCAGAGCCCCTTACAGCATGGCAGCACTGGGGCTGGCCTCGATGTTGTTTGGTTGCTCAGCCATGTTCCGACTCTGCAACGCCATGGACTGCAGCCCTCCAGGCTCCTCTGTCCATGGGACTTTCCAGGCAAGAATACTGGAGTGGGTTGCCATTTCTACCTCCAGAGGATCTTCCCGACCAAGGGATCGAACCTGAGTCTCCTGTGTCTCCTGCATTGGCAGGTGGATTCTTTACCACTGAGCAACCAGGAAGTCCAGGAAAGCCCTGGACTTGTGTGCATGTGTGCAAAAGTGTGTGCATGTTAGCAAACGCCGGACGTGTGCATGCAGGGCTGGGAGCTGCAGGGGATCCGCACCGATGTGGGCTGCCTCTTCCCAAGAGAAGGACCGTCTGCTACGCAAGTTCTTGTATGAGAATACGGGTTTTACTGAAAATAAGGAAACTGCAGGGGCATGAGAAGTTATTTTATGAGTTTCCACTCTCTCGTTCTCTCTTCATCCCGGACGGGCCCTCCTGGAGCAGCCACTTCCACCTCCCCACAACTGCCCCCGCCCACCCTCACTCACTGCATGGGCTTGCTTATTCTCTCTCTAGCTCATTTGGTTGGTTGGTTGGTTTGGTTTGGTGGGGACTCTTTCTCCATCCTCTCTTGGACCATTTTCTCCCTGATCTCCCTGCCCCCAAAAGAGAAACAGCCTTCGATGTCCTTTGGTGATGAGTGGTTAAACACTACATGGTACATCTTTCATGGAATAGCCCTCAGCAATCCAGAGGGAGGTTGGGTATCCATACACCCAACAACATGGATGAATTTCCAGAGAGTTATGCTGAGCAAAAAAGACATATGGACCACAACCCCATTTATAAAATATTCTTGAAATGGTAAAATTATAAAAAGGGAACAGACCACTGGTTGCCAGGGTTGAGGGAGAGGAGACAGTGGGTAGGAGGGCGCATGGGTTATGAAAGGGCAGACTAAGACGCCCTGCTGGTGAAGGAAATGAAGCACACCTTGACTGTGGTGATGGATACGCAAACGCACTCCTGGGATACAAGTGAACAGAACTGCGTGCGTGTGCGCCTGTGTGCACACACACACCAATGAATATACATAAAAGCGCAGCGGTCAGTATTCTGGTTGTGATATCTTACTATGCGTCTGCAAGATGTTACTTTTGGGGAGGTGGCATTAAGGGTACACAGGATTTCTCTGATTTATTTCCTACAACAAATGAATTTCCAATTACCTCATAATGAAAATTTAATTGGGAAAAAAAGTGAAGGATAAAGAAAGACTTTTCTCAGACAAACAAAAACAGAGGGCATTCATTGCCAGGAGAGGTACCCTGCAGGGGATGCTGAAAGGAGTTTTTCAAGCAGGAGGAAAGTGACGGAGATCAGACACTTGGCGCTGCAAAAGGCGGAGATGAGTGTGGAAGAAGGAAGAAACGGAGCCAAAAGCACATCTTTGGCTTTTCTTATTCTCTACTGATCTAAATTCCTAGCTGGGACTTTGCAGCTTTCTTCTTAGACTTTGAAGCTAATTCTTTGGGCCAGTGTCAAGCATGTTTCTTGAAAGCTCGCAGGCTTCAGGCAGACTCTGTGTTCTTAGGCCCATGGCAGGAAGACACAAGGGTCTCCCAAGGGTGCCCCAGCTTCTCCCAGGCACGGTGCTCACTGTCCCTGAGGAACCACGACGGTATCTGTGGGCCCACGGAGCCCTCGGCACCTGGACGCTCTCCAAGGCCACGCACAGCCTCAGTTCTGCCGTTTAGTGCGCTGTGACCTCCGGCAAGGTACTTAGCCTCCCTGGTTCCAGGTTTCGTAGTTTTTGCAGTCGTCGTGCTGGGCCCTCACTGCTCTGCAGGGCTTCCTCCAGCTGCGGTGAGGGAGGGCTACTCTCCACGGGTGTGCGCAGGCTTCTCCTCATGGTGGCTCCTCACTGCAGGGCACAAGCTCCAAGGCGCGTGGGCTCAGCAGGTGTGCTGTACGAGCTTAGTCGCTCTGCGGCAGGTGGAATCTTCCCAGACCAGGGACCTAACTCATGTCGCCTGCACTGGAAGGTGGATTCTCAGCCACTCTACCACCAAGGAAGTCCCAGGTCTCATACTTAACAGTACTTTTCCGGGCTGTGGTGGCAGTTATAAGATATGGGATAGAGCCTGCCACATGGGTGCTAAAACATGTTCCTCCCTTACTAAGATGTATATGACCACTCCTCCTACTGGGTAGACAGCTGGCACTCACAGAGGAGATCCCATTCCTTGACAAAATTTGCAGGTGAGGCCACCGTGCTTTGTCCTCTCCTGAAAGCCGGTACTTGGCAGGGAGGCAAACGTAACTATCACTTCTCAGTTGTCCTCAAAACTCAGGCTGGGGATAAGCTTCATAGGAGGCCCCGAAGTTTAAGGAAACAGTTCTAGACCCAAACCACCTAAAGAAACAGTCACCCTGACACCTCCCTCCTCCCCAAACCCCTTGAGAGTAGAACTCTTGTGCTGCCTTCTCAAAGCTCCACAAACTTGGCATCTTGGCTTTAATACAATTCTACAGTCCATTCTCTAGAGACCCAGTAGTCAAAACAGCATCTTTAAAATGAAAATCATTTTTCTGGTTCCATATATATATATATATATATAGGTTAATATATGATATTTGTTTTACTTTTTCTGACTTACTTCACTCTTTATGACAGGCTCTAGGTTCATCCATGCGTGCTCTGTTGCTAAGTCATGTCCGATCCACATCTCTACAAATGACCACCTTTCGTTCTTTTTATGGCTAGAAAAATGGCACAGATGAACTTATTTGCAGTGCAGGAATACAGATTCAGACAGAGAAAAGATGTGTGGACACAGAGAGGGAAGGGGAAGGTGGGATGAATTGGAAGAGCAATGTTAACATATATGCACGACCAAGTGTAAAATGCAGAAGGAAATGGCAACCCACTCCGTATTCTTGCCTGGAGAACTCCATGGACAGAGGAGCCTGGCAGGCTACAGTCCACGGGGTTGCAAAGAGTCAGCTCTGAGTGACTAATGCTGTAACACTGTTTGTGTAAAAGACAGCCAGCGGGAAGTTGCTGCGTACCACAAGGGGTTCAGCATGGGGCTCTGTGATGACCCAGGGGGGTGGGGGGGGTGGGCGGAAGGCTCAAGAGGGAGAGGATATATGTGTATTTATAGCAGATTCACTGCATTGTACAGCAGAAACTATCACAACATTATAAACTAATTCTGTTGTTGTTCAATCACCAAGTTGTGTCCAACTCTTCATGACCCCATGGACTGCAGCACGCCAGGCTTCCCTGCACCTCGCCATCTCCCAGAGTTTGCCCAAGAAAGCAATTATCCTCCCAATTTTTAAAAATAAATTAATAAATAAAATGAAAATCAGGCTGTGTCAGGCTTCCACTCCCTAAATTCACACAGTGGCTCATGCTGTACTTGAAACAAGAGCTGTTCATCAAGAAGGCTTGTTCACAAAGCCCCAGACCTGACCCAGCCTCCTCTCCCTCTGCTTCTGTGGGGGCTCACATCATTCCAGCCACCCTCACTTTCTCTCTGGCTTTCAAATCCATGAGTGCCTCAGGGCCTTTGCACTTGCTGACTCTCTGCTCTCTCTTGACCTGAGCTCGTCTCCAGTGTCAGCAGGCAGGCTTCCCTGACCGTTGTCTAAAACAGATGCCCTTCCTCCCCTGCAGCAGCCTTCTCTCCCCTCTCTGTTTGTCCCACGCACTCCCCACAATCTGAAAATGTCACATCATTTACATATTTACTTGATTTTTTGGGGGGAGGGGTGCTTCTAATTCTTGCCTGTTTCCTCCTTCAAGAACATCAGTTCCGTGGGACGAGGGACCATGACTGAAGTCCCTAGTGCCCAGATCTGGGCCAGACATGTGGTGTGGGTGGTTTCTAATACTGATTTGTAAGCAGAGAACTGTTCCTCCCCTCCTGGCACAAATAACTCATGCCTGAATAGGCTCCTGATCCCTAAAGAACCATCAGTGGATCCCAAGCCATCCCCAGACCACACTCTGGGAAGCTTGCCCAAGGGAAATGAGCCCACGACCCCAGACAGTCATGTCTGGTGTTAGGGCCTGAACACGACGACTTTTCAGGCCAGGCTGGGGGCCCAGGCAAGAGGTGCTAAGTAAGGGGCCACTGAGCCTGCCATCCGCATGTGTCGCATGTGCAGTCACGTAGCCAGGCTGTTTGGGATTAGGGAGCGGTGCCAAGTCAGCTGACACTAAGGCCAGGGGATTGTACCTGGGAAAGATTTATTTCTCCTGCTCCATATCTCATGTCACCCTCACGTCCCCTCCCCCTCCCCTGCTGGCTGAGCTGCAGAGCACTCCCTCCGCGGTCATACTTCAGCCAAGACCAGAGCCCCCTGCTCCCCACCAATATGTACAGATGTCTGGGTATCCAGGAAGGAACATTTGTCAGGAGGCTCCAGGAGACAGATGACTATTCCATAAAGATTTCATTTTTGTTGGAGTCCATCCACGTCTCTACATTGTCATGAAAAGTCAATAGGAAACTTCCATTTAGAAAAAAAAAAAAAAGAGGCACAATTAAAAAGAAATAGGGACAGCTCCAGGAGAGGTTGAAGATTAAAGACCGAGAGGCCCAGCACAGGCAGGGGAATTTTATGAGCTACCACAGAAAGAAACACACACCACACAGAAAGTGTGCCCAGCAGAGACTTGTCTTGGCAGCCGTAGCTGAGTCAAGCTGGCCAGTCTGGAGTGCTGATCTCTGCAAACCCTAGCACGGAGGGCAGGAGCTTGGGGTCTGCTCCTATTGCCTGGTCTCTAGCTGGAGAGGGGCTCGGACCCCCAAGAAACACTGCAGCTGCCACTGTCCAGAGCCACTGGGGCATTGCTGCTGCTGCTGCTAAGTCACTTCAGTCGTGTCCAACTCTGTGTGACCCCATAGACGGCAGCCCACCAGGCTCCCCCCTCCCTGGGATTCTCCAGGCAAGAACACTGGAGTGGGTTGCCATTTCCTTCTCCAATGTGTGAAAGTGAAAAGTGAAAGTGAAGTCGCTCAGTCGTGTCCGACCCTTAGCGACCCCACAGACTACAGCCAACCAGGCTCCTCCATCCATGGGATGGACTGGGACATTGGACCTCTGAAAAGGTAGAGACATGCCCACCTGGGAGCCACAGAGGTCAGCAGCCTGGGGCAGATTAAACCTTCGTAGGTTCAGAATCTAGGACTCTTCTGAGATGCTCTTGAATCAGCCCTTAAGGAATTTTCCAGATTCCAAGAATATGGAGTTAGACTTGCTCAGGTTTGAGAGATTGAATATACAAATGGACAATATATAAAATATAAAAATAGAACTCTGGGATTTCCCCGGTGGTCCAGTGGTTAGGACTCTGTGCTTCCACTGCAGGGGGCACAGGTTCGATCCCTAGTCGGGGAACTAAGATCCCGCATGCTGTGGGCATAGCCAAATTTTTTTTTTAATTAAATAAAAGCAGAATTCTGACCCATAACCTATAGCAACCTGCCCAGGAAACCAAGCCCTTATTCACAGCCAACAGCCCAGAAAACCAGCCTGCTCTAAGTCAGACTCACAGGAACCCAGATTGCTATTTTGCTTGACAATCCAGGAAGATAAACAGTCATTGCTGTAACCATCAGCCAAAATGGCCAGGACTTGATTAATCACTGACAGCTTCTGTAAGTTTTGTCCCCACATCCAACTTAGGACCAACACGAGAAAGCCAGATATAAGCCCTAATCAATTACACAGGATATCCGGTCCTATGTACCCTGCCTCCAGATCCACTGCGCCAACAGGCTCCAGATCCACTACGCCAACAGCCTCCAGATCCACTACGCCAACAGCCTCTGATCCCTTCTCACCCCTCCCCACAATAAAGCTTTCCCATCCCCCTGCCTTTGAGTCTCTGCTACATGCAAGTGATGGTGGCTGACCCCCTTTCTCTAGCAAGCTCTGAATAAATTGGCTGATCTTCGAGTCTTCCCACAGGTTAAATGCCCCTCCTACCTGTTAGCGGTGCTGCCTTATCAGATCACTTTCAGACTCTGAGCCTCTGTCTGGGCATCTCAGTCATGAGTCAATGGCAGTGGTTGCCTCCATAGCTGGTCACAAAGGATTCATGAGGTCATTCATGTACGGCTCCTGGCAGAATACCTGGCATACAGTTACTGCTCAATGAATACTGACCACCATTTTTATTATGATGTCATTGCTAATCACCCTTCAAGAACCTTAGAGATGATCTCCTTGAACCGTTCTGATGACCAATCTGGGAGGAATGAAAGCTAAGTCAATTGAGATTCATTGGTTTCAAGCTTTATATTAAAGTGGAAGCTTGGAGTTTAGTGAGCAGCCAGGACCCTTTGGAGAGGAAGCTGATGGGACCTGGAAATTCAGTATCTCCACTGAAGTGAGTGGAAGAAAGCCAAAGGGACTTCTGTCTACAGGGCAGGACTTAATACTAGGCTCTTAACCAACTTTGTGGATTATGCAGGAATTATCAGGCCCATTTCACAGATAAAGAAACTGAGGCTCATAAGAGGTTAAGTGAATCTCTCAGTCACATGGGTAGGTCTTGAATCCTAAGGTGCTTGGGATTAGAATAAGCCAGGGAGAGGGAGTCTTCCCATAGAGTGTGGAGGCCACAGAATCAGAGACAGTGCAGGACAGGGACAGTGTCAGTAGGTTCCAGCAAGGGTCCTGGCAGAGAGAGCCCAGTGACCCAGACAGACCAGGGGGACCAGACATGAGCAATGGGCTGCAGCTGCAGTCGGTCAGCCTTGGTCTCTTGTGTGGGCTTCTGGGCAGGACTGGAGGGACAGGGTGAGCTCCTGAGCAAACGCTCAGGTCAAAGAGCCAGGCTCAAGGGAAGAGGCTGGAGGGGTTCAGGAACCAGACCAAAGGCAGAGGGTGGCTTTTAGAACTTGGCTGCAAGACCAGCCAATGACCCAGATGACATTCAACTTACTAAACTGGCTCTTGAACTCCTCTGGACTAAGACAGGCCCCGCCCCCAGGTCTATAACCTTGGTGATCCGCAGGTGCAAACAGATGGCCAGGGCTGTGGGGGGCTGGGCAGGCGAGCCCAGAGGTCAATCTCACTCTAGTCTGTACACCCACACACATTTACAGACCTGCAGCAATGGTGCTGATCAGTAAGCAGGGAAGACATAACAAATGAATGCTGTCCTAGAACCAGCCTGGAAGGATATGCAGGAAACTGGTAACAGGAGAAGAAAATCAACTGTTGGATAAGAGTTAGGGGGCTTTTTGTGCTTGAAGATTTTTACAATGTGTATATATTAATTAAAAAAAAATAATTATGACAAAAGACTACCCTCGTTAATGAGGATAAAAAAATTACAGAGTTGAAAAGACAGTTGAAAGACCAAGAAAAGAAGTTGAAAGACAGTACAGGGACCCAAACCACAGTCTAGGAGGTACATCTGCTCTGTGTCTCAACACCCCTACCTGGGCACGGGGACAAGAATTGTGTGTCTTTGGCTCCAGTAAGAAAAGCCTGGATGAAGAGCATGTACAGGCCAGGGCCAAGGGGGCAGGGGGTAGCTAGGCTCTCCTTTCGTCTTAATAAATGGAAAATTGGGATCTCTTTTAGCAATTAGAAATGTATACTAAACACGGAGAAAGGAAGCAAAATAATAATTGTAAAACGATGATGGCTCACATTTACATAGTACTTTCTATACAAACTGTAAATGTGCATATGTGCTCAGCTGCTTGGTCATGTCTGACTCTTTGTGACCCCATAGTCTGTAGCCCAGCAGATTCCTCTATCCATGGGGTTTTCCCGAAAAGAATACTGGAGTGGGTTGCCATTTCCCTCAACACGGCAGGTCCTGTTAAAGAATTTCTTACATAACAGCTGGCACTCCCCAGGTGGTCCAGTGGTGAAGACTTTGCACTTCCACTGCAGAGGGCATGGGTTTGATCCCCAGTCAGAGAACTAAGATCCTGTATGCCAGGGGTGGGGGAAGGGAGAATTTTTCAAACATAATAGCTAATACCATCCTAATAACAATGAGATAGGTACTATTATTGTCATATTCTACAGATGAGGAAGCTGAGGACCAGACAAGCAATTTACCCAAGATCACACAGACAGTATGTGTTGCAGCTGGGATTAAGCCAGGTATTCTGGCTTCAGGGCCCACACATATTTTCATATGTGTCCTGATAAAAGAAATTTTCACATATTGAGGTCTGGGGAAGTCATTCTGCCTTATACATGAGTTAACCTGAATTTCATGCTGACTATCATAGCCTGTTTGTGGCGTATGAAACATACACTGTAGATCTACTTTAATTAAAAAAGAAAAAGGTTCAATGGCCAGAAGTAAAGCATGTCGATGTTAAAAATAAAGATCAAATGCTTCTTCCTATGATGCCCCTGCTGGTCCTCCTTTGATGATATGACTCTCCTCCCAGGTGCCAAGGCCACTCACTTTATACATGCTGATCTAATTTTTTTAAACCTTGAAGGACTGTATCCATGACTCGTTTAATGTTCTTTGTTCTGACAACATATTAAACTGCTGAAAACCATGCTTCTCCCAAGCAGATCCTCTGAGAGGTTGTCTTCTGGGCTATACAGTCCTCAGTTTGGCTCAAATAAAACTTCTTTTTGATTCTGATTATAGATTGTTTATCAATTATTTCTGTCAATAGTCCAAAGGATTCAGTTTCTCAAATCCTTTTGTTTGAAGAGCTCAGATGAAACTAGGGGGGAAAAACACACAATTCACAGATCCAAATGGACTAGCCTGAAGTCTAAGAGGTCCCCTGGCCCTGTTTTCACCCCACATATAATTCCTTAAGAGACTGTCCTAGTGGATCTGAAGCCCCAGCGGGAATTGCCTACCTGGCGCAGAGGACTGCAGGGCCTGGATGGGGAACAGACCCCTTTCCCATCTTACCTGTGAATGCCCCGCCCTCAGGCTTGGCATCCCACAGCTGGAGAGGCCTCCGGCCCGGCTGCCTCCAACCTTGTTCTCTGGATAGATGAGCCAGGTCCCAGACTGAAAGGAGAGCTCTGACTGAGTCCACCAGGCTCATGGTGGAGGAGACAGGCTACCCGGCCTCCTGCTGGTGTCCTGGACCTGTCATCAAAGATTGCTGAACTCTGCTTCCCTCATGGTCCAGCAGTTACAAATCCGCCTTGTAACGCAAGGGACACCGGTGTGTCGATCTCTGGTCCAGGAAGATGCCACAGAGCAACTAAGGCTATGCGCCACAACTACTGAGCCTGTGCTTAGAGCCTGGGAGCCACAGCTACTGAAGCCTGCAGGCCCTCGAGCCTGTGCTCCACAACTGGGGAAGCCACCGCAATGGGAAACCGGCACAGCGCAACCAGAAGCAGCCCTCGCTCACTGAAACTAGAGAAAAGACCCACCCGGCACAGCCAAAAACAAGTTAAACAGAAAAATAAAAATTTTAAAAAGAGCAAACTGAACTTTTTTTAAGTTGATCTAAGTCCTTTTAAATCCATAAGACTTTGACAAAGTCTCTGTGACTTCATGATTGCTGCCTCCGATAGGGATACCGATTTTCCTGGAAAAAAGAAAGTGCTGAAATAGACCTAAGTTTAGCTACAGAATATACATACTAAGGAATATATCCCAGTTGCCTGGATGTTGGAGGAGTGATAAAAGGAAAAACAAGCTATGTGTTTACATGACTCCAGTCATTTCCGGCGATTACGAAAGATGGGAAGTGTCTGCCTTTAGAAATCTAGGAAACAGGACTGAAGTGAATCCATACACACAAAACCAAATCCAGTGTCAAAATATAAGAAATGAACAGTGCAGCAAAAAAAGAAAACCTAGTAAGATGCAATGGGTCTGTGAAAATCTGTGCACCTAGACTCCAGAGGCATTTTCTTGCTTCTGAAAGTTAGTGACAAGGGAATCACGGGCACTTCAAAGAACACAGCTGCCCATCCTACCATGAAAATGCTCCCAGGATAAGCTCTTCTTCTCCCAGTTCACTGTTTCGTGTTTTTCTTTCTGAACCACGGTAGATAGGACAATTACTCCTTCACAGTTAAGATGTATGTCAGTGATGAGAACAAAGTCTGATGTTGGGTTTTGATTTCTGCACCCACAGTGGGAGTAATTCTGTGGAACTCCAGGCAAGTTCTTTGATCTCTTTGTGTTGTTGTTGTTGTTTAGTCCCTAAGTCGTGTCCAATTCTTTGTGACCCCATGAAATGCAGCCCACCAGCTCCTCCATCCATGGGATTTCCCAGGCAAGCAAACTGGAATGGGTTGCCGTTCCCTTCTCCAGGGGACTTTCCTGACTCAAGGATCAATCCTGCATCTCCTACATTGCAAGTAGATTCTTTACTGCTAAGCCACCATGGAAGCCCTTGATCTCTTTGCGCCTAAGTAAATAAAGACATTTAAGCCATAGCCGACAAAGTTATCCAGATAAAGAGACACTCAAAGATGAAATCTAAATTCATCGGCAGGTAATGCCCATCACTGCTCAAAGGGTCCAGGGCCACCAGCAATTCCTTTGATTCACCTTCTACTCAAGGTTCCTAGTTCATAAAAGCCACACTTCACTTATCAGTGATAATGCATTTTGCCTGTTTGAGTTGGCCAAAAACGTAAATAAACTATCAAGCAGAAGTCCTGGTTGATTACTTTTCCAGAAAGTTATCAAAAGAAATCAATGTTTCCATGAAAAATAGGATGTCATTTTAACCAAAAGTATTAGTTGCTCAGTCATGTCCTACTCTGAGATCCCATGGACTATAGCCCACCAGGCTCCTCTGTCCATGGGATTTCGCAGGCAAGAATACTGGGTAGCCATTCCCTTCTCCAAGGGGATCTTCCTGACCCAGGGATCAAACCTGGGTCTTCTGCATTGCAAGCAGACTCTTTGATGTCTGAGCCACCAGGGAAAAGTTAACCAAAAGTAATGTCACTCAAAATGGGTTAACTATATATTTCATATTTGGAAACAGTGTTTATAACTTACAAAAATTGTCCTTCTTGTATACTACCTTCCAGAATCCTTTTGAAATCCAAGGACCTTGAACTTGGAATTACTGTATGTGGTGGTCTCAAAGATTCTAACATTCATGATACTTAGCTTCAGATATTCTGGATGCCAAGGGGGAGGATAGATATTAAGAACTCTCATCCACTACCAGTGAGAATATAATTTGGTACAATATTTGTGAAGGTCAATTTTGCAATACATTTTAAAATCCTTAAATGGGTATAGAAGAAGTTCTAGTTCTGATAATGGTGGATGGAGTAGCTCCTTCCTACTAGACCAAACCTCCTGAAGATAACAAGTAAAAACCTGAAACAAAATATTTTAGAAAGGAACGATGTGAAAGCACTGGAGAGCAACCAGAAGCAGGCAGAAACCAAAGGGGACTTTGACCTTTGAAAAAAGGAACCACACAGGATGAGACCTATGTTTAGACAGTTTTCTGATGAGGGCACTCCTCAGCCTGCCAGACAGAAAGCTGCAATCTTAACTGTTTGAAGAGTCAGAGGACAGAGTTCAGGGCTGAAAATCAAAGACCTAGATCCTGAAAGAAGCTAAAAATTTTAAAAACTGAATAAAGATTTCAAATGCTGAGAGAGACAAGAATGTGGAGTTTGAATCTTGCCAACTTTTCCAGGAGAGATTTCATAAACACCTTGAACATTTTATTGATATCCAGAGAAGAAGAGGAGAGATGATCAAAGATTATGTCCCAAGACCGAAGATATTTCCCTCAGATTAAGCAAACTATCAAAAACAGGCCCATTTTTAAGAGTAACAATCAATGAACACAATACTGTAAAGCAATTATCCTTCAATTTAAAAAAAAGTCAAAATCAAGCTACCATAACTTCAAGTTGATATCCCATAATTACCTGCCTGTTATCATCAAAGACAGACAAAAGATACAGAATCTCTAAACCCACTGTTCACAAAAATACAATAAAAAATTTCTAGATATGCAAAGAAACAGAAAAATGTGACACATACTCAAGAAAAAAAAATCAAGCAATAGAAACAGAACTCTAAGGTAACCTAGATGTCGGAATCAGCAGACAAGAAATTTATAGTAGCTATTCTAAATAGATTTGAGGAATTAAAGGAAAACACTGCCATGATGGGCTCCCAGGTGGCTCAGTGGTAAAACAAACAAACAAAAACCTGTCAATGCAGGAGACTGGGGTTCCATCCCTGGGTTGGGAAGATCCCCTGAAGAAGGAAATGACAACCCACTTCAGTATTCTTGCCTGGGAAATCCCATAGATAGGGGAGCCTGGTGGGCTACAGTCCATGGGGTCACAAAGGGTCAGACATAACTTAGTGACTAAACAACAACAACATTTTCATAAAACAGGTAGAGAATCTCAGCAGAGCAATGGAAACAATTCTTTAAAAAGAACCAAATGGAAGTTCCAGAACTGACAAGACTCAGAAATGAAAAAGTCAGTGGATACCCCTAACAGAAAAATGGGTAAGTAAACTAGAAGACAGGCCAATACAAATAAGCCAATCTTTTTTGTATGTGTAGATGGTCTTTAATTGCCCTGTAAGCTGCCTTCAAAAAGATTATGCCATTCAGTATATATATAAAGGCACAGGAACCGAGCAATGTGACCTGTGATAAATCTAAAGCAAAAAGAGCTCTTTTAGAAAGAAACTGAGAACTTCCCTGGCAGTCCCGTGTTTAAGACACTGAGCTCCTAAGATAGGGGTCATGGGTTCGATCCCTGGTTGGGGAACGAAGATCCCACATGCTGCACGGCGTGGCTGTGGAAAAGAACTGTGTGGTCAAAAAGCATTCTCTCATGGTTTAATTGGTGATACCTTTACTCAAAGAAGCCAGTCTCAAAAACACAAAACAAAGCACATTTTTTAAAATGAAAGAGCTTCAGTGACATTTGGTACAATATCAAGCATTCTAATATAAGTGTAATTGGAATCTCAGAGAGGAAGAGAGGGAAAACGAGCAGGAAAAGCATTTGGAAAATATGGCCGAAAATGTCCTAAACCTGATGGAAAACACCAACTTCTAAACTCAAGAATCTTAATAAATTCCAGGGAAGATAAACATACACACTCACCACAGAAAGGTATGTCATAGTTAAACTGCTGAAAAATAAACAGCCTTAACCAGCCAGAGAAGAAAATGACACAGATACGAAGGACCAATAACAGGAATCATGTCTGAGTTTATGAGGAGCAATGAAGCAGGAGATCGTGAGATGATAAGATAATGAAATGATTGGCGCTGAAGTTCTACATCCAGTAAGATACATTCTTCCAAAAATTCAAGAAACAGACATTCTTAGCCAGCTGAAGCTGAGCGATTTCTTCATCAGGAAATGTGAAAGGAAGCTATTCAGACTGATGAGAAATGACAGCAGGAGGAAACCTGAGTCTTCAACATGGGGAAAAGATACCAAACATGGCAAATATGTGAGCAAAATAAAATACTACCTTTTTGTCCTTCTGCAATTTATTTTAGAGACAACTAGTAACTGTTTTTGCCATGACATCACAATCTCTGACCAACTGGAATTAGACCTTATCAACAAGTATCTAGAAAATCTTCAAATAAAAATTGAGCAACACATATTTAGGTTTACCATTTATAACTTAAAAGTGAAATCCTGAAGCTATGAAACCCGTGGAAGATCTTTGCAGTCTTGGGGCAGACAAAGATTTCTGAACATGACAGGGCACACGGGTCCACTCTGGCACCCGCACTGTGTCCTGGAAAAGGAAAAGGGGAAAAGAAACCTTGGGCAATGTCAAAACCTTAGATCTCACTGTCTAAGTTTTACAGTTAGCTTTTACTAATTGAGGACTCTTCAGGTAGTAAAATGAAATATTTGGTTGCTACCAGTAGGAAAAGGACTTAGAGTTCAAGATGAACTTAGATATTTTTAAAAATGAAAGGTTTTGTTTTATTTTTTGCCCTTCTGACATGCAATTGAGTTATTTGTGCATTTCTAGAAGATTAAAATGTGAGGAGTGACCCATGGAGAAGCAGCCTCAGGGAAGGAAGAAAAGGAAACAGTGGCTGGAGATCTCAAGGACTCCAAATCTAGATTCCAGGGTCCCTTTACACTGCGGTGTAGTTCTGGTAATAAGATGTAGCCCACTAAGCTTCGTTGAGCTGTACTGGCTCAAAGCAAGCTGCTCTCCCTTTGAAATTCAAACAGAACCCCGTGCAGTTTTATCTCTAGAGAAAGGGTATTTTCTTATATATATGGCTTCACTACTGGCTCAGACAGTAAAGAATCTGCCTGCAATTCGGAGACCTGGGTTCGATCCCTGGGTTGGGAAGATCCCCTGGAGGAAGACAAGGCAACCCACTCCAGTATTCTTGCCTGGAGAATCCCCATGGACAGAGGAGCCTAGGGGGCCACAGTCCAGGGGTTGTAGAGTCGGACACAACTGAGCAACTAAGCACAGCACGCACACACACGTGTGTTTGTGTGTGTCTGTGTGTGTATTTAAATATATATAAATTGTATATTTAAGTTTGAAAGTGAAAGTCACTCAGTCATGGTCAACTCTTTCTAACTCCATGGACTATACAGTCCCTGGAATTCTCCAGGCCAGAATACTGGAGTGGTAGCCTTTCCCTTCTCCAGAGGATCTTCTAACCCAGGAATTTAATCGGGCTCTCCTGCATTGCAGGTAGATTCTTTACCAACTGAGCTATCAGGGAAACCTCATATTTAAGTTTATATATATTTAATATATAAATTTATGTATGTGTGTCCATGCTAAGTTGCTTCAATATATATAGAATGTCAATGTCATTATACATAAATATATAAAACATAAATATATAGTATAAATTTTATACAATAAATTATATATTAAATATATAATTTTATTTATTATATAAGTATATTTTAATATGTAAATTCTATATTAATTATGAATATATTTAATATAGGAATTCTTTATAAATGTATGTTTAATATATAAATTATATATATTTAATTTAAGTATAGTTGATTTACAATGTATATCAATCTCTCCTGTACAGTCAAGTGACATAGTTAAATACATAGATATTTTTTCATATTCTTTTCCATTATGGTGTATCACAGGCTGTTGAATATACTGTAGGACCTTGTTGTTTATCCATCCTATGTGTAACAGTTTATATCTGCTAATCCCACGTTCCTAGTCCTTCCCTGAGAAAGGATATTTTCTACACTGACTCAGTACCAATTCTGAGAAACTTGTCTGCGTTTTTTTGCATATTAAAATGCATTGTCATTGATAAGTGAAACTCTTAAGGGTCCAGTGGGATCCTAAAGGTTTTGAAGCATTCACCTCCCACAGAGTCCACAGCCCTGGAAAAGCTCTGGCTTCTGCTCCCGGAGGGGATGGTAGGGTCGTCCTTGTCCCTGTTCTCATTACCCACCCTGAGCATAACCAGCGGGCGACAGAGACATCCCAGTGGCCCCAGGGGACCGAGGCTCTTTCATCACTAGAGAATTCTAGAGACAGGTTGGAACCTGAGTGACTGGCCATCCTGGCTGCCCTGCGACTGTCCCTGCTTCAGCTTTCAGAGTCCATATCTCAGGAGGTTTCTCAGTCACCCTGCCAGCAGGTCAAGAGCTGTCCGTCGGAGGCTGTACCCTCTCCCCAGGGCAGCTGCTTCCTGTCCCAAAGCCTCTGTTCAAAAGACTTCTAGGTATGGATGCCCCCCCGCCCCTGCCTGCTTCAGTCTTTTCTCCTGGCTTTGAGCTCTGCTCGATGTCATCCACCCCATCTCATGCCTCCTTGGATCTCAGCTACAATCACTCTGGGCTCTTCTTGGTACCTCCAGCCTGAGGACACCAGGCTAGTTTCCCAGAAGACCCATAATTTAAGACTTACTAACAACTGTAAGTTATGTGCAAATTTCACAGCTAACCATTCTGATGACAAAGAACATTTACTTGTTGTTGTTGTTGTCTTTAGATCTATGTCATTCAAAACGCTTTAAAACTGTACAGTACCAGCATTCACTGTCCGCTTCTGGGCCCTCTTCAGTTCAGTTCAGTCCAGTCGCTCAGTCGTGTCCGACTCTCCGCGACCCCATGAATCACAGCACGCCAGGCCTCCCTGTCCATCACCAACTCCCGGAGTTCACTCAAACTCATGTCCACAGAGTCGGTGATGCCATCCAGCCAGCTCATTCTCCGTCGTCCCCTTCTCCTCCCGCCCTCTGGGCCCTCTTACCTTCGAGTAAAAGCCCGAGCCAGGGATTCGCGTTTCTGCTCTGTTTCCGGTCCATGGGAGTCCTAAAGTGGTCAAACAGAGAGACAAAACAAAAAGGACATGAGCAATGTTCGCTGCTCTCCAGCTGAGTCTGGGGGCTCACTGCTGAAGCCATACCTGTAGTTTTAAATGGCATGGCAGTCCACTGGCAAGAAGGCTGGTTTGGACTGCAACAACCTTCATTTACTCATTCATTCAACAAATATGCGTTGCATGTCAAGGTGCTTTGGAGATGAAACTGAACCAGAACCCTGCCAGCCTTCATTAAGGTCCCGGCCTGTTGTTACTAACCCTTGTGCCCACTTCTGTATCTTCTGCGTCCTTCACACAGCAGGGTATGTGGGAGTCCAGTGAGCAAATTCAAAGCTGAAGGAGAAGCAAAAGTCTTTTTTTGACCATCATGGGGGACCCTGCCTGGGTCTGAAAATTAAACAGACCGAGATTTAACAGGAGAAAAGCATACACATTTATTTAGTATGAACATTTTACATGATCTGGAAGCCATCATAAGGAAATGAAGACCCAAAGCAAAAGTTTAGACCTGAGAATTTTGTGCTGGGTTTGATGAGGAGTGCCCAGGTGTGGAGCTATGACAGGTGAAGGAATAGAGGTAAGTGTAATAAACTGGGGGAAGCTGAGCAAGGCCTGTTCATTAGGGTTCTTCTCCTTATCTTCAGAGATAAGGATGATCTTTCAGGTAAAGGGAGGGTGCCTCTCACAGGAGGATTTTACGACCTGTCTCAGGGAAGCAGTGCAAGTGGAGGTAGAAACGGGAAGCTGCTATTTTCTCGAGTCCCTTCATTTTAAAATATTCAATACGCCCAGGTGCCATATATTTTTGGGTGGTATATTCTGAATTTCTTCATGGCTCTGGCAATAATGATGTCACCTTATATAATCAAAGAGCCTATTGTTGGACAATAGGGAACTAGGAGCAAAAATGAGTCAAACCCATGCCATCCTTCATCACCACCCCTCCCCCAATGCACTCCCAGCACGCCCTTTGCTGACCAGCAGTCAGAGCCTTGATGCCAGGACCAGGTTTCCCAAATACATCAAGACATCTGTAAGATGGCCCTAAAATGAATCTTCAAGTCCTCCATCTATTCAACGCAGTTGACAATCCTTGTGGGCCTTCCTGCTGGCAAGTGGTAAAGAATCCACCTGCCAATGCAGGAGACATGGGTTTGATCCCTGGATCAGGAAGATCCGCTGGAGAAGGAAATGGCAACCCACTCCTGTATTCTTGCCTGGGAAATCCCATGGGCAGAAGAGCCTGGTGGGCTTCAGTCCATGGGGTGGCAAAGAGTCAGACATGACTGACAACAAAGACAGTCCTTGCCTCACAGGTTCTGGGTGCTAGTCACAGAATCCGCACCTGTGAGCTCCATCACAAAGGGCCTGTATGCTAAGAGACTGGAGGTTCCATGAATCATGGGGAAAGCTGAGTCGCTGGGTTTGGCAATGTGCAGGGGAGAGAACAGGAATGGCAAAAATAGGCCTGAGGCAGGAGTAATGTGGTCTAGGAGGGCACTGCTGAGTTGAATAAGGTAAGCCCCAAAGTCTCAGACAACAGCATCCCAACGACAGAGCTTGGTGGCATATCCCCCACTCCCACCCCCCAGCAAACCCCCAGACTATACAGAGAGAGGAGGCATTCAGAGCCACCCCTCCCCACGATACCACACAATGGAAGAAAGGGGTGTGACCCCAGAGGAAACGGGGTGCAGCAGACACAGGTAGCCCTGATACACTGCAGCTATCTTGACAAGGCTTCATTGCCTCTTTGAAACCAGGCTTCTCCAAGTACCGCTCAGGGGTACAGGCAGCCTCTAAAGGCTAGAACAGTCAAGGAAGCTGGGTCTCTTCTCTGTGTGTGTGTGTGCACACCCAGTCCTGTCTGACTCTTTGTGACCCTATGGACTCTAGTCCTCCAGGCTCCTCTGTCCATGGGATTTTCCACGCGTGAATACTGGAGCAAGTTGCCATTTCCTTCTCCAGGGGATATTCCTGAGCCAGAGATTGAACTCATGTCTCTTGCATCTCTTGCACTGACAGGTAGGTGCTTTACCAACTGAGTGATCTGGGAAGCCCTGTATCTCTAGAGCCTCCAAAAGAGAATGAGGGTTTGCCTTGAGCCAGTGAGATGGATTCGGGGTGCCTGGCCTCCAACACTGTCAGAGAATACATTTGTGTGAAGTCACCCAGGGTGTTTATACCAGCCAGAGGAAACAAAAACATCTTACATGACAAGCAGGAAGATAGAGAGGGACCAAGGGGCTCACTTGTTACATCCTAGGAATCCAGATCTTGCCTTCTGCTGGGTAGCATTCTCCTGGAGTCCCAACCCAGGACAAGTCCCTAAGAGGGAGGGTGCCCTGGGGTTCAGCAGAGCCCTGGGAAAAGCACTGGTCCTTCATCAGCTCCAAGAGGGCTGCTCACCAACCCTCAGCCTCCAGCACACGGGGCATTTTATGACTGTTCTGTATCCACTGATGCACCTGCCAGGGCACTGAGTGTAAATGGCCTAAGAGCTCTTGGGGCTGATCTGGGTGTCTCCATGGTCTCGATAAGTCTGAACTGGCGTATCCATTGTACGAACAAGTGCATACTGGAAACATCCAGATCACAGTAGGAGTTGCTGCAGACTCAGAAGGCAGAGGATAGTGAGGGTCCTGAGAGTTCAGTTCAGTTCAGTCGCTCAGTCGTGTCCGACTCTTTGCGACCCCATGAATCACAGCACGCCAGGCCTCCCTGTCCATCACCAACTCCCGGAGTTCACTCAAACTCATGTCCATCAAGTCGGTGATGCCATCCAGCCATCTCATTCTCTGTCGTCCCCTTCTCCTCTTGCCCCCAATCCTTCCCAGCATCGGACTCTTTTCCAGTGAGTCAGCTCGTCGTATGAGGTGGCCAAAGTATTGGAGTTTCAGCTTTAGCATCAGTCCTTCCAATGAACACCCAGGATTGATCTCCTTTAGAATGGACTGGTTGGATCTCCTTGCAGTCCAAGGGACTCCCAAGAGTCTTCTCCAGCACCACAGTTCAAAAGCATCAATTCTTTGGCACTCAGCTTTCTTTATAGTCCAACTCTCACATCCATACATGACCACTGGAAAAACCATAGCCTTGACTAGATGGACCTTTGTTGGCAAAGTAATGTCTCTGCTTTTTAATATACTATCCAGGTTGGTCATAACTTTCCTTCCAAGGAGTAAGTGTGTTTTAATTTCATGGCTGCAATCAGCATCCGCAGTGATTTTGGAGCCCAAAAAAATAAAGTCTGACACTGTTTCCACTGTTACCCCATCTATTTCCCATGAAGTGATGGGACCAGATGCCATGATCTTAGTTTTCTGAATGTTGAGCTTCAAGCCAACCTTTTCACTCTCCTCTTTCACTAGTAGCTGCTGTTACTCAAGGCATTTTGATCACTGAGCATCAGGCATGCTGGCTTTCACTGATATCCTCTGAAAGATGCACACACAAACGCAGGTGGGAACGAAACGTTTTCTGCTGCTCATTTCATCCCAGCCTCAGCCCAAATGTATTTATATCTCAAAATTTCTCAGCACAGTGGGGTGTGAAGCAGGGGGAGGGAGATGCTCTAGCAACACTGTAGGGGAGGGTAATTTGGTCCAAGCTCCTGTTTACAGGAATGGTTTTCTACTAACACAGAAAAAAAAAACTTCTGAAATAACGGAGGACTGCAGTTGTTTGTTTCCTTTTGCTTTTTTGGTTACAACAATAAAAACTGTCCTTCAAAATAGTCCCCAAAGACATCAGAGCTGGACAATGACGAATGGGGAACAGATGTTTCTGGGCTGTCAGAATGGCAGCTTCCTCCTCGACACGTGGGCTCCAGGATGCAGGGAATGGGTCACTGTCCAGCCTTGGAGGCCAGACAGACCAGGCGTGGCAGGCCAGGGCTCAGGTTCCAAGGGTGAGTGGGACGGCGGGCCAGCCTTCCCCTGTCAAGTTGGGCAACTCGCGGCTTTTAACTGCCTTGGGGATGAGGGTATGCGCCTTGAATGAGGAACTAGGACGGGCCCCGACTTCCCAGCAGGCATACAGCTCAGTTTACAAAGATCTGGTTCCCCAAGGCCTGGGAGCCAGGGGCCTGAGGAGGATCTGCTTTTCTCAGGACCTGGGAGCTAGCACTGCAATTCTGTGCCACCCACTTTCCCACATCACTTCACTTGCCCACTTCCCTCTCCCCAGAAACCCCACACGGCCAGCGCCTGGGGATGGCAGATGGGAGTGGACCCGCACTGAGGGCCAGGCAGCCTGTTCCTCTCAGAGGTCCCCCACCCCATCCAGTCTCTGGTCTCCAGTGGCAGCAGCCTCCTAACAGGTCACCCTGTGGTTCTCCTCCAGTGATCTCAGTACTTGCTCCGTGGGCTCCTGCTGTCAGTGTCCACAGGGTGTTCAAAGGCCCTGAGGGGCTGGAGGGCCCAAAAGAACGCAGTGGAGTGGCCATAACCATGCCGACTCCCAGGGCATCTGGTACTGGACACACAGGGGCCCCGCTACATGCCCTGAGGCTCCCCCACACTCGGAGCTCCTCCCCTGCCCAGCAGGAAGCAGAAGCAGGGGTTGAGGCCATCCCACATCCTTCTTTCCCAACACACTCACATCACGTGCATCACACTCCTATTAGGCACCGCCGAGACCTCCCGTGTGGCAGGGTTTCGATGCCAGGGGCTAGGTGGGAGGCCCCGTCTGGAGTCCAGCTCCTCGGGTTCAAACCCCAGGTCCAGACTCTTCATCCTCCACGGGCCTGCTCATTGCATAACCTCTGGGTACCTCAGTTTCCCCATCCTTAAATGGTGAGTTTAATACTTTCCAGTGGAGTGCTTGTGACTATTAAATGTCAAGTACCGGCAGTGGCCTGATACGCAGGAGCACTGCTTACAAGAGGCTCAGAAAGTGAGCACCCGGCCCCACAGATGGACCCAGGTGGTCGTGCGGCCTGTGTAGCCACAGACCACCCTCATCGGCGTTCAGTGAGTTCGCAGGGCGCATGCGCGGGCCCCGCGGCCCTGCTC
Source organism: Moschus berezovskii (assembly GCF_049115385.1). Lineage (NCBI taxonomy): Eukaryota > Metazoa > Chordata > Mammalia > Artiodactyla > Moschidae > Moschus > Moschus berezovskii. The sequence goes on from NC_142470.1 coordinate 107,922,719, forward strand.
TGCGCATGCGCACCGGCTGGAGCCGGGAGCGCGGCTGGGACCAGCATCATGGCACCGAGGCTGCGGAGCAGAGCGCAGGGAGACGAGGGGCAGCCGGAGCCCAGTTCGCTCCTGCAGAGCACTTCCTGAACTGCACATTCAGTTACCACAAAATGAGTCAAGGGCCCTTTCAAGTGGCTTATTGAGCTTCCCTCTGATCTGGTACAGCCTCTCCGGGATGGACGGGCCACAGGCTGTCCTGGTGAGCTGTCAGGCCCCACTCGGAAACCCCTCGGCTGGGCGCCGGTGCCAGGCTCTGCACAGGCACTGCTTCACTTCTCCCCGACATCAAACCCGCAGTCTGGCCTGGCTCCCAGTTTACAGATGAGGAGACTGAGGCTCAGAGAGGTTGCGTGAGCGCCTGGGCTAGTCAGGGTCAGGGCTGGGATGTGAGCTCATGCCTGTCTGGCTCTTACCTGCTGGCTCTTTCGCCTGGCTCAGTGCAGTGAGCCAAGGCCGTTTCACCTTACCTGCCTGGGTCACATAGAGGTCCGGAAACCCTCACTGGTAAAATGGAGACAGTGGGGAGGTGAGACTGTGGAGGAAGCATTAGAACCCCTTTTCTCACTTCCCGGGAGGAAACAGGAGGCTGGAGTTTCTAGGCAGGAAATACTAGGGCCCCACTGATGGGGTGGTATCTCCTGTGGACAGATTTCTCATAAGAATGGAGTCAATTTGCCTATAAAATATCTGGGGAAACACCCTATGGGTCAAGTAGTTAGGATTCTGAGTGTCCACTGCAGGGGGCCTGGATTTGATTCCTGATGGAAGAACTAAGCTCCCACAAACTGCCTGGTGTGACCAAAAAAAGTCTCCCCTGAAACACCAAGATTCCATGGTTGAGGGAGACAGCCACAAAAGCTTTCTCTGAAACCTGTCTTCAGGACCAGGCACCTGCCTGCGTGGAGGGTGAGCCTTAGCTATGAAAGCCCTTCATCCTGGGGTGGGGAGTGCTGAGGGAAGGAGGATGGGCCCCAAGGCCAGTGTAGGTCCCGCCCCAGGGAGAGGTCCCTTTGGGTCTCTGGGAAAGAGGGAGGGCTTCTCAGTGGTACTCAGGGAAATAAGAAGGGGGAGGGGGAGGAAGGAAGCAGGTGCATTTGAAACACAAAGCCTGCCTGTGGAAAACCCATTCCAGCCAAGAGGGTCTGAATTGTGCTGCTGCTGACTTGGTTGTTTGTTTTCGCTTTTGTTCTTGTTTTGATTCAGTTTAGGAGTTTTCTTAGTAATCACCACTAGGAAAGTCAGGTGGCCACCCAAATGGTAAAAAAAGAGAGAGACAGAGAAACAAAACTGGGTGATAACAGCGGATAACAAATCTAAGGACATTTTCATGGAACTAGCCCGTCTTTTTGAGATGGAAATGAGTCTGAGCCTAAAGTCACATCTTTTCTCCTGATTCTCTTTGTCTTTTTGAAAAAGCAACTTTCACTTACACAAATAATCACAGTACCCTTGTAAAACATGCACACTGTAAATAAGGCTCAGGAGCCCCTTGACCACGGCCCCGTGGACAGGATCTCCCAGGCGACCACTGCACCCAGATGCCAGAGTGCTCTGTGGACTGGATGAGGCCTCGTAGTCCTCCCAGTATTAACGGCTTCGTTTTTAGGAGTAGGCTTAATGCTGGTGACTAAAGCATATGCTTAGAGAAGCATGGTTTTCTCTCTTTGCTTTGGAGATATTTGTATTCATAAAGCATGTTTTAAAAATATTGTCATTCATTAAGGACTCTTAAACTGACCACTGTATTTCACATCTGGCAGTTAACATACATCAAGGATTGAAATGGGAGCAAACATCAAATAAATTACTTAAACATGAAAAAAAAAGCATGTTCTGTAAGTCAAATCGCAAAGTTTGCCACAATGCCTCACTCCTCAGAAGGACCTAGAAAGGTCTGAATTGCCCCTAAACTCTTCCTCCCAACAGTACCTAAGCGTTCTTTTTGAAGCTCTTTCAAATACCCCACCCCCCACCTCCCATGCTCCAAGCCTGGACTGGCCACCTTTCTCATATCTGTTTCAGAGATCCCTGGGTCAGTAAGATCCCCTGGAGGAGGAAATGGCAACCAACTCTAGTATTCATGCCTGGAACATTGCATGGACAGAGGAGCTTGGCAAGGTACAATCCATGGGGTCACAAAGAGTTGGACACGACACATACCAAAATCATCTCAGAACTAAGAGTCTTGCCCCAAACTACCCTCCCTTGTTGGTTTCTCGAGAATAGCAGCAACTCCTGACCTCAACTCCTATCTTCTCACCGAGATTTCAGGAGATGATGACCTCCTGGGCATGAATGTCCCATATGCAGACTCCCATCAGAGTCCCTGGGTTTCCTGACTAAAGCCAGCTGCTCCTGTATCAGGCTTCATGAAGCTCTGAGCCTGTGTTCTTATGGAGATTTTCCATCTAGTCTCCCAGCACAGGAGCACAGGAGACTTGTAAGGCTCTGAAACATTCTAAAAGATCATAAACACCAGATCTTCAAGCAGCTGGTTGTAGAGATGGAGGAAAGAGATGCAGCAACTCTCACCCCTGTCCTCACATCCTCCAAGGTGAGCTCATCCACACAGGGTCATGCGGAGACACAGCATCCAGAGTTCCTGGTTGGACTCCGTTGTTGCTCTGACGATGGAGTAGATACATTGTGTGAGTGGTAGCAACTGAGGTGGGTACACAGCCTTCCTGGAGGACACTGTGTAGACATGCTGTACACATGGAGGGCTGTGCAGCTCAGGACAGAACGCCAGACTTGAAGAACTGGTTTCCCTTCCATGATTTTTAACACATTGAAGCCCCTGAGAAGTCTTGCAATAGTGGAAATAGTTCAATTCTGTAACTCAAGGTTTCCCAAACTTACTAGCTCAGAGAACTCATTTCTGGCAAAATGCCCGTTGCTGTCTTCCAGCACAACACACGCTGAGACCTGCTGGTCCAGCCATCTGGGGAGAGTAACGATGTTGGTCACAGAGCGTCTTAAACAGTTGACAGTTTGTGCTGCCGGACTGCAAGGGCCCTGACACCCAGCCTTTTTTCTGATAGTTTAGACGGACCCAGTGTCTGAAACCCTAAGGTGTTTTAATGATGGCTTGAGGTTAAAAGAATGGGATCGCAAACTGTGGCCCCTGTGATCCCTGGTCCAGGAAGATGCCCCAGAGCACCTAAGCTCGTGCACCACAACTACTGAGCCCAAGCTGTAGAGCCCGCAAGCGGCAACTGCTGAGTTCTCGAGCCTGGAGCCCGTGCTTCACAACAAGAGAAGCCGCTGCAGTGAGAAGCCCACGCACTGCAACCATAGAAAGCCTGAGTGCAGCAAGGAAGACAAGTAAATTTAAAAAAGGTCATGTGTGCGTAGCCCCTCTGCCACCTCACAGAAAACTCAGCATTTCTTGTGCCCAGTGTGTGTTAAGAGTTCAACAACTATGGTTTCCCCCAGGAATCCTTCAGGGGACTTATTATATGTGGGGTGTTGGCGTTATCTGTGCAAGATAAAAGCCCCATTCTTCCTTGGTTGGATGTTAGGTGCTAATAATTTGGGTCACTTCCTGAGGGTGATCCTTAGCCTGGTTCTCAAGTGTGGGCATCAATCATGTCACAGGTAAACAGGGCTCATGAGCTGCTGCTGCTGCTGCTAAGTCGCTTCAGTCGTGTCTGATTCTGTGCAACCCCATAGACGGCAGCCCACCAGGCTCCCCCATCCCTGGGATTCTCCAGGCAAGAACACTGGAGTGGGTTGCCATTTCCTTCTCCAATGCATGAAAGGAAAAGTGAAAGTGAAGTCTCTCAGTCGTGTCTGACTCTTCGTGACCCCATGGACTGCAGCCTACCAGGCTCCTCCGTCCATGGGATTTTCCAGGCGAGAGTACTGGAGTGGGGTGCCATTGCCTTCTCTGTGAATGAGCTGCTCCATGTATAAACCAAAAGACCACCTCAAAAGGAGATAGTCCTAGAAATGTAACTGAAGATGAGCAGTGGGCAAAAGCATGGTGTGATCAACTTTGATGCTGGCATTCTTGACGGGACATCTCCGATTCTGGAGGGCAAATGAGCAGAGCTGCTCTGTGTCACCCAGCAAGGTCTGCCTGGAGACATGTTGGTGTTTACCTGCCACATCCTTTCATTTTTATTGCTCTCAATCGCATTGTATATTTTATGTGGAAATTTGCTGAAGTGGTTACCAGGCCATGGGGAATAAGAAGGCATGAGGGAGCCACTTTCTGACCCTGAGGCTGGCAAAGTTGCCTCCTTAACCAGACCTGTGCTGAGTTATGATGTTATTTGCATTTAGAGCATTAAGCCTTGAAGCTAAAATTGTAGCAGGAACTAATTGGAGTACAGGCAGCCTGCTCTGTCGTGGATTTAGGATGTTTACTCAATGACGGATGAGAACTTTCAGGGAAAGAAGGATTATCCCCTCCGTCTTTCCACAACACAATGTCAATCCACAGTGATCAAGGTCCTGATTTGGGGGTGAGTGTGCAGAGCCTTTTTAAAAGTCTTCACAGGCAAGAAGAACAGATCCTGTATCTGACCTTCTTAGTTTTGCTCTCAAACAGGTGGGGAAAAAAGTAAAAATAGTAACAGATTTTCTTTTCTTGGGCTCCAAAATCACTGTGGACAGTGACTGCAGCCACGAAAATAAAAGACGCTTGCTTCTTGGAAGGAAAGCTGTGAAAAACCTAGACAAGATATTCAGAAGCAGAGACATCACTTTGCCAACAAAGGTCCATATAGCCAAAGCTGTGGTTTTTCCAGTAGTCATGTATGGATCTGAGAGTTGGACTGCAAAGGCTGAGCACCAAAGAACTGATGCTTTTGAATTGTGCTGGAGAAGACACTTGAGAGTCCCTTGGACTGCAAGATCAAACCATTCAATCTGAAAGGAAATCAACCCTGAATATTCATTGCAAGGACTGATGCTGAAGCTCCAATACTTTGGCCAGCAGATGTGAAGAGCCAACTCACTGGAAAAGACCCTGATGCTGGGAAAGCTTGAGGACAGGAGGAGAAGGGGGCAGCAGAGGATGAGATGGTTGGATGGCATCAGTGACTCAGTGGACATGAGTTTGAGCAAGCTCAGGGAGATGGTGAAGGACAGGGAGGCCTGACCCTGTCCTTGTGCTACAGACCCTGGGTTCGCTCGACACAACTGAGTGACTGAACAACGAGAGCTAAGAAGCGGTTGGATGGGATGTCCGCGGGGCTAGGGCTTACCGTGGGGCTGGAGGGCCGCGCTGCGTTGCCCGAGTCTGGGCCAAGCTGTATTAAGTGCCACTCACGCATGGAGGAGATGCGGGTCGAGAAGATCCCCTGGAGAAGGAAATGTAAACCCACTCCTGTGTTCTTGCCCGGGAAATCTCATGGACAGAAGAGCCTGGTGGGCTATAGTCCATGGGGTCGCAAAAGAGTCAGACCTGACTGGGCGACTAAACAACATCGCGGGCCTGATGCTGAATCAGGAGCATCTGGCCGCTGTGCTGCTGCACGAGGGACTCAGAGAGTTCCCAGCAGAGGCCCCCACGCCCCTGCCGAGGGTTTTTCCTCAGATTCTTGGAACTGACTCCTGATGACTCCAGAAAAGGGAGGCCTCCCATTTCCGAAGTTCCCACTCCTCCCTCCTGTGATAATACATAGAAGGAAGAAGAGCCACAGGTTTCTGTCAGTCCAGGCAGAACAAGACTTCTGATCCCACAGAATAAGGGAAAGACATTGGTCCTCAGAGAGGAGCCTCTTTCCAGAATGGGATTCCTTACAATGCGGCTCTCGCAGCATCCATCCTACGCTCGGACCCAGAGGCAAGGACGTGAGCAAACCCTCAGGTGCTCAGAAGCATCGCTGTCCCGTGCTCTGGTCCCGCTGTGTGTGCGCGTGTGAATGTTAAGTCGCTCAATTGTGTCTGACTCTTTGCAAACTCATGGACTGTGCTCTGCTAGGCTCCTCTGTCCATGGGGTTCTCCAGGCAAGAATACTGGAGTGGGTTGCCATGCCCTCCTCCAGGGGATCTTCCCAAACAGGGATGGAACCCACGTCTCTTACGTCTCCTGCACTGGCAGGTGGGTTCTTTACCACTAGCCCCACCTGGGAAGCCCCCTGGTCCTGCTGGTCTTTAGTTATATGACTTTGCTTTGGGCCTGATGGTGAGTGAAGAGATGGGGACAATAATACCAACCACATAAGGTTGTTTCATAAATGAAGTTCACATTTTTAAACAATTTGGTTAGAAAAACCTACTCTGGGTATCAGCTTAGCTTCTTCCTAACTGGGCCATTGGGGACAAAGTCATTTGCCCACTCTGAGTCTTCATTTCTCTATCTTAAAATGGGGAGAATGGGCTATGAAAGAGTGAAGGGATGTGCTTTTCAGAACAAGTATGTTTCATGGTTTTCAGTAACTGTAGATTCATGTCTCAATTTGATGGAAAGATATATTTCTCCTTGAATTTAGGGAGGAATCAGAGGAGGTTGTGTTTTATGCTGAAGTTTCAAACACTGGCCTAACTCCAGCTAAAAACCTTTCTGTTTTTACAAGCACTGGAGGGGGATCCAGATGGCACCCCAAAATGTGACTCTTAAAGGATTTGAAACGTTGCCTCATTTGAACCCTGTCATTTCACGACCTTTGCTTTGAGAGGCCTGGCTTCCCAGTACTCAACGTTTGTTTGTCTGTCATCTAAACCAGCGTGGCACGACAGACACAAAGCAGAACTACCTTCCCAGTAAGCTCTAGAATTCTCCTGTTTGAACTCAATATAAAAAGTTAGACTTAAAGTTACAGCCCCCCAATTTGCCACATTCGGGACCCCTTTCTCCTAACAGAGGTTTAGGAGAGGAGAGTCAGATGTGAGCAGCAGTGGTAATGATGAATTGTTGGGGAAGATTTATTACCAGGGAAAGGGATAGTTTTGAATCTGCTTTTCTTGGTGCACACAAGTATTTGTGTAATTTTGCAAAGCACTTTTGAGATAGAAACACACATGTGCACATACACAGGAACTATATTTAGTAACACTACCTATGCAGTCTTGGCCTTGAAAACTCCTGTTTCATCATCTGGCTGGAGAGCCAGCAGCCTGCGCTTTACTAGGAGCCCAGGGACGAAGAGCCTTATAAATACTAGAACCAGCCAACACAACTAAATTACTGTTTCAAGGTGATGCATCTTAAAGCAGCACACAGTTCTTTCCAGTTTCAGTAGTTTGAAATGAAAACAAGACAAATCAACTAATTTACAATACCAAAACCAATTCACAAACATAGACAACAAACTTATGGTTACCAAGGGAGCGAGGGGAGGGGAAGGGATAAATTAAGAGTATGGGATGAATAGATACGTTAATACAGTCCTGTATGTATAAATGACTGGGCTTCCGGTGGCTCAGTGGTAATGAATCCGCCTGCCAATGCAGGAGACAGGGGTTCAATCCCTGGGTCGGGAGAATTCCCTGGAGAAGGAAATGGCAACCCCCTACAGTGTTCTTGACTGGGAAATCCCATGGACAGAGGAGCCTGGCAGACTGCAGTCCATGGGGTTGCAAAAGAGTCAGACACAACTTAGTGACTAAAACAACAACAAAAAAGAATAAAACAGATAAACCACAACGACTTACTGTATAGCACACGGAATTATATTCAATATCTTGTAATAACCTATGATGAAAAAGAATCTAAAACTGTCCATCTGAAACTAACACAGTATTAGAAATCAACTATAGCTTAATAAATTAAAAAAACTTTTAAGAAAATAAGCAAATAAATAGTTTGAAATGAATCAAGGAAGGGGGAAGACAGTATTGACCACAGCAACTGAATTTCTGAAAAATATTTTATTTACAAATAAAGTCTTACATATGAAACTTCAGACTTACCAGTGCCAACAAACACTGCACTGACTGATACCCCTGTCAACTGGAAAGATCAGAAAGGGAAGGAGAAGGTTCCATTCTGTAGTGTTTGCAGGTATCTGCCTTTGTTTGATTTGAGACAGTGGTGATTCACAGAGCCATTGCAGTGTGTGAAACAGTCTGCTGGTAATGCCAGCTCAGATCTTCCAGAACTAAACCTATGATGAATTCCAGGGGACCAAAAACCTCTTTATGATTTCTGCAGAGCAGACTCATATCTGTGTGTGTTCATGACATTTACAGAAGTGAGGTGCCTGGGGAACAGGAAGGGGTGCTTTATAAGGACAGATAAGCTCTGATTAGGAGTATGAGCTCATTCATCAGATAAAAATATAACACCTGGGCTTTAGCCCATTCTTTATTCTGAAACAAAAGGAGTTGAGGATGAAGGGAACCCAGAGCCTCAAGCATTGATTTTTCACAGGCTGCCTCTCTTAATACATTTTGTGGTTTGTTTCAACCCCATCTTTTAAACTGGTGGGAATGTAGATTGGTGCAGTCACTGTGGAAAACAGCATGCAGTTTTCTTAAAAAACTAATAAAGCTAGAACTACCATATGACTCAGCAGTTCTACTCCTAGGTATACATCAACAGAAACCCAAATACTAATTCAGAAAGGTACATGGACCCCAACATTCATAGCAGCACTATTTCAATAGCCAAAATATGGAAACAATCCAAGTGCCCATCAACAGATGAATAGATAAAGAAAAATGGTACTTGTATACAGTGAAATACTACTCATTCTCTTTTTCTAAAAAAAGAATGAAATTCCTCCAATTGCAATAACATGTATGGACCTAGAGGGCATTATGTTTAGTGAAATAAGTCAGGCAGAGAAAGATACTTTGTGATATCACTTATATGTGGAATCTAAAAATACAGATATATCATCAAATATGCAGATGATACCACTCTAATGGCAGGAAGTGAAGAGGAACTAAAGAGCCTCTGCTGCTGCTGCTGCTAAGTCGCTTCAGTCGTGTCCGACTCTGTGCGACCCCATAGACAGCAGCCTACTAGGCTCCTCTGCCCATGGGATTTTCCAGGCAAGGGTGCCATCGCCTTCTCCTGAAGAGCCTCTAGATGAGGGTAAGAGAGGAGTGAAAAAATTGGCTTAAAATTCAATATCCAAAAAACGAAGATCATGACATCTAGTCCCTTCATTCCATGGGAAACAGAAGGGGGAAAAGTGGAAGCAGTGACAGATTTTATTTTCTTGGGTTCTGAAATCACTGTGGATAGTGACTCTAGCCATGAAATTAAAAGACACTTGCTCCTTGAAAGAAAAGCTATGACAAACCTAGACAGCATATTAAAAAGCAGAGACAACACTTGGCCCACAAAGGTCTGTATAGTCAAAGCCATGGTGTGCTCCAGTCCATGGGGTCGGAAAGAGTCAGACACGACTAAGCGACTGAAATAAACTGAACTGAACTGATGGTTTTGCGGGTATTTGTGTACAAATGTGAGAGGTGGACCATAAAAAAGGCTGAGCGCTGAAGAATTGATGCCTTTGAACTGTGGTGTTGGAGAAGACTTGAGAGTCCCCTGGATCAAACCAGTCAATCCTAAAGGAAATCAACCCTGAATGTTCATTGGAAGAACTGAAGCTGAAGCTCCCATACTTTGGCCACCTGATGGGAAGAGCCAGCTTCTTAGAAAAGACCCTGATGCTGGGAAAATCTGAAGGCAAAAGAACAAGAGGGCAGCAGAGGATGAGGCGGTTAGAGAGCATCACTGACTCACAGACATGCATCTGAGCAAACTCTGGGAGACAGTGAAGGACAAGGAAGCCTGGTGTGCTGCAGTCCGTGGGTCCCAAAGAGTCAGACAGGACTTAGTGACTAAACAACAACAATGACAAACTATAACAAATAAGAAACCAATTCACAGATACAGAGAACAAGCTAGTGGTTGCAATGAGAAGGGGAGGGGAAATGAAAGGGAGCAAGATGTGGTAGGGGATTAAGTACAAACCACAATACAGAAGATTAATAAGCTGCAGGGACATATTGTACAACACAGGGAGTTTTACAATAGCTGTGCATGGAATATAATCTTTAAAAACTGTCAGTCACTATGTGGTACACCTGAAATTTGTATAATATTGTTCATCAACTATGTGTCAATAAAAATAAACAAATATTTTTAAAGCATTGGCAATTTGTTTAGTCTTCTCTTCCTCCTTCTCCTCTGTTTCTTCCCCCTCCTTCTAAGAGAGCAGGAAGAAACGTCCTTAGAGGTCCTCTCAGCCCTGCTCTGTATCTTAGGGACTTGAAATAGCCTCAGTGTCCTCAGTTCCTCTCCCACTGGGAGCATGGCTTGAAAGACAGACTCCACCAGCCTTCAGCTGAAGAGACACAGTGTAACCTGACACAGAGAAGGCTTCTCTTCCTCTGACTATTTCAAAGCTTCCAGATCTGGTGTTTTGAACACATCTCCCCGGGGTTTGAAAGCCCAAAGGGCCTATCTTCACTTAACAGTTAAGGAAATTATGGGGTAGAGGTTAAATGACAGTTTCAAGTGAAAAGCTCATGCTACAACCCAGGTCTTCCTTGTTCTGGTTAGTTCCTTGTCCTGGTTCTCCTTTATCACAAAATACTCTTGCACAATCCACCCTCTGGGACAGTGTTAGTAAACAAAAATGCCTGTCAGCCACCTACCTGGAGAAATTAAGGCAATTACACATGTACTTAAGGCTCAGTCTAAGCTGCCAAGACTTGAGACACCCTCTTGACTTCCACTAACTTCTCAGAGGCTCCAACACTTTGGCCACCCTGATGCAAAGAGCCGACTCATTGGAAAAGGTCCTGATGCTGGGAAAGACTGAAGGCAGGAGGAGAAGGGAGTGGCAGAGGATGAGGTGGCTGATGGCATCACTGACGCAATGGACATGAATTTCAGCAAACTCTATGAGAGGGTGAAGGACGGGGAAGCCTGGTGTGCTGCAGCCTATGGGTCACAAAGGCTCAGCCAGGACTGAGAGACTGAGCAACAGCAACGTCTTAGAAGTTACAAGAGATGGAAATGGACTGTGATGGCCACCAGGGCCTGGATCCACAGGGAAGTGAAGGCCAGGGAGTTTCTAATTATAAACAACAAACCAGAGTGTGGACTGGCTCTTTTTGTCGTCTCGGAAAACCTTCCACAGAATGACTTGTCTCCCTTCATTGTGTGAGGCTTGCGCTTTTTTGACCTGCTCTGTTTAGACAGTTTGAAAGTGTTTTTTCATTAATTTTTGCTGGCCAAGCGTCTCCCGAAGCCGAGTTAAGAAGCAGAATAATGAGGCTTTCAATCACACACGAGACTGACAATCAGCTAATAAAAAAATTCCTTTTTTTTTTCCTTCCTATTTCCTCAAAAGGCAGTTCTCAGAAAAACAATTCATTTACTGTATGTACCCTGTTTACCAGCAAGGTTAAAAGTTCAGGAAAAAGAAAGACATCACAATATTTACATTAAAGCAAATCAGTCCTTCTCCTGCGTCTGGCGCTGCAGGTCTCGACCCGGCCGCCTGTTATGCCCCTGCAGCAGGGAAAGCCGTGCTCTGGCCGGCCGGCCCCACATGCTCCAGTCACTCTCTCTACCACTGGTATTTTTCTTGTCCTGTATTGCTGTCTTTGCTTCTTTCACTTTCTAGATCTTTTCTTCCTTTGGATATGATTTTACGGCTGGGGTCATTAAGACCCCATCCCAGTAACTTTGCTGATGGCCTATTTCTGCCACTTCCTTTATTATTTATAATTGTGACTTTTAAAAAATTCTCCATTTTCATGTATTAAAATAATTAAGATGATGGTCACCGTTGATTAATTCTGCACTCTGTGCCTCGTGTTGGGCCAAGTGCTTTCGTAAGGGGCTTCCCAGGTAGCTCAGCAGGCCAAGAATCTGCTCCCCCTGCAGGACACACAGGTGATGCAGGATCCATGCCTGCGTCCGGAAGTGCTTTCATACATGGCGGCAAACACCCTTGAGGGCCAGCCTGGGAAGCAGTTCTCTCCACAGTTGATGATTTTGGAAATCGAGACTCAAAGAGATCAAACTTGCAAACGAAGACCATGCAGAGCAGACTTGGGACCCAACAGATCAAGTGCTGGAATTTATGGCATCTCCATTTCTCTACTTTCGAGGAAGAGCCCCAGTACTGACCAGCTTTTCAGAAGTACTTTCCTGGGTCCTTCTTGCCTCGGGAAGGAACGGATCAAGGAAAGTCAGGTGTCCCTCTGCTAACACGAGCAATGATCTTCCAGAGGGTGTGGCGGGTGAGGGCCGGGCAGGGGAATATGCCAGCCGTGGGTCAGGCCAGCCATCCTCGCCTGTGGTCAGCTCCTCGCAGCTATGCTGATCACGGTGGAAACCTGGCCTTAACGAGAGAAGGGCCCCACCAGGCTGGGCTGCATGGCCTCTGCAAGCCTGTCCAGGAGGAGGCAGTCCTGGGGTGCCAGCCAGGGACACAGAGCTGGAGCAGGCAGCTCAGCTCTCCTACAACAGACAGTGGGCATGAACCCTGGAGCCAGGAGCACTCCTCCAGGCACCTATGCAGGGCAGAGAGAAGGGGCTTCCAGAGTGAGTCTGCTGTGGGCGTGTCCTTCTTGTGGCCCTACTATGTGCCAGTCACCAGCTGGGCATGAGCAATGGGGCCGGGGCCCGCCCCCCAGGGCCCTGGTGAAGATGGCCCAGGGCCTGTGCTTGCCAGGCCCCGAAGGCGTCCCTGTGCCTCCTGTCCATGTCGCCTCTCAGAGTGGCTTCCTTGAAGTGCCCCAAGGAGGGGAGGGACAGAGGTCTCCCCTTCCGTGGCGTCCTGTGAGTCTGAAGGGAGGCTGCCAGCAACCCCCGAGGGGTCAAGAAGCACACCCATTCCACACACACCATGGACACACACACACACTCCACAGATATCCTCCCCCCCCACATACAATCCACACACACAACAACAAACCCAAGGATGCACACGTCACAGACACTAGAAGGCACACACACGTCACAGAGTCCGCCCCACACTCCCACGCCCACTCTGTACATGCAGCGAGCAAACATACACACAGATACCCACAGTCAGCTACACACACAGCACAGGGGCCACACTCAAACACGCTGCACACACACACGAGCCACAGACACCACACGTGTGCCATCCCCACAGAACTCACACGGCCACACCGCACGTGCGAGAGCACACACACACACACCAGTGTGCGCGCACACACGCGTTCTCCCTTGTTGACGCTCCTTATTCTGGGGCACCAGAAACGGGGTGAGCTGCCAAACCCCCTTCCTTCTGGAAGAGAGGGTAGGTGTGTGAAGGAGTTCAGTGTTTGCAAAGCAACTTCTTGGGCTTTCCAGGTGGCGCTATTGGTAAAGAAGCCGTTTGCCAGTGCAGGAGACATAAGAGACGCGAGTCTGATCCCTGGGTAGGGAAGATCCCCGGAGGAGGGCATGGCAACCCACTCTAGTACTCTTGCCTGAAGAATCCCATTGACAGAGGAGTCTAGCGGGTTACAGTCCATGGGGTCACAAAGAGTCAGACACGACTGAAGCAAATTGGCACACATGCAGAGAAACTTCTTGGGAAAATTAAAAAGCAGCCCTATTGTGACCTAAAGAAAGAGTAACCATGACTTTACTGTCCAAACCAGGACATGATTGAGAGTGAAAGGCAGAGTGGAACGGCATTACCAGGTACTAACTGATGCCTGTCAGGCACGGATGGCGGTGTCCCAGGCAGACCCAAGTCTTCCTCCCCTAAAGGGACCAGGAACAGTCATTCTGCAGTTGTGCTCTGCTGCCTCTAGAGGCTTCAAAGATTTAAAAAAATAATAAAATTAATGGAATAAGAGTCAGTAAGAGCTGGAGACACAGCGGTATTTGTTTTAACTTTTTATTTGATTTTATTTATTTTAATTGGAGGCTAATTACTTTATAATATTGTAGTGGTTTTGTCATACATTGACATGAATCATGTCAATGTATGGCAAAACTTTTTATTTTATACTGGAGCATAGCCAATTAGCAATATTGTGATAGTTTCAGGTGGACAGCAAAGGGACTCAGCCATATATGTATGGATATGTATGTATCCATATATGTATGTATCCATACATGTATCCATTCTCCCCCAAACTCCCTTCCCATCCAGGCTGTCACATAACATTAAGCAGAGTTCCCTATTCTATACAGTAGGTCCCTACTGGTCATCCATCCTAAATACAGCAGTGTGTACATGACCATACCGAACTCCCCTTCCCCCAATCCTTCCCCTTCTGGCAACCACAAATTCAGAACTCTGATAGTTTGGGATGATCTATTTCCCTCGTTTTTGCTTGTCTCCTTAAAGGGCAGGGAGGACCCCTTCTACCGGTGGAGCTGTTTCCATGGGTCCTTAGCCCATCTCAATGATTCTCTAATGGTGCTGCCACTAGCTGAGGGCTGGAGGTCTGCCTGGGGCCCCAGGAGCTTCTGTCTAACTGATTTCCCCACTCCGCCCACCCCACAAGCTCCTCAGAAGAATAAAGACCAAATTGTCTTTACCAGAAGTTCTGTAGCACCTACGTCAGGCAGGCATATGTTGGGCTTTGGAGGTGAAAGGTGTGACCACAGAACTCTGACCTCAAGAGGCCCAGAGAGCAGAGCAAACAGCTGTGCTCCCTGGTCTCCTGGGATCTTGCTGAAAAGCAGACTCTGCTGCCAAGGGGCCCAGGTGGGGCCTCTGCCTTTTCGACCCACCCTCCCACCATGCTTTGAGAATTAGGCACTTTGACAGACCTGTCCACATCCTGGCCCTTCAGTGATTGAGCATCCTCAGCTGCATCTACCAGGAGGCAGGACCAACATCGTTGAGTTGCCCCAGGGTCACTGACTTACCCCAGGGTCACTGACTTACCCTAGGAGTTGCCTGGGTGCTGCCACCCACCTTCAGGGCTGCTGCTGCACCCACAAGGGAGCCAGGATCTCACAGGGGTCATCTGCCTTCCGATCGCCCTATTTTCAAGGATGCCCTGTTGCTGTCGTTTAGTTGCTAAATCGTGTCCGAGTCTTTTGTGACCCTTTGGACTGTAGTCTGCCAGGCCCCTCTGTCCATGGATTTTCCAGGCAAGAATACTGGTGTGGGTTGCCATTTTCTCCTTCAGAGGGTCTTCCCGACCCAGGGATCAAACCCGAGTCTTCCTCACTGGCAGGCGGGTTCTTTACTGCAGAGCCACCAGGGACGCCCTCAGTGGCGCTCTCGTATCTTCCAGCTGGTGCTTGGGGTTCACAGCCCTTCACAAGGAGAGAAATGGCATCTGCCGGCACATGTTCATAAAACACACGGACAGAACAGCAGAGGACAGGTGAGGCCAGACTGCTCTGGATTTTAGTCCGGATGCGCCATCGCATTCCAAGCTTTGTGCTTTGGAGCAAAATGAGACAAGGCTTTCTTAACTGAAACAAAAGGATAATAATTCCAGCTCTGTGGCCGGTTATGAGAACTGGAAATAATGTGAATCGCCAAAGAGAGGGATTATTCTCAAGGTGCCCCTTTATTAATCTGTCTGTTTGGACAGTCGTGCCTGAAAGCACAGCACCTGGAGACCTGGGTAGAGTGGGACAGGGACCCCCGACTGAGGGAGGGGCTGTGGAGTGGCTGTGCCCCGTCCCAGCCACGGGGACTCAGGTGGCTTCGAGATCCAGTTAAGTCCTGGGAAAAGAGAAAGAGCCCCGGGATTACAGTAGTGAGAGCATCACACACTGGCAGACCTCTCACATCTGGAGACATCAGTGTTCCCCAGGCACCTGTGAGTCAAGTCTAGACCTCCCCCCACGGAGATTCCCTTCCACGGGGTCAAAGCAAACAAACGTGATGGGAAAGTACTTCAGTCTTAACAAAAAGACATTTAAATCTAGAAATTTCAAGTAGAGCTATTTATCAGAAAGCCTCAGTCTCCATCTACCTGTCGCAGAGCACCGAAAACTATGAAACCCTCATGGCTTTTGATAAACAGCATCAGAACCCGATGTGGGGATTCACGTGAGTGAAGCCGAGCCCCACTGTTTCAATCACAGTGCCTTTCTGAGCCAGATGCTCACATGGGGAGCAGGGGAGGAACTTTGATTCCCGACACCAAGTTTTCATCTCCACTGGATTCATCCTCTCTTACCGGCATCTCTGATGGAAAGGGAACACCTGGACCAGCCAGCAGGAGGGGAGAGTCACCTGAAGCCCAGGATCCCAAGGGTGACCACATCCATCCTGGACAAGAACCCGGAGCCCTTAGCTCAGTCATGTTTGTGCTATGATTGTGCTTGTGCAGATCTAACTGCAGGGCAACCTGCAAACATCTTACAGATACTGGAGTGAAAAAGAGGGTCTGGAAACTGGGGACAAGCAAATATCCCCACCACTTCCTAAAAGAATGGGTTCTAAAACTTGCCAGAGGGAAGGATGGAGTGAAGGGGTAGTTAAGGAGCTTGGGATGGACATGTACACACGGCAATATTTAATACAGACAACCAACAGGGACCTGCTGTATAACCCAGGGAATTCTGCTCAATGTTATGTGGCAGCCTGGATGGGAGGGGGATTGGAGGGAGAATGAATGCACGTATATGTGTGGCTGAGTTCCTTTGCTGTTCTCCTGAAACTATCACAGTGCTGTTGACTGGCTATACCCCAATACCAAAAAAAACACAAAAAAACAAAAAACCAGAACCGGTTCTAAAAACTATAGAAGAGCAGACTTGTTCCAATTTCCAAGCAAGCCCAGAAAAGGCGTGAGGCATTTGGGAAGAAAGTAGTGGTCTCTAGAGGAGCACTGCGAGTTCTCTAAGAGAAAGTCATTCCATGCTAACCTCGTTTCCTGTTTTGACGAGCTTCACCAGAACAGTCAATTAGGGGAATGCCCCAGAAAGTGTGTCTTGCTTTCAGTAAAGCATCTGAAAACCTCTCATCGGATCCTATGCACGTAAGATACAAAAGATGGTCCAAAGGATGGTGTGACCAGGAGCATTCACGCTGGATAGGAGGAGCACCCGAAGGAGTCCACTCACAGCATCATGTCAGTCCTGCTACCTCTAGTCCCACCACGGCTGCCAGAGACGGCCAGGATGGCCACCCAGAGGTCTCAGTTGGACTATTCAGGGTTCTCTCCCTTGTGGCAAGTGTGGTTTGAAATGGTTCTCTGCAGCTCTATACCTAGAGAAGGCTAAAAGCTCCAAGGGGACAGTGCTGGTCTCTGGCTGGTTTTGCACCAGTTCTAGCTACTGGAGGGAGCAGAAATGTTCCCATGGAGGCCCAGAGGGCTCTGTGCAGTCACCATTCAACTTAAGTTCCTACTGTAAGGCACGGCGAACGATATTCAACTTCCTTGACAAACCATAAAGCAAAAAGAAATACGTGTGTGAGTGTGTGTGTGTGTGTGTGTATAAGTGAATCACTTTGCTGTACAACAGAAATTAACACACCACTGTACATCAACTACGGTGGTGGTTTAGTTGGTAAGTCACGTCTGACTCTTGAGACGCCATGGACTATAGCCCACCAGGCTCCTCTGTCTGTGGGATTTCCCAGGCAAGAACCCTGCAGCAGGCGGCCATCTCCTTCTCCAACACCAAGTATGCTTCAATTAAAAAACTGATTAATTAAAATATAGCCTGGAAGGAGACACTGAAAGAGTATTTGTTGAATTTACAGAACGCAAGACCTCTGAGGAAAAAATGGCTCACTCACACGAGTTGGAAAACTGGGATGAAACAAGACAGAACCCATGTGAAGCCCTGCATTTCCTTTCAAATAGCAACCCACTGGAGGAGCACAAATTCAGGGTACATTTGATTCTAGCCATGCCGCTATGTGCTGAGTGCGGCCAGAACTGACAAAATGACACCTCAAAGGCTTCATCTTCACTGGTAAATTCTTTCTGTAATATTAAAGCTCTTCAGTGTGTGAGACAAGTCCTAAAAATCCCTTCCCTACTTACGGGGTGACCTTGTTGTAAGGACGTGGTAAAGTGCTTTGAAAAAGGGAAAGCTCTGAAATTCAAAATAGTGTTATTATTTGTTGTAAGGTGCTTTCCCTCCAAAAAAAGAAAGAAAAAACCTGACAGACTGCAAGTGATAAGCAGAAAGTGAATCAGCGCTGAGTTCCGTGTCTCCAGCTCTAACCCGAGCTGGCAGAGCTTGCGAGCTGCCCCGCTCTTGTTATCCACTCGCTCAGACTGACTCTTTGTGACCCCACGGGCTGCAGCACACCAGGCCTCCCTGTCTCTTGCCATTTCCCGGAGTTCGCCCAAGTCCATCCCCACTGAACTCACATCCAACCATCTCATCCTCTGTTGCCCCCTTCTCTTGCCCTCAATCTTTCCCAGCATCACAGTCTTTTCCAATGAGTCAGCTCTTCAAATCAGGGGGCCAAAGTATCGGAGCTTCAGCTTCAGCATTAGCTGAGCCCAGCTTCAAAAGCCTAAATGCCTCTCAGGCTCCAAACACCTCTTCTGGCCATCTGCTTTTCCAAAAGTTCTTTCTGGAAGATCAGCTTTCCACTGATTAAACAAGCATCCAGAAATCTCCCTTTCCAGAGCTGGGTCTTTAAAGATGTAACCGGGTAAATGGCCAGAGTGGACGCCAAATGACTTCAGTGGGGCCTGAGACTTTGTCAACGATTTTAAATTGTTTTCAGTCTCACTGCTCTTGCTGCTGTACAAGCCCTAGTTCAAAAGTTAGGAGAAAAATACACTGTATTTAGTTGCTGAAAGCAAGACAGGAGAGCAGGTCTTAGTCAAGGTAACAGACAGGGATAATGACCTTAAACTTCTTTCAAGAGGGTCAGTATAATTTTACTTGGTAGTTATAGGCCTCAGAGTGGTCCTAGACTGAGCTGCCTGTTAGAACTTCCTGTGACAATATGAAGGTTCTATTATCTGTTATCTCCAATATAGCAGCCACAAGTCACAGGTGGCTATCTACATTTAAATTAATTAAGATAAAAATAAAATTTAGCTCCTCAGTCACACCAGTCACATTTTAAGTTTTCAACGGATTCTCCTGGTGGCTGTCATTTTTGTCCATATGGTCCTAGACCAATCATTCTGAACCTTGGCTACACTATGGACTTACCTGGGGAGTTTTAAAAATACTGATAGAAGTCCCCCCACTCCAAATTCTAGTGTGATTAGTCCTGGTGGAGCCTGGGCATTTGAGTGATTTTTTTTTAACTCCTAGGTAATTCTAATGTCTGGCCTGGGTTCAGAACCATTACTCCAAACATTTACACACAGGGCACAGCCACAAACCCATGAGTGGTCCTGGGTTCCTGGCACTCTCAGGGGCTTTGTCTCTGCTGCTCCACGATACTTTTCTGCATAGTCTCTCCCTCTTCTAGAACCCAGGGAAACGTAATGGGGGAGGTGGATAAAAAGAACCTCAGGGTAGAGTGGAGCCTCAGGAATCTTTTCACCCGCTCTTCCTAGTGTTCTCTTAAGGAAATTGGTGTCCCGAGTTCGAGGACTTGCCCAAGGCAAAGGCTGGCAGAACAAGGATGGGAGCTGTGTCCTCCAGACACCCCGCACATCCCTTCACTGGGATGTCACCTTCTGGAATGTGAGTGAACACAATGTAACTTCAGGATATTTATAAGCAATGGAGAAGGAGAAGGGGATGACAGAGGATGAGACGGTTGGATGGCATCGTTGGCTCAATGGACATGAATCTGAGCAAGCTCCAGGAGATGGTGAAAGACAGAGAAGCCTGGCATGCTGCAGTCCATGGGGTCACAAAGTGCTGGACATGACTTAGAAACTGAAAAACAGCAACACAAGAAATGCAAAAGTTGGTTTCAGGTGAGGGTCTGAGCATCCAGAGGGCAGATGGCTCACGATCAACCTTTCCTGCTGGGCAGTGACCTGGCAGGAAGATTGGGTCCTCTCTGGGGGTACACTGTTTATCTCCTTAGGTCGTCAGAATAAAGGGATTGGCAGTTTCCTCATCCAGTAGACAGTGGTTAGAATACAAGGTGCTCAACCTCACAGGGTCGCTCTGAGAAGCAATGTCATGATGGATCCAGTCAATACCTTGTCCCTGAGCAGAGCGTCAGGTGCTGGGGACAACTTGAGGGGGAAGACAGATCAGAGCCTGCCTTTGCTGCTGCTGCTGCTGCTGCCGCTAAGTCGCTTCAGTCGTGTCTGACTCTGTGCGACCCCATAGACGGAAGCCCACCAGGCTTCCCCGTCCCCGGGACTCTCCAGGCAAGAACACTGGAGTGGGTTGCCATTTCCTTCTCCAATGCATGAGAGTGAAAAGTGAAAGTGAAGTCGCTCAGTCGTGTCCGACTCTTAGCGACCCCATGGACTGCAGCCTACCAGGCTGCTCCATCCATGGGATTTTCCAGGCAAGAGTACTAGAGTGGGGTGCCATTGCCTTCTCTGGAGCCTGCCTCTACAGAACTGAAATCCGGAGGGGCAGGTGAGAGTGATAGCTAGCTAATAAGTGAACAAGCAGCGTAATTGTAGAGGGAATGGGGTCTGTCAGGAAGGTGGTCAGAGAGGCCCCCCTGACTTGGGGACATTTGGGCTGAGACCTAGATATACATCTTGTATATACTATTCAGGGCGGTAGGGGGGTTTTGATATGATCATCATGGTCTACTGATAAATTAATTCTGAAATGTGTGAAACAGTAGGACACAGTCATTTTAAATTATTCTTATGTGTCTGCTAAGCTTAAACATGAAGACAGACGGGAATTTCTGGAAGCAACTCCTAATGGCCTCTTTGGCCAGGTCCCCAAGAGCATGGAAATGTCCTACCAAGAGCTGGGGAAGAGAGTGCGGTCCAGCAGAAGGGACGTGCTGGTGTTTACTCATTTTAAGGAATATTTTGCTGCCAATTCCAGGGGCTCCAATGTGAAGGGTGGGTTTAAAAAACCTGGGCATCTGTGGTCTGTAATGAACTGTCCAGCACCCACCACACGTGGCGAGTGACGCCTAGAGAGGCTCCCACAGAAGCAGACTACAGGTGTTGGGAAGGCCAGGCAGCCTGACCCCAGCTTCACCTTTGTCTTCAGAACCTGGCACAGAGAAGCCCAAAAATCCCTTGTGGCACGAAATGGTGAATGGGCGACTAATGTGCAGAGACGGGGGGGGCAGCTGAGAAGACGGAAGTCTGCAGTATAAGCTCAAGTTGGTGATGATTCGCGGCCACCGTCTGCAGGCCATGATCAGAGAGGCTGCGGGAAGAGACTTCCAAACACCTCCCAGTATTTTTCTCAAGTGTCAGCTCGCCAGTACTGATTCGAGAGAGGGCTTCCTGGGAGAGAAGAAAAGGCAGGGCAGACCAGACTGAGTAATAAGTGATTCAAGTTCAACACACTTCTTCTAGAAGCTGTCATAATGAGCTGTGTGGTTGTGACACGGTTTCTCTGTGGTCCTAGAGAAATGAATCTCAAACTTTATTTGGTCTCCTCTACATTGAGATTTAAACAGAGCTATTGAGATCCTGGAGGACAGCGGAGCCTGGAGTGCTTGGGGTCTGAGTCCATGGGGTCTCAAGGAGTCAGACACAACTTAGCGGATGAACAGCAACAATAAGCAAACAATCCATTTTTCTTTAGTTATGCTTTTAATGAAGAAATAGGGACAAAGGTACACTGAGACTGGCCAGCTACATAGGAAACCGACCAGACTACACCATGACCACAATATGGCAGACACATCGCACTGAATGTCGAGTCCACGGCGGTTGGAATCAGGTCCCAGGGCCAGCCCTTCCCCTGCACTCAGCTGTGGGCAGCAGGTAGAGGTGTTGCAGAGGGGCTGAGTCTTGTGTCATTTTCAAGCAAGTGTGTCATAAAGTTTCCTGTTTCATCTCCCAGTTATTCTGAAACAAAAACATGCACGAAAAACACAGGTCACTGCCAACCGCATTGAGACACAGTCACTCCAGTACATGGAAACCGAAAAGGGAAAGACAGATCGTAAATGCCACAGTAAGATGGGGAATCAAATTTATCAGCATCTATTCAAATAGTGATAATCAACAAAAACTGCGGTGGGGATGGGGGTGGGCGGGGCATCTGTTCAAAAATAATTCAGAAAGACGCTGTAAAGGCAGATGTTCCCAGAAGCCCACTGCCTGTTTACTGAAAAGTTGAAGTCAATTCTGATTCCTCTGGGTCCAGGTCTAAGTCTGGGGCACATCATGGCACTTCCCCTGTGTGCCCTTGTTGGTCTAGCTGAAGTCAGATAGGACTCCTTGGACAACCCTGGTGTTGGCCCAGGTGATACTCTAAGAGCCTCTCCTCAGGGGTCCAAAGAGACTTAAAAGAAGTCACCATGGAATTGTAGTTGGATGCAGGTGGATGTGGAGGATGGTGTCTGAACTTCTGGTCCCCTCTCCTCTTCCAATTCAAGAGAGCTGGTCTCCCAGGGACCTCACAGCATTATGAGCACACAGGCTTGTACCGAGCAGCCTCAGCGAGGTAGGGGGAAGGAGAGATGGTAAGAGCGGGGGTCTCATCCAAGCAAAGACCCTGAAGGACAGCACAGGGCTGAAGATAACTCCAGAGACTATGATTCTTTGAAAACCGCTTTCTCCACTTGAGGCTGGTATGGTTTGGCTCCCAAGCAGCAGATTGTTTTTGGAAACTCACCCTTAATTCTCCCAAATAAGTGAAGGGACAGGTCCAGAGACAGACAGAGGGATGGCTTGATTCATGAATATAAACGGTCCAACCCCTCCCAAAAAATGGGCTTTGCACTTAAATCTGCTGCTCAGACCTTGGATAAGGAAGAGAGAACTGGAGACAGCACGGTCATGGGAGCAAAGGCAATCCACACCTGCCCACTCTTCCCCACTGCATTCTCTGACCAGCCACCACTGATGGTCAGAGGGTGGGTGCGCTCTGCCCAGGACTGTCCAGAACTTTCTTGCGCACCCTGTCATCCCTTCCACGTGCCATCTTTCCTGGATGCGACCCTGAGTTCACTCAGATAGCCAGCTGCCCGGGTCCCTCTCCCTTTCCTGACTTTTGTTAATGGCACACAACTTTCTGCAAAAAAAGGTTGGGAGCGGGGGGTGCTGCATAATTTTGGAAAAGCTCCATCCTTCTGGAAGAGATTCGTTCACAATGCACAGTAACATGCAGAAGACCCTAAGAAGTTAGGAAATGAAAGCCATTTGAATTAATTTCTTGTGTGCTTCCCAAACATATCTGGAGTGGAACCCCTCTCACACTGGAACTTCTGCTGACAGGGTTCCACTGGGCGACAGAGAGCGGAGCTTCACTTAGACCAAGTCCTTGCTGTCCTGACACTCACAGGGCAGTTGTGACAGTCTGTTTATTTCTTGGAACTCTGTATTGCTTTTCCTCAATATTTTCCCTCTAAGGTCCCCCACATACGAGTTTGCTGAATCACACAAACTATTGCAGCCTTTTTTTTCTCTCTCTCATAAGCCTCCTTTGCTAGTGACCTTTCTGAGTGATGATGAACCTGGCTGTGTGCTTGCTGACATCCTGGGGAGAACGATGCCCACCTGAGCCTGTTGGGAATACCAGTTTCCTAGTTTGTGTTCAATGAGCTAGCATTTTCTAATGTGACTTAATATCTGAATCTGGGCCCAAGATTTTATATGCAGTGTCTTCCTGGGTGGGCAAAGAGAAACAGGAACTAAGACACGCATGGGTAGAAGGGGCGACCTGGTTCCCCTAGTTTGAAATAGAGAGGCAGCTAAGGAACCTATGCTCCTCTCCAGTTCTGAGTGGGAAGGAAAAACCAGAGTGCAAGAGCCCAGGCAGGATTTGGTATGCATCACTTGACCATGTGGACTTGGACCAAAATAACAATGGGGGGGGGGGTGTCATCCGGTCAACCTACATTTTACAGACACACAGAGTGAGGAAGCTGGCAGTCTTCCTGGGTCACTCTGGAGAAGACGTTGCTGGGAATGAGACCTGGGTCTCTCCTACCTTCATCCCTAGATTCTGAACTCTAGTTTTCCACTGTAAAACCTGATCTAGCTGGTGTGGGAGTTTTTGCACGCATAAGTCAAATCCTGAGCGACTCCACATTGACCGGGCTCTCCAGTTATCATGGAAGAAACTCAAGATTTTACATCCAGGGATTCTAAAAGGTTTGCCCCCAATTCAGAGCTGACCACACAAATGGATTCTCATGTGCCAGCATACATTGGGATGGGGCAGAGATCACCAGCACTTCTTTTGCATTGGGATATTCCTAGAGAAATTTCTGGTCACACGTTACTCCCTTATTCTTACTCCCAGCTTGACTGAGCTGTGTTTTTGCTGCGGGTCTCTAGCATTTGGGGGACCCCCATGTGCTCGCCCCACTGTGGGTGCCCAGCTCCACTTTTCCTCAAATCTGTACCTCACACTGTGAATACGAGTCCTCATCAGGGACTGACGCAGCCCTGAGATGCAGCCCAGGCGATTCCCTGGATGCTCCCCAAGCCAGGTCCCACATTATATCCTTTCAGCTTCTTATGGCAGAGGAAAGTCCTCAGCCTGGGAAACTGGGAAGTGGAGAGAGACAGAGCTCAGACATCCAACCCCTGACTGGATGGGTCACAGCTCAGGGCATTTCCCCTCGATTCCATCCAAGCTTCTACTTCCCAGGTGGCAGGAATAGAGCAGGAATACTGGAGTGGGTTGCCATTTTCTCCCCCAGGGTATCTTGTCAACCTAGGGATGAAACCTGCATCTCCTGAGTCGCATTCATTGGCAGGCCCATTCATTACCTTTGAGCCAGCAGAAAGAGTGGGACAGGACTTAGCGACTAAACAACAACAAGTACCCGGGCAGGGGAATGGGGAAGAAAAGAGCACACACTTCAACTTGCTGTAACATCCTTGATAGTGCCGAAACCCCAGTGCCGAAAGACCAGACCAGAGCCCCCAGCCACCCACGTGCAAAACACACATTCAAGCCATCGAGGGCTCCATCAAGCTCTTGGGAAAACGATGGGCCAGGCGCTCACATCCTGTTCGTGTTGATTCATATCGGATTCGGATGGGTTTGGAAGCCAACTTTTTTGAGCTTTTGAAACTGTTGCCAGGAGGGTGTGGAAAGCTTGGCAGTGCCGAGGGGCACACTCTCAGAAAATGAAAACTTGGAGGACACGCTCAACAGACATGACTGTTCCTTACAGACTAATTTTAGGGATAAGTGATATGGATCCCCCATGCCAATGATTCAGCTTTTGTGCTACGAGAGATGTCAGGGCAGGGGAAAGAGGAGCCACCCTTGAGAGGCCCCCTCCCTTGTTTCTGGGGAGGGCCCCGTTTTTAGAACAAAAGCCGCATATCCCCTAGCAGACATAGAACCTTTTCTGAGGGGACCTCCCCGAGAAGCGGTTTTTGCGAAGTGTTCCATGCATCATTACAGACCTACCCATGGTTCAGGAAGCCTCAGTCTTTAAGAAAGCCATCAGCAGAGTGCAAGCCTGTCCCAGGGCTGCCCCAAACACAAGAAGCATCCTGTAGTCCATTGTTGGCTGAGCTCATCCCATCCCATCCCAGATACTAGTCTGGATGTGTGCTTTCTGTGAGCATCTGCCCGCTCAGATTGCTGCTGCAGGAGCATCTTTCTCACCTGGGAGGCAGGGGAAGTTCAGCCACCAGCTGGTACCTGATAGCACTCAGCCTCCAGTCCAGCATCCTGATCGTGATGCTCCTCCACCTTCTAGGATGAACAGGAGTTCATGGGTGATTCACCCTGAGCCCCGAGGATCTCGGAAATCTGTCCACCTCTTGGTACCAAAAGGGACCCACAAAATATCTCCCTCTGTTAATACTAAAGGTTTCCACAAATGGAGACAAGGTGGGCAGCCCAAGGACTGGGCCTCACTCAATCATTTCCTGGTTTAGTCAATACCACTCCCCTCCCCTTGGTCACCTTCTCTATCCATAAAAAATCCTTGTTTCAAAGAATTAAACCTCAAAAACATTTTAGGAGATCTATAGTCTGGTTGACATTGTAAAAGGTCAAAGTTACAGGTAACCTTGCTATACTGTTACTAAGGGATGCAAAAGTCTTTCTGAAAGGCTGTTTTTACCTCTAAAGTTGGACTAAAACACACGAAGGGAATCTCAGCGTTAAAGGGGAAAATAGAGACAATATTTAGGCCTCTAGGTTTTCCAATCACCCTTGGCCCATGGCCCTAACTAATGGTCCTTAATATGGACCCCTGGACCAACAGTATCATCTGAGAATTTTCATAAATGCAGATTTTCAGGGTGTGCCCTAGACCTTCTAAATCAGAAACTCTGGCAATGGGACCCAGGGATGTCTCTTTTCACAAGTGCCCGAGTGATTGTGACACACACCTGAGTATCACCAGTGGCAAGTAACACCCGGGCCGTGGGCTCATGATCATGACCATGGCCATGGCAGGTCGGCTGTCTACTGATGCTCTCTGCTTGATCAGCTGTCCCCAGGCTCCTCACTGAACAGCTCTGCCCTGAGTTGCCGCAGTGGGAGGAGAGAACCGGCAGCCCCAAAGCCAGCTGAGACTGGCAAGCACGGTCTGGGCTGACCTGGGAAGAAAGGCCGGCACAGCTCGTTCTGTAATCCTCTTTCCCAGACGCTGTGCATCTGCAGAGCGTGGGACTGACACCGTGGGATTCTACACCTGTACCCGGGAATCCCCCACATCACATCTCTTTCCTGGCCAAGCCCTCTCCTCCCACACACAGCCTTCCTCTCCCCCACGCGCTCTGCCTGGGGAGAATCCTTGAGCCATGATGTCTATTGGTATTTCTCTCGAATAGAAGACTAGAGAATGCCTTTACCTGACTGCCACTCTGAGAGGAGAGGGGAGCACAGGCCCCCTCAGCTTCGGAGCCTCGCTCACCCCCGGTGGTACACAGGCAGGGGGCTGATGGCTGAAGGCTCACAGCCAGATAGGTAGGTAGCAACACATGACCAGGTCAAAAAAAAAGTTAAAAAAAAATAGTTTGTTTATCATTTTAAAAAAACTAACCTCATACAGGAAGTATGAGAAGAAGAAGAAGAAAAACACAGCCCCAGGCTACAACACCGAAAGTGGCAGCCTTGGATACAAACCAAGGGAAGGCCCTGCAGTTCCCATTCCCACTTTGCAGGGGTGGTGGGAACAGGTAGGGCACTGGGCAAGGGTGGGGATTTACAAGGAGGGGGTTGCAGGAAAGAAATGGACCGTGAGTCCCGAGGCACAGCCTTGCCACATACAGTGGGAGGACGGCGCCCCGTCCAGGGCCCTCCAGGCGGGGATGGCTGTCCCAGCCAGAAGTGAAGAAGAAGACGCCTAAAATGGAAACTGCCCTCTGAAAGCATCCCCCGCGTCCGCCCCTGCTGGCCCACATTCTGCCCTTTGTGTGTTTCAGGTCAGGACCAGATCATGCTCACCACGCCCCACACGCCCTCCAAAGCTAACAGCAGTCAGCTAGGCAGACCCCACCATGCCAGGCCTTCCATCCAAGCCGGTGGCTGGGTACCCCTTCAGGACCACAAACCCAAACTGGCCAGCCTTGTTTTGGTTTGAAGGGCATGGACACGAGGCCACCCAAGGCAGACAGGAGTCAAGTAGGACCCCTAAACCAGGGCCACCTGCCCTCCCTGAATGTGGCTCAAATGGATTTATTTTTTTAATAGGGGCCAGGAACTCACAATGTCCACCCAAGAATTCAAATGAGGAAAAACAATGAGACTCAAGAACATTTCCTCTTTCATAGCACGAAATAGTAAGAGGATAGGAAACAGGAATCTTCCCTCCTCATCATTAAAAAAAAAAAAATACAAACGCTCTCAATGTGCCCACACTGGAACGACACCAACGAAATGACTCCAAGTCATGACTATCGCTGTCAAAGAAAGCCATTTAAAAAAGAAAGAAAGAAAGAAAAAGAAAAAAAAAAACTCTGCACACCCAAAAATCTCAAAATAGAACCAAAACCTGCAAATCATACTCAGGCGTCTATTGTGAACCTATGTTTTAGCATGCTCTTGAAAAGGTTAATAATTTTCCTACCGAAACTGAATGTGGGTTGTGAAAGAACATTAAAATGAAGAAAATTTCCCCGTGGCTGCTATTTTATTATCACCAAAGCCATCAAGTTTCAGTTTGAGTTATTTGTATTTATTTGTGAAAACAAAGATTAGATAAGTAGAAACATAGACCTCATCCTAATTATTGCCCTGGAGTATCTGATTTTTCAGACAAAAAAAAAAGAAAAAAGAAAGAGCATCAGACACACACTCAAGGCATGAGAATTCAAAACAACAGAGAGGAGAGAGACGGTCCTGTTATCTCATCCTATCACTTGAAACGATGTATTGTCTCATGTCAAACATTAATATTTGTTTACAGTCTCTAACAACCACACGAGAGGCAATGGGTGCTTTGAGTCGTTAAAGCTCTGGTCCACTGTAGGCTCAGGTAGAGAACTATCTTTTTTAAGCTGCAAACTTTCATGTTTTTGTTTTACACTTGCAGAAATGCAGTCCCAGCCATATATTTCCACGTTGAAAAGTCTTGAAAAAAGGGGAATTGAAGAGTTGCTTGAAAACATCCAATTCTGAGCCTTGAGATACTTTCCAAGCAGTTGAGCTGGGATGAAACCTGGGGTTGAGATGCAAAGCTGGATTTTAACTCAAATGGGTCTCAGATGCCAGGTAAGCAGCTTGTTTTCTGAAGTTTTCAAAGAAATCCTCTGAATGAAATGGTTAATCAAAATCAGGGGTGAGCAAAAATCTCTCTCCACGTTCTGCCGGCACAACATAAACAGCAGAATGAAAAAAATAACATGCAAAAAGACCTGCAGTGGTCTCACATCACCGAACAAACTGTTTTTCTACCTATTTTGTGTTGCTGGCTTTTGTTATCAGCCCAATCGGCAAATTGTGGCCAATTTTGTCATGGTTGAAGCAGACATTTTGTTCCCAAACTGCTTTCAACATTTTAGCTACCAAATAGTTTATGAGAAATTGAAGTAGCCACAATACAAACAGAAAAGGTACCTAATCTTGCTACATTAACCCCTTTTTAAGGTTAAAGTGACACACACACATAAAAGATTAAAAACAAGAATTCTAGCAAATTCAAATTCTGAAATAACCTAAGCAGAATTTCCTGGAAAAAAGAATAATTAATGATTAACCTACTGATTGGATTTTGAAACCAACTACACAACATTCCCCGATTCTGACCACAGGACACCACGAAAAGAGCTTTTAATGACACAAGAGGTAACTTTTATTTTACATCCACACACATCAAATGCTGTTTGAACCTGCACAGCCAAATTCTAAAGGAGTCGATGAAATTCTGCTAAAGGCAAAGAATCGGTTAAGCACTTATTTACTACTGAAAATAAATGACACCCACGTAGTTCATCTTATATATTAATATTGAAACCAAAGAGCAGTCTCCTACCACAAATCATTTCATTAAAAGAAAATAATGAACTAGTTAAAATGAAAACACAGGGTTTTACTTGATGAAACATTCAGTATTCAGATCAAAATGAGAGAAAGCTGACCTGGCTTTTCAAAATTTCTTTTTGCTTAATTCCAACAACAAATTGAAGATGAAACAAGGATGAAAGACTCCTTGTTAAAAATCCAAGGAGTATTAGTTGCAAGAAAAGCAGAATTTCTGACAGAAGACTTAAGAAAACTCTTCTCTGTTTGCAATCCTATCTCATATTTGAAGGCACAGCATTATGTACATTTTTAGCCTTTTAAAATATCAGCATGCCCACACACTATCTCAGATTAAACCAAGGAGAAAATGACACATTCTGAAACCATTCTCTAAAGCTCCTTTTCCTGATAACACTCAGGCACTCACAATCAATTTAATGAGTTTCTAAAAAGCCCAAACAGCTCTCCATAAAGAGACAGAATTGTTCACAACAGCCTGCAGGTATTTCTAGATTTTGCAAGCAATACTAACAGTCCTTGCTATTTACATTTAGAAAAGCTAATGTGTTTTCAACATCTATATCAGAAAGAAATACTACTCAGGGCTTTGGCTAATTAAATTGAGGAACAATTTGAAAAACCCCAAAAGATCCAGTCCAGCAGTCCCCTGATTTCAAACAATTTAAAAATTAGTTCATTCTCCCCTCACCAAGTCCTTTGCACAAATACATATTCTCCTAATCTATTCCTACTTGAAAATTCTTAAGATAATAAAGAAAGTAAACACCCACAAGAGAGTAAGAAGTCATTTCTTCCTAAAACATAGGGCGGCAAGATAAACAGTGAAAAGAACTAAAAACAAGTAGCACAAGTCAGGAAGAACACAGAACACAGGCTGAGGGACAGAAAACTTAACAGGAGGAATTTTCAGTCCTGAAGGGTGAACTCATTCACGGTGAGTTTCAGGTATCCTCAGGGAGTGATCAGCATAGCTTTGGGGAAACTTGAAGCGAACACAGTATCAATGTAATAACATTTTCTGGTTAGGCTGTTTGACATCAGACCCAAAACACATGATTCAGAATTTACACACTTTATGATTTTATGATCCAGCTCTTTCAATATTATGGGACTGTTCTGATACTTGAGAGCAAGCAGCCTGACTTGCGTAAGGCAACAGCATTTTATAACAAACCAAAAAACCTTGAATGAATCCTACGATGAAAGATGACAGGGAATAAGAAGGCTATGGTAATCACCTGAATTTGTTACTTTCAGACATTTTCTGTATGAGTCTCTTACCCTAGAATATCTGCCCTCACCCTTAACCAGCATAATCGAATATTCACATTCAGAAAAACCCTGACCTTAGCCAATACTTGCCACTCTTAAACCACATATCTCCCCTTCCCCCGACATAAGACTTGGGAAATGAGGGTGATTTTAGTCATCTGGAAAGAGTGAAACATGACATTGGTCTTTAAGCACTTTCTTCAGAACCGTTGTCATTTAAACTCTTTTACCACAAGTAAAAAAGGCCGTGCTCACGGAACAAATTCAAGTTCATCCTCAGTTGTATCTGTAACCTGGGAATTTCTCATGAGCAGGGTGGCACAGGACAAAAGCTTTCATGGAAGAAAGATTCAAAGCACTTTAAAAAAAAAAAAAACAACAACTCCCACTTTTTTGGCAAGTGTAAAAATCAAAAGGTAAATTCTACCATATGAAAATTTCATGTTCTCAGCACAAGTACTTCACCTACAACTAGCTAACTTCTTCTTTTTTTTTTTTTTTTCACAAAATGCATGTGTTAACACCAAGGTTTTGAAATACCATTGTTATATTTGGAGGCATTCCTAGGTGTAAGTAAGGGTTTTCTCCCCCATTTTATAGATACACATTTTTACTGGGAGTCAATCTGTTGTGTATGAAATGACAAAAATTTTGTTAGAGCAATCTGGCTTTACAGGTTCTACTGTAAAATTAAAAATTAGAAACCAAACCATTTTTTTCTTGAAAGCAAGAAATAATTTTCCAAAATCCAGAAATAACTGCCTCTGGAAAAAAGAAAATAAAAATGCCAGACAGACAAGGGTGAAAAAAAAGCTCAGAATCTTTGCCCTGAAAACAAAGGTCTCTCACATTGCATTTTCTATTTTTCACAAGGAAAAAACCAAATAGCTCTCTAGTCCCCAAATGAGATATGTAACAAGTACTGGAAAAGTGCAATATGTTAAATATTAATAAATCTAAAGGAAAACAGGTGTTGCAATTTTTTTTTCTTATTAGTATGAATTCAACCTACTGTGTTGGTGAATTGACAGAGATCAGACCCTGTGTCTATAGCATCAGAAATAGGATGATGTGTGTTGGAAACTCAGGTTTGAGCTAAATGATTCTCCATCTGACAGGGTCTGTTAGCATTATTAAAAGCATCGTGAATAACCCTGGATCATGAATAGCATAGTATATTTTTGAGTCTAAAAATCCTTCATTGATGTTGGCTTGAAAACTGTTTAATTAGCTGTAAGATGCCAACCAATCTCTTTATCAAAGCCAGCTGAAAACAAAACTGAGAGAAATAGCTTGTGGTTTCACAAAAAATGTATTTACATGAAGTATATTTTAAAGGGAGTTCGATCATTAGGTACAATGTCATCTATGCCGTGCGGTGGATTTGACATTTAAAGATGTCAGAGGTTGTCAGATTTATCTCCAGCCTATACTTAGTTCAGAGGTAACCACTTCTGTGAGCAGATCTTGTTTTGTTGATTTCTAGCCTAGAAATCTGCAAAGATTTAACTCTTATTTACTGAACACAGATCCTTTCCCTGTCCTCTCACTTCCTTACTTAAGACTGACTAAAAAGAAAGTGGGGCCAAGGGGGACAAAGTGGAATTGAAGCCCACTTTCACACTGGGTTACAGGGATTGTGACAGAACGAGCAAGTCATGGTGAACTGGGCACAGAGGAGCAGAGTGATTGACAAGCGTGATGTTTCCTAAAACACAGAGGGGTCCAAACCCCAACCCACTGCTTCACACAGCGTGTCTTGGAAACAACATGCTGATAAGAAGAACTGTTCTTCACTTCACACTTAACATTGTCCACTTCAATGGAAAACCCAGAGTGAGACCAGAAGTTTTACCACGATGAAAACTGTCTCAGCAAAAGTCCCCTCGAAGGAGCAGTAAAATATCCCAGAAAGACATCAGCCTTTAAACATCTTCACATCAGGAACATGGCTTGATAGTTTTGTCAGTCTATTTAGTGGCCATGTAGTCATGCTTTACATTTAACTGAGATGGTTTAGTGAATCACCACCGTTGCACTATCACAAGAGATGGGTTTAAAGAATGCATTAGTCACTCATTCACTCTTTTCCAAAGATCACTTTTCATCTTGTCTAATTTGTTGAAAATGAAAATTAAGCTCAAAGACAAATTCAGCTTGAGAGAAGCCGTAGTAGACCCAAGTGAAATTTGCAGCCAACAGCACCCTTGAACCACACAACCTCATGCCTGGGACCACACACATCTTTCAAAATGAAAGGGAAATGGTCGTTGATGTTACAGGACCAAAATGTACATTGTAAGTAAGAACTCTGTTCCTCAGGACCTTTCTACCTTAATTCACGTTGTAGAGGTCAAAGGGTACCAGCGTCAGGATATTAATTCAGGAATTTACATGCAGTTAGAAACAATTTGTAAAGGAGTACAGAAAAAATGTTCTCAAAGACTGCCACTGCTCATCAATTACTTTTCATAGTTTGTTTTACAAAGGGCTTCTCCCCAAACCCAAGTCTTTCGTTGTTAATCATTTTTTTTAAAGATGTAGCATAAAATCTGTCCATGTAGGTTGTCATTCAACCCCAAGAGAGCCAGGAAATCCCCACCAGGGTCTGACACAGCAGCTAGAAAAGGAAGCATAACAGGGGCCCGAGGAACGAGCAGAGGACAAGAATGTGTCCTGTCTTCTGCTCTGTGACTCTCTGAGTGAGAAGCAGCCATTTGATTCATTTTCTAAACTGAAAAACAACTGGGCTTCGTTTATGAAGAGTTCTCTTCTTGCCTGTGTGGTGGCTTTCCTTTGGGAAGTTACCAAAACTAGTGCCCAAGCACCAGGAAAGCTGGAATCTGGTGAGGGATGGGAGAGAGGGGCTTCCTGTCCCCCAAACGAGGGGCCTCTGCTTCTAGATTCTGAGAGACCTCGTCCTGCCTGTTCCTTTGACCTCCGGACCGAAGTTCAAAGCCAGTGCACAAGGGTCCCAGGGACAGCTAATCAGCCAGTTTCCTTTACAGACTGGTTTTAAGGACAGATAAAGAAAAATGGAGTTACGAGACAGCACTAAAGCACTTCTGATGGGACGATTCTAGAATGGGAAGGCGAGCCTGCAAAATCCGACATGAAATCTTCCAAACAGTTCAGCACATCAGAGGGATTCCCTCATTGGCAGGACCCTTCCCAGCGGTCTGTGGCCGTTGTCACAGACCAAAAGGCCAGGAGGTGACAGGCCCTGCCACGTGCACCTCCTCCCTGGGCTGCCTTTGTCCTTGCCGTGGTTCCCACTCTGTTGATTTTGTGACACTCCCGCCAGGCTTGCTTTCCGCAGTCGGTCGCCTGTTTCCAGGGAAGGAGCCCTAATCCCTTCAAAGGAACAAGAGCAGCCGCCGTCCACACTTGGCAGTGAACAAGCACAAACGTCTCCGTTTGGTGACAAGGCAGAAGCAATCCTTCAAAACACCCTCACTGGCATTTTCCCTCTGCAGGCTGGCAATACTCCCCCCTGCTGAGACGCGTCTTCTTCTCCTTCAACTGGGGTTGGTGCCTTTGTGACAGATCTCGTGTCTGTAACAACTGTCCTCGTCCCCCACCGCCCTGCCCCAGGTGATGGCGGACGACTAGCAGAGCTCAGCTGTAGGTCTCACTCCGCTGTCAGCCTTTATTTACCTTTTTTTTCCCCTTTTTGTTCTTGGAGCGAAGCAAACCACATCGTCAAAGCATTTAAAAACACAAACCAAAGGAAGCTGGGTTTCCAGGCTTTAAGTAGATGCTCTTTACCCACAGTTTATTTCCAGGAGTCGCTTGGAAACCATTGTCACTTTTCACTCGGATTCAGTGAGAAGCCTAGCATTTGGAGTGGTAAAAGTGATCTATGCTTGCCTCTTGCCAATGGGAAGCAAAGCCCAGCCTCTGTCCTCAGACCGAGACTCACCTCAGCTCCCCTGGACGCGGCTTCCCCAGCTCTCTTCCGCGCCTTCTGTGCGGGCGGCCGGCGTCCAGGCCCTGCTGGCGGCCGTGGCCCCAGAAACTGGTGGACATGGACTGAGCCTTTCTGTCTTTCGATGCCACCACCCCTCATTTGAATGGAAGTCCAAATGTCATTTTGCGGTTTGAAAGTCACCTCCTGTCGCCTCTCCCTGGGACACGTTGTCACCTGAAACACGTAGGCCTCTGAGAAGCTGGGTGACCAGTGTCGAGATAGGCTCGGTCTGGCTCGATTGTGTCTTATCCTCTCGCAGCGTGGTGTTTGGTCCGAGCTGGCGCTGGGTGAGAATCTGATAGATGGGCCCACAAGTGACAGATGGATGCAGCTTTTCAGGTAGCAGGAGCTTGGGCCTCACCACAGTTCCAGGGGAGGCACAGATGGGTACCACGAGGTGACAGAAACCAACAGCTACCCCTCACTGAGGGCCCATTCTAGGCGCTTTGTGTGCGTTATCGACTTGCCTCAAACTTCTGAGGCTGCTACTCTTGTTACCCTCACTGAGGGAGAAGGAAGCCATGGGGTGCAGAGTGGGAGGTGGTTAACTGGCTGCAGATGACAGCAAGTGAAGAGTCGGGAAGGATGGCTGACCTCGGTTGCCCCAACCTCCATCTCTGCCTTCTGACGCCGCCTTCATCACAGTGTAAATCAGCAGCCCCCAAGCACAGCCCATGCAGCGCCTTCCACAGAGGTGGTTGGTCCACAGATCCGCGTGTCTGGCCTGACTGTAAGCTCTCCAGGACACCTGCAGCTGACCCTGCCTCCCCAGCCCTGAGCGCCCTGTCTGGAGCATCATGGACACTCAATCTGTGTTCAAGAAGTGAGTTGCCATCTCCTGCCCATGGAGACTTTCAAAGCCAAGAGGGCACTGTCTTCAGTATTGGATGTTTGGGCTCACACTAAGAGGAAGAAATTCGAACCGCAGCTTCATCACTCCCACCTGGAGAAGGCTCCTCTCTCCCAGCGTGCACTTTGGGAGCCTGGGTCTCCCTCCTTTAGCTTTCCTTTGGCCCTGAGCGTCCCCCAGGGAATCCCTCCAGGCCTGTTGCGAGTCCTAACACCTGCACTGCATTTCCTGTCTTCCATGCCCCTACTCTTGACCCTTCTCCACAAAGACGGGGGAGGTGGCCTGTGGGCATCAGACCCCTGGGCTCAGCCTCCCAGACCAGCCGTGAACACACCTGGAGGAGGCTTATGTGTTCATAAAACTCTCAGAGCAGGATTTCAGGCCTCTTTTCAGAGCAAACTGTGGGAGTTGGGAGTAGGGAAGGTGGGGGTTTTGAGACAAGCCTGTCCCTCCAGCAGGCAGCTTATAAAATTTCTCCCAGGGGAGCCCGAGGACCATTTCTTCTTAACCAGTCTTCCCCTGCTTGGCCCACGGTCTTGCTTTGGGAAGCAGACAGTCATGGACCACCCAGGGCACTGAGGCTTTTCTGTTCCTTCCCTTCATTTGAGCTCTGACCCATCTCTTTCCCTGGGACCACCTAACACAGACCACACATGGCCTGCTTGGTGGGAGGGACATCCTCTCTGAGTCACTCCATCATTGGAAAAAATAATAAAATAATTGTGTTTCTGTTATTTGCTACTTCCCTTGGCCTTCTTTTCCTGTAGATGAATATATCCAGGGTGGTTTCACTGTTTAATTTGTGTCTTTTTTTTTTTTTTAAGCAAAAACACAAAAATATTTTTCTTATTTTTTTAAGCAAGTTATGTACATTGTCTACAAAAAAGAAAAAAGTTCAGAGAAAAGAGAAGATGAGGACTCAGGGAAAAAAGCCAGAGGACAAAGAAGAAGGGGAAGGGGAGATATCTGGGGAGAAAGGAAGGAAGCGGGGAAGGAGGGATGGAGGAAAAATCCACCCAGACACTGAGGCTCCTGCCTAGAGAATCTGAAGGAAGCCCAGGCCTCCTCTCTAATTT
Organism: Moschus berezovskii; assembly: GCF_049115385.1. NCBI lineage: Eukaryota > Metazoa > Chordata > Mammalia > Artiodactyla > Moschidae > Moschus > Moschus berezovskii. The sequence continues at coordinate 107,959,237 of NC_142470.1, forward strand.
AGATACTTATTCCGTGCAGTTCTTAAAAAGCTATTGTAGGTGCTTCTCTGGTGGCCCAGTGGTTAAGAATCTGCCTGCCAGTGCAGGGGATGCAGGTTCGATCCCTGGTCCAGGAAGATCCCATCTGCTGTGGGCAGCTGAGCCCACGTGCCATAACTACTGAGCCCACAGTCTAGGACCCAAGAGCCACAACCAGAGAAAGCCCACACGGAAACCCAGCACAGCCAAAACTAAGAGTGATTCACAGGATCCTTTCAAGTGGGGAAAAGGTGATCTTCCCTTGTGATAAAAACATGACTTTGCCTACCTAGCACTGTGACAGAACTGTTTGAAAAGCCAGTCAGTACATGAAGCCAGGGAGAATGGTCTCAAGACTGTCAATATGACACTGGAAACCCCTGCTATGGGAATAAATCTCTTTGCCTGCTGGGGAAAAACAAATCCAGCCAGAAGACGCTAGGAGCCAGCAGGGGCATTTCCGGGCACTTTTAATGAACTACTGTTATCATGGAAAATGTATAGATATAAATGACAATTCTGCAACTTATTTGAAAAGTCCAAAGATGTAATAACAGAAAAAGTGCCCCGTTATGGCCATCCATGTCACTCCTGGCGTGACCTCCAAAACACGATGTAACAGTCATAAAGAGGCTTTCGGAGGAACACTGGTGGTCATGTTTGGGACAACAGGCGTCAAGGTGACAAAAAGCTCAGCTTTAGAAACAGCTCCTGATTCACAGGCAGAGGTGCAGGTGTAAACCTGGCTTCCCTAATATCTTTTGGCTTGGAGGGGTGTCTGCAAAAAAGCCATAGTTTCTCAGGCCCGCACCTGGCCCAGCGCTCCACCAACACACCCCTTATTTGCTAGTTCATCCTGTTCATCAACTTTTCCTTCTAACCTTCTGGGCAATGTCACCAGAACCCATCTCTAGTTCTTTTTCTGATAAGTCCATTTCACACTCTGATAGACACATCCCTGTTAGAAAGTTAATTTCTAATATGAAATTCCAGGACGTCCTTTCTTGGTTTCACCCCATTACCCTGGTCACCCTTCCTACCACGCTAAATACTTTGTTTTTCTCCTAGGCATCAGTCACTTTCATGGAGACGAGTTCTATTCCTTTTCCTGCCCAAGCTCCACTCAGACAAGATCAACACATTTAATTCTCAGGAGCCTTGGCCCACCAGGCTGCCCTCTGTGACTTTCCTCCAGCCACTCAGCTCCTTTGCCTTCCTCCTCCTCCATGAGGTTTTTCTTTTTTTTCCACCCTAATGTCTGTGTGGTCCACTTCTAAAGGAGCTCACACCCAGAGACAGTCCTCAGATTAAGAGAGATGTACTTTCACCTAAGTTTCCCAGTGGGGCTTCCCAGGTGGCTCACCAGTACAGAATCTGCCTGTCAACGCAGCAGACACAGGTTTGATCCCTAGTCCAGGAACATCCCCTAGAGGAGGAAATGGCAAGCTGCTCCAATATTCCCGCCTGGAAAATCCCATGGACAGAGGAGCCTGGCGGGCTACCGCCCATGGAGTCACACAGAGTCAGACATTACTGAGGGACTAAACAACAACAACACTCCCAATGTGCTGAGTTACAGGACTAACCGCAGAAAGAGCCTGGAACAACCCTGATGTTGACGGTGATATCCCTGGCTCCACACTGGGACGGTGTGGGAGGGCTGCTTATAAATCCATCAGAGGTGCTGTCATTCATGCTAGACTTTTCCGAATGGCATCTCCGTGGGCGAAGGATGCAACGAAGCAACCGCTGTCTCCAGCGAGATGCATTTTAGAAAGCGAAAGGCAAGCTGGCTTTCTGGTTGTAGCGCTGCCTCATTTGGAAAGAAAAAGTATGTCGTGCACTTGTTTCACTGAGATGCCTGTCTCACACATTAGGCATTTGTGGTCCCTAGCTCAGGCAATTTCTTCATTTCATTGCGGCCTCTACCCAGAATTATTAATGCTGACACTGGGCACAAATGTGTTACAATTAAACCTTGCACGGGTGCGGCATTTACTCTCAGGAAGTAGGTAAATTGTCTACAAGTGGGACTACAGCGCGTGTGAAATTAAACATAACGTGTTAGTTCCAGTGAGGTGGACTTTTAAAAAAATCAAACGTGGCTCAAGAACTTGTTTGATGATAGGGGATATACATGATAGTAAAAAAATAAAAGAATATCATAGAAAAGGAGATTCTATGATATAATGATACGGTAGAATTCTGCGATAGACTCTCTTGAGTCTATCGGCCATAGAATGTTTATCGAAATTCATTTTATGAGGGTTTACTTCCCAAGCTGACTGAAACCACTTACAAACACGTGAGTGATTCTCACATACATACTTCCCTGGGTAAGATGGCACATTGACTTAGTAGATGCAAACTAAATATGAATGAAGGTTCAAAAGCGAGGACAGAGCCCATCAAATGCGAGCCTCACAAGGGGCACTGTCTGTGCCCTGGGAGAGCCAGGGGGCTGCAAACTGCCACGAGGAACCACTTCAGTTTCGTACACAATCTTCCCGTGAAATGACAGCCCGTCACAGGGCTGGGAAACCGGCCCCAGGTCTAGGGGCCTTCCCTTCGTGAGGTATCCATCTGACTGACGGACTGTCTGGATTCAAGACTGCAGGATGAAAAGGTCCTAGCAACATGGCTTTAGCACAAAGCTAATCTAACCAATGGCATGCTACTCTGAACAAGAAGGAAAGGTTGTTCTGGGGAGAGGTGGCCACGTGTCATCTCAGAGCTCTGGACTACGTCTCCCCAATCCCTAGGGGTGAGACACGCTCCCTCCCAGCCTCAGCTCTCAGATCTGTGCAACCGGAGGTCTGGACTCGACGGTGGCTCTTGAGATACTCTTCCCCCTCCATAATTTCTATAATTCCTTGCAAATTACATCTAGCCCCTAACTTTATTATACACAGTGATTCATATGGCTTATTTCCATGCATGTGTTTTGTTTTTTTTTTTTACTGTGGCTAAATATACATAACATAAAATTCACTATTTTAACTAATTTTAAAGCTTACAATTTGGTAGCACGGAGCACATTCATTGTGTTGTATGATTATCACCACTATTCATCTCCCGAAATTAGCATCATCCAAACAGAAATAATTTTAAACAATAATTCTCCATTCCTCTTTGTCCTCAGCCCCTGGTAACCCCTCTTATACTTTCTTTCTCTTTAGATTTGACAGCCCTAGGTATTTTATATAAGTACAATCATACCATATTTTTATATTCACAAATATTCTCAGCATGGTAAGAAATAGGATTATGGTTTATCTGGTACACTGTTCTTTTTCTGTCCTGCAACATGTAAGATATAGTAAAACAAAGTGGCCTTCTTTAGGGTCACTGGTGTGAGAAATTTTTCACAGATTTGAAAAATGGAAGTGAAGTCAAGACATCTAATTGCATAGAAAGCCTGTATACAGAGAGAGGATTCAGTGGTAAATATTGCTGTTTTGGTTTGGTGAAAGACACACTTTAAAAACTGCTGTTTTAGAAGTCATTTCAGAGGTAAAATCTGTCAGGCTGCTATCTCATATCCATCACAAGTAGTCTGCATGCAAGCTCGCTCTCACCACTTAGTAAACTTTTGTGAAACAACAGGAAATTCATCATGGATCCCAATAGAAAATACAGTGAGTAATTCCCCTGAAGAAGGGATAGCTGAGGTGGATGATTTAGTGGTTAAAAAAACAAAAAAGAACCAACAAAAATAAAAAGGAGGGAGAAGAGAAAAAGAAAAGGTTTTCTTATGACTAGAAAAGGCAAGTTTTCTTTTTCAAATTCATTTGTTATCATCAAAAAGTGTGGATAGGGCTAGCATGTGGCATTCATTTTGTATAGGGAACCACACGCATCTTGCTAATTTTCTTGACTTGTGTACTAAAAAGATGAGCTGTAGTATCACAGAAAACTTAATTGCATAGGCAAGCAAATATGAAATATGAATTTCATAGGCAAGTTTATATAAAATACTAATTTAATAAATAAGCAACTGTGAAATATTGATGCCATGCAATATGGGTGAATATGAAGATACTGAATTCTTATCTTCATATATGAACAGTTCATACGTGAATTATTGATTAAAGACCACTGTTTACTATTTTATAACAACAGTAAAATTTGTAAGCAACCATATGACAGTTCTAATTTGAAATGTAATTCTAAATCATATTTTACCTTAGATCTGAAAAGGCCTGATGGTATGTAAAAGGCTTAATGCTGCTGCTAAGTCACTTCAGTTGTGTCCAACTCTGTGTGACCCCATAGATGGAAGCCCACCAGGCTCCCCCGTCCCTGGGATTCTCCAGGCAAGAACACTCGAGTGGGTTGCCATTTCCTTCTCCAATGTGTGAAAGTGAAGTCGCTCAGTTATGTCCGACCCTTAGCGACCCCACCGACTGCAGCCTACCAGGCTCCTCCATCCATGGGATTTTCTAGGCAATAGTACTGGAGTGGCTTGCCATTGCCTTCTCTGAAAAGGCTTAATAGAGGGGGGAAAAAAAAAGGAAAGCTAAAGTTTCCATTTTGATTCAGAATTCAGCAAATATCAACTTGTTTCAATTTCTGAACCCTCTCCTGTTGGGATTATTATAACAATGTCCTTATTGATATTGACAAGAAATGGAGGTGAATCAACTATTATTTTTCTCTTTTAAAAGGATTTAGCTCATTGGTATATATACATTAACTACATAAAATATACAATATTTAAATACAGATGAAATATTATTAATACAATAACCAAGCAGACATATGAATAGGTTTCCTAGGAAAACAGGAAATTTTTCTAGAAAAGCAAATTTCTGATTTGGCACAATTAACTGAAGGCTCTCTGAATTATCTGGAGGGAGAGATTACAGAGTATATATATTTACATATATTTATAGAAGAGAATGGATCTTTCAGACCAACAATCAAACACCAAAATCTAGAATTACACCATCAAAATCCTCTACTGTTTCCTTCTTTTGGACAAAATCTAATTGCTTGTAGTACACTGTTTGGTGCCAAGTCTGGCCAATCGATGGGCCAAGTGAGCCACCTGGCCCCCAGACCCTAAGACCAAGCTTTATCACACTGTAGGGTTTTGAAATCATCAAGTCACCAGACCACACACTTCACGGAAAGAAAATACCGATATTTAAAACGAAAGCTTTATCAACTTTGGTCTAAAGCTGGTAAAATGACCTTCAGGAAATGTCAAAGTGAAACTGATCAAATTCATTTTCAATCCCTCCTAAAATATAAAATGTCAAAAATATAAATAGGCTGATCAGACTCAGGGTGCCGATGTTTGAAAATGACTCAAACAGCATCATCAGGGAAAGTCCTGCAATTTCGTAACAGGGCCCTTACAAACTGGTTGTTCCATCAGGTTGCATTTGAGGGGTGATCTTGCCCAAACTTTCATGTCTGGATGCCAGAATCTGGAGGGGGCGCTGACCCTCACAGGACTATGGGGTGGATATTTTATGCCACACATCTCCCTCTACCACCAAATATTGTGACAGAGAGGGAATGAGTGCTTCAAAAATACCTCTGGCTCACAAACGACTGCCAGTCAACTCACATTTGACTGTGAAAGCCACAGCGGGGGAGAGAAGATCTAAACTGGCTACAGGGGAGGCAGAGGGGCTCTGCTCTAGAACCTCTGGCATCTGTGGGTGAGCAGATTATTTTCTAGTGAGTAAGACTGAGATCAGTGAAAATGCTCAGCGCTGCAGAGACGGATTACTTATCTGCTCTCTAACCTCCAAGCCATCTAAGAAAAAACTCAATAAACCAGGAGCCCAAAGAAACAAAAGCAGCACCCTGATAGGTCCTGCAGAGTATCTTCACCTGACTGCTTATGAACTAAATTCTAATTGTTTCTGTTCACAGACACTGTAGGGGTCTGGTCTGGGAAGCATTTAGACACTTCTTTGCTGGGGCATTCTATCTGCTGACAGGGGCTAACTTAGGTGGATGCAGTTCTTGACTCTGAACAGAAAATAAAATGTTAAAAATAGCCATGAAACCTACTGTACAGCACAGGGAACTCTGCTCAATGTTATTTTGCAGTCTGGATGGGAGGTGAGTTTGGGGGAGAATGGAGACATGGATTTGTGACTGAGTCCCTTTGCTGTTCACCTGAATCTATCACAACGTTGTTAACTGGCTATACCCCAATAGAAAATAAAAAGTTTAAAAAAAAAAAAAAACCGTAAGAGAGCTGAATACCTATGTACTCAACATAAAATGTGCAATGTCTTAGGGAAATCCACTAACCACTGTATCCAAGAACAGTGATCACTGCCCTCCAAGAAACTGGTTAATCCTGTCAAACTCAGGCTTCTTTGCCCTAAATGTCCTTCAAACACCAAACTCCACAAGGAGACATCTGTCCCTCTAGAATCTTTTTCCAGAACCAAAGAGAATGTCACACACACACACCCTAGTTCTCCCAAGAGGGCTAAGCCCAGAAAAGACCGCATGGGATTACTAACTGGTGAAATCCTACCAGGTTCAGGGTGAGAGAAGGGATTTATTTCCTCTCTCCCGTTTTTTAAATTAAATTTATTTTTTAATTGGAGGAAAACACAATGTTGTACTGGTTTCTGCCACACAACACAAATCAACCACAGTTATACACACACCCCCTCCCTCTGGAGCCTCTGTCCCCTTCCGCCTCACCGCACCCTCTAGGCCATCACAGCGCCAGGCCGGGCTCCCTGTGCTGTGCAGCAGCTTCTCACCAGCTATCTATTTAACGCACGCCGGTGTATATGCGGCGGTGCCTCTGTCTCCGTTTGTCCCGCCCTCTCCTTCCCATGCTGTATCTACAAGTCCGTTCTCTGCATCTGCGTCTCTGTTCCATGTTTCTAGACTCCACATTTATGCGTTGATATACGACGTTTGCTTTTCTCTTTCTGACTGTAACAGGCTCTCCATTCATCCGCCTCCCTGCCGCTGACTCACTGCCACGCCTCTCTCCCATTTTCCCGCATTCGCAGCAGCAAGCACTTATTCACACGGCCTCGGAGCTCCAGCTGCTGGGATCCCCGGGGTGGGGTCTGGGCACTTGGCACTTGCCCCCTTACCTTGCCCGGACTCACGCTCCTGTGACAGCATGCCTGTCTTCTCCTTCTAGTTTTTAGCACTGAGTTTCATTTAACTCTGAGTGCAGAGACAGACGAGACAGGCGGGGGTCGGGGACACGCAGCTGCCTGAGGGGCGCAGCATCAGCCAGGGTCCAAGCCCGGCGATGAGAGCAGGCACTGGGCAGTTCGGAAAGAGACCGGGCAGCTGAGGATAAAAGCCCGGCGACAGCAGGGGTCCTCTGCGGGAGGTTCCTCTGGGCAGGGGCTGGGGCCCTGAACACACCCGGGACAGCCTGGCCTGTCCCCTTGCTAGCATGCCCGTTTCCTCAGCTCCCCTTCCTGCAGCGCTGCAGCTCTGTGTCCTGCTACGGTGACACCACGGTGGGGGCAATGTAAAGGCTAGAGGGTCTAAAACTCCAGGTTCTGCAAACCCTCACACAGTATGGGGAAGCCCTGAGAGGCAGAGAAACAAGTGCAGGGTTAGAAGCAGCAAGGTGACATTACACTGTGGCTGATAACTGTCCCCCCAAAACCAGAACATCTCAACACCTCCCCTGTCTAGCTTCTGCTTGCCTGGGGGCGGGAGCGCCCAGACCCCGGTTCACACGGTGCCAGGAATAGCTAAGGGCAGAGGACCTAGGGAGGTGAGGGTCACATTCAGGAGAATTCACTGTTGCCCTTCATCTTATCACAGATCCTGAAACTATTGCCATGATTATTCAAGTCCCCCTTTGAGAAAAGGAGAACAAGATTCAGGTTTTCTTAACAACTTGTTTCAATGGCAACAGACCAAAGAGCTGTCTTAAAGACAAACAAAGTTTGCACATTCCTATTAAATTGTTTGCTCTTGGTTCTTTAAAACACACACACCACACTCTGTCTCTCTCAGAGACACACACAAACTCAGGGGAGATGAAAAAGCCTCATGTATTCAGGATGAGGAGCAAAGAAAAAAAATTTTTTTTCCATAGGAATGGCCTTACTTTCACATCCTTAAAATTCTACAACTGGGTTCAGGGCAAATAAAGAGGAAACCGCTGAAAAATCTGAGTGGGCCCCACAGATCTTGAAGGCTGAGGCCTCACTGGGAGGCACGCAGATGCAGAGCTGGTTCCAGCAGCCCAACTGGTTCATTTCTTTTTTAACACCACCACCTACAGGGGCTGCTTTGAATAGGATGGTGCGGTATGGTCCATAAAGCCTTACAAGAAAAACAACATTCAGAACAATTGCACCACATTTTTTTGAACTTCCTGTTTATTAGTATTTTATCTAAGAGCAGAACAAAAGTCTGTATAAAAGGGGGAAAAGAAAACAAAAGAACTCAGTCTAACATCTTACAATGCACACACACACATACACACACTCACAAAATATCTTTTCCAAGGCTATTTCATGTGGATTTTTTTCATGGGACCTACTTCAGGTCTTCAAATGCCATTGATGGCAGAGGTTAAGAGGAAATGCACCATCTTATAAAAGTTATAAAAGTTGCATGTTATTAAACAGTTTTAAGTGGGCTTGTTTTCCGTACCTCTGGATGATGGCATTCATTTCTACACCGGAAGAATTCACGTGTTATCAGCAAGATTTTTGTATTTTGGCAGACATACCCACGAACACAGTGAAAATACAAATGCCACCCACAGCTTTTATTGCAAAGGTGGGTGGTGTAAGAGAAGGCTGAGGCTGTGGGATTGAGGCGAAGGGTGTCCTGCTTCCCAGGCTCAGAGGAGGCCAAAAGGCTGAGACGCCTGTTTCTCCTCAGAGGAACAGGGGACCCTGAGAAGCTCATTTCAGCTAAAACATGAGGTCATTACTGAACTATCAGTGAATTCTGTGAAGTCTTTCTTCCTTAATTTGGCTACCTTGTCGTTCTTTGGGCTCCTACCCTGCCCACATTTTGAACAAGATTCAGGGTCAATAAGATTGAGGGAATAGAGAACAAATGGCCACAGAGCTAAAAACAGATCTGGTTGGCCATGTTTTCTCTTCAAAACATCCTAGGTGGACTTCCCGGGTGGTCCAGTGGATAGGACTCTGCCTGCGTATGCAGGGGACATGGGTTCCATCCCTGGTCTGGGAAGATTCCACGTGCCACAGGGAAACTGAGTCTATGTACCACAACCCCTGAGCCTACGTGCTGTAGCTACTGAGTGTAGAGCTGGCGCCACGCAACCAAAGCCCCCGGGAGCAGCAGCACCACAGCTAGAGGAGGCCCGCTAGAAGCAAAGAAGACCCAGCACAGCCAAAGATCAGTCATTAATGACATAATTTTTTTTAAGTGTACAGTCTATCTTTGTGGACATGCATTCATCAAAAACCTTGCCCCAGTTCCGTGGAACTCTTTTTAAACAGTTCTAATATCTTGTCTTCTCTTCTCAAGAAGGATACCTAAGCATTTGGAATTATCAGCTCAAGAAATTACTAAAGTTTTCTTCTATGTGCCAGTAATCTGGAATTTTATATAGTATCTCCATGTCTTATTCTCTTATAATATTAGCCTACTTAGCTTCGCCTAGGTAGATCTCATACCAAATTACTTTGTTCACATGAAAATGAGAAGGAATAAATAAAGAGATCTTCTGTTGTATGGGGTAACAGCAACACATCCCAGCAGATAGGGAAGACATAAATTAAAGCTGAAATGTGAACTTAGCCCTGGTCAAGACCATTTTAACTAATCAGAAACAGACTGAATACTCAGCAGAACAAATATGTGTCTTTCTAAATGAATGAAAATGAAGTGAGCGTCTAAAAGTGAACTGGACAACCACAGTGAACAATGAAGTTCCCGATTTATATAGCAGCCATCCTTTGCTCGCTGGTTGTAATCTCTGAGAATTCACTAGATATGCCTTAAACCTGGAAGACAAAGAAATGTGAGGTTGGGATATATGTATATGTATGGCTGAGTCCCTTCGCTGTTCACCTGAAGCTATCACAGTATTGCTTGTTAATTGGCTACATCCCATTACAGAGTAAAAGGCTTTAAAAGAAAAAAAGAAATGTGAGGTTTTTTTTTTTTTCGCTAAGTGGCCTTGGTCACCCTGCCAGTGGTCAAAACTGCTAAAGGGATTCTTATTAGAGACAGTATCCCTGTAGTATTTGACTGGCAAAATAGATGAACCTTTAGGAGGTACTTTCTGCTAAGGAAAGACTTGCCCCTTGGGCATAAGAGATGACAAAACATTTTATCAGAATCAGAGAACATTTTTGAAGCAAATCACTGGTTCTAGCTAAATGACATAGAGAAACTCAGACAAAGCTCCTGGGTTTGCTTCACAGAAAGAAAATGTGGATGCATGAAATGAGAAAAATCCTTCTCAAACACAAAAGACAATGCCATGGGCCAATAAGGAAGGAGTCAGACACTTGGCACCAGGAGCTGGGGTTGCTGCGAGGGAGGTGGAAGAAATGACCGACCATCTGTGAATAGGGATTGTTCTGCCACCAACTGCACACCAGGCTTAAGAATAATGGACACAATGCTCAATTTATAAGGGGCTACCTTGCAAGCTGAGCTTCTCTGGTGGCTCAGTGGTAAAGAACCCGCCTGCCAATGCAGGAGACATGGGTTTGATCCTGGGTTGGGAAGATCCCCTGGAGAAAGAAATGGCAATCCAGTCCAGTATTCTTGCCTGGAGAATCCCATGGACAGAGGAACCTGGTGGGCTACAGTCCATGCAGTCACAAAGAGTAGGACATGACTTAGCGACTCAACAACAAGAACAACCTTGTAAGCTACTGAGGTCCCTCTTCCAGCTAGCTGAACAAAAGGCATAGGAAGCGTGACAAGTACATGATAGGTGGCTACTTGGAAGTCAAGAAATGGGTCCTTTGCACACCAGTAAGCATACCTTTAGTGAGTCACCTGTGTCACTGAGTAAAATCTAGTGGATATCAATGGTTTGCTGTCCTAGTTATTCATTCTCAATCTTCATAACTCCTTCCCCCGCCCCGTGTCCCCCCAGGAGAGGAGTGAAGATAAGATCAGGCAAACCAATGAGTACATCACAGTCCTCCAGCCACTGTGATTGGCTCAGGGATAGGAAAATGACCTCAGCTGGTCCAATCAGAGTGAATTTCAGCACTTCTGCAAGGAATGCTGGGACAAAAGCTCTTTGCTGCTGGATTTGGACCCAGAAGGACAAATGGCAGCCACTTTTGAGGGCATAAAAGTTGAATCTGTTTGAGAAGGCAGTCAGCACATTAGAAACTGAGCCAAGAGGAGAAAAAAGTTGAAAAGTCTTAACTTCATCTGAGAGGTATCTGTGAAAATCCTATTCTGAGACTGCTTACTGACATGAGATGGTAAGTTCTAGAATTTTTTAAGCCAGTTCGAGTTGGATTTTCTGTCATCCTTAACCTGGAAAGATTCTTAATTAAATCTGAAGCTCATCTGCAATTATATACTATCCATTCCTAAAGGAAAGGGTCTACAAGTGTAGATTCCTCGTTTTTCTCTATTCAATGTTACTTAACAGTCCATCCCATTTAACTGCAAACGTGGGAATATATATCAAAAGATAAAATTAAACAGAAAACAGTTCTCTCAGTCCCTTCAAGCCTTAGCATGATGAGAAATCTTAGAGACCTTACTCCAAATTTCCCAGGTGGGTCCGTCTGAGACTCCTTTAGAATTGTACAATTATAAAGGAAGTTAAAAATAATTTAAGCTAAAACATACAGAAAATAACAGAAAACTAGACAAAACTGTTGAAACAGAGAAGACCAAGTCACATGCTATGATCATTAGACTTCCTTCTATTTTCAACATTATTTCTCATCCAGTCATTTTGTAAAATCCCAACTCCCCTCTACCCCAGGAATTTTATTTTCTTTGGGGATCAATAGTCTGCTCGAGAATCTGACCAAATAGGATAGAATAATTCTTGAAGAGTTTAAAATATAAAGATTTTTCATTTTAATTCAGTTTATGATACAAAATGCTCACAGGTTTCTTGGCATTATTGGTTTCAGAATAGCTCCATATAATAAGGTCTTTTAAAGGGTGTTCACACATTCAAGCTTCAAAATAATAAGAAACATGGATCCAACTTTGATCAAAGTTCCCTTTCAAAAATAATCTTGATATAGTAATTTTTGGTTTGCTTCATAGAACAACTCTAATCATAAGGTCATCTGCTGAGATCTGATATTTGATCTGCCCTAATCTTTCATTCATTCATCACTGTGCAGCCCTGAGTACAAATAAAAGCACCAGGATATTGAACTTGAGCTTAATGTGTAACCAAGGTCCACCAAAGCAAGGAGCAGAGAAGGCATCCCAGCTAGCCTCCCATTGGCAATGACGGAGATGCTGAAGAAAGAAAGTGGGGGCACTGAAGTGCTAGTGGCCAAGTCAGCCCTGGAGCCCATCAGGCTGTCCATGGGCCTCACCCTTCATGGCCTCTTTGGTCCTCCCGATGCACCACCACTCTCATGCCTTAACTGGCCCATGCACTGCCCTCAAAAGATCTGATGCAAGGCTGGGCATGGTAGCACCAAACAAGTATTTAGTTTTCTAGCTAAAAGCCACCAAAGGGCAGGAGAGGCATCTCGCTTCTCCATGGCCCAGCTTGGCATCTTTCAGGTGCATGTCACCTTCATTTGTTGTTGTTGTTATTTAGCGGTTCAGTAGTGTCTGACTCTATGTGACCCCATGGACTGTAGCCCAACAGGCTCCTCTGTCCATGGCATTTCCCAGGCAAGAATATTGGAGTGGGTTGCCATTTCCTCCTCCAGAAGATCTTCCCAACCCAGGGACCAAACCTGCATCTCCTGCATTGCAGGACGCTTCTTTACCACTGGGCCCCCAGGAAAGCCATCACCTACATCAGAACATTTCAAAATCTCTTTTTCTCATGACTTATTGGGAGGCTTTCTAGTACCAATAAGTGAAATCCCCAGGCAGCATATCTTGATGAAATGTTCTCTTTAGTGTTATATTTTTTACTCACTTTATGTCCCGAATGACATGTATGAGAAGTGACATCTTGCTCTGGGGGACAGGAATATCATCCTCACCAACATTAACCATGTAGCCCTGAACTGAGATCTACCAGGATGAAAACTAACCAGAGTCCTATAAAATGTGATGGATCTCTAAGTGTGAACAAATGGCCTTGTGACACTTTTCTTCTACTGCCATTAGCAGGAGAAGCCTCCTCACATATTCGTCCAACACGGGTGCCCCAACCCTTCTTGGCTGAGCTAAACATCAACTTCTCTTTGAACACACTCTGGATGCCCACAGACAGAAGCCTTGGAGTTCTTCTCTGTGCTCCCAAAAGGCTTCATTTATAGTTTGGTTTAGTACCACGGCAGTTGAGAACAGCACTCTGGGATCCAACTGTTGGCTTCAAATCCAGGCCCTGCTACTAACCAGCTGTGTGACCCTGCACAGATTACTTAAACTCTCTGTGCCTCAACAGCCTCATCTGTAAAACAGAGGTCATAATAGGATCCTTGGACTCTTGGACTGCATGAAGAAGAAATGAGATCATTCATTGGATGAACCTGGTCCAGAGTCTGGCATGCATTTGGCCCTTGGGCAAGAGTATTGATATCACAGTACCTTTCACAACTGTCTGCCCTTCTAGGCTATGAACTTCCCAAGGACAAAGCACTATTAGGGTAGCTTGGTGCCTAGGACATAAAATCATTTATGGAATATGTGTGAAAATAAACACATGTGATAACACAATCCTGGTTTTAAAACTGGTTTTTTCCCTCCTTCTTCCAAAATGAAACAATAAAAATAACACAGGTCAGTTAAAATGTCTAGGTTAATTAAATAAAGCCCCCCCCCCCCCGCTCCTGTCTTTTGGCCTTAATCACAGGTTTTCAGTGCAAACACCCTACAAAGGCCTAATAAAATCACACACATATAAATTACCTTCTTTTCAATGTTCCATAAAATAAACATTTTTAAATAAGAAGTTGATGTTGAGAAGCTATACCTATTATGGAAGGATGAAAAGTAGTTCCACGATGTTCATCTTAGGAACAAATGAACAGTGACCAAAGTTTATAAATGAAAATTCCTGGAGAACACAATTCCTGGTCCTGTACTGCCATCTCCTTGGGGTTCTGCCCAGCACCAAATCTTGTGTCAGGACTGTGATGCTCATCTCCTGAGCCCCAGTCACTACCCCCTCACACATATTATGGTACTAGTTATACAGTGGTTCCGCAGTAAAGAATCCAAATGCCAATGCAGGAGACATGGGTTTGATCCCTAGTCTAGGAAGATCTCTATTAAGGTAATGGCAACTCACTCCAATATTCTTGCCTGAGAAATCCCATGGACAGAGGAGCCTGGCAGGCTACAGTCCATGGGGTTGCAAAGAGTCAGACACGACTTAGCAATTGAACATCAACTTTTTTTTAATGATATGATTTTAACTAGGCATATAAAAGAATTTGTATCATATATCAATACATTAAAAAAAAAAAGCCTCTGTGTCAGAGAACACATAAATGCCAGAGCCATTAGTTATTTACAATGGCTGACATGAAAGTGGATTTCAGAGGCCCTGAGAACATCCCAGGGGACATGAGACCTCCAGGGTGGGACCACTCCTCCAGAAAAACATCTCCCACTGTCAACCAGCAAGGGTACAGGCCAACTGCTGGCTGAAGACAGAGCAGAAAGAAACATCGCTACAAAAGGCTCTTATTTTCACAGCTCCTATAAGGAGTATATATTTTACAGCAGAAAACCTAGTACTGAGAGCAAATCTGAACTGTATGAAAAAACATTCTGGTGTTATTTCCCCTCAACTCCCTCCCAAACCCACCCCACTGCTTGGAGACATTAGCTAGCCAAGCACGACAGAAAATATAAGATCATATAGTTTTCAAACTACTACAAGCCCAAACTGCTTTTCGATACTTCAGGGTACCGGTTTAACGTAGGGAGCTACGTTTATAACACCCTGTTCGTTAGGAAATAGAAGGCCACGGGTAACCCTGACCTCTGTTACTGGACTCTGGGAAATGCAAGTCAACTCAGACACTGACTCTCAGGGCAAGGAAAAAAAGAAGAAGGAAAAGGAGGAAGAGAAGCAGCAGAAGAAATTCTTGTAAAGAATGACTTATCCCCGTTTTTCAAGACTCGCCCCATCACACAAGATGAGATCCCATTTGAAAGAGGGTCACGCAAGCATCAGGAGAAAAAGCTGATGTATGCCTCTTCAGGCGTGAGACCAAGACGCCCGAGGCCCGCCCGGCAGGTGTTGATTCTGGTTTCACCCTTTGCGGTCCCCGCCCCGCCACCCCTGCCGGGGGGCTGCCACGGGGCCGCGGGTGTCGGTGGGGGCGGGCGTAGGCGACGGCGCTGACGTAAGGAAACAGGGCCCCACCCACACAGCCGGGGTTTCAGTTTCACCCCGCAGCAAACACCATTATGCAAATGCTTCCCTGCCCACCCCACCCCGGTTCAGTCTTACATATTCATTATTCACGCTGAAGTTCACGTACATACAAGGCCAGCTAAGTATTTGCATCCTATTTACTTTAAAATGCCCAGATGCAATTTGGAGACAAGATTCTCGTTTCCGAAGGGCGATCTCGACTGTAAAGTATTGAATTAGGTGCACCGGCAGGAAAAAAAGCCCCGAGGCTAAGAGCAAACTTCTGACAGAAATGGACCCGTTGAAAGGCACGTGTCAGGAATGACACTGAATCCCAGGCAGGAGACAACTGCGGGTGTGTTCTGACTCCTAGAATCCTTGAGTCTCCCGAGGTTTAGGAAGGCGAACGTCCAGTTCACATTCAAGTCACTCGAAATTGGGAAGTGCAGTCATTTTTGTTTGCATAATGTGTGATTTTACTTGCAGTTTAACTCAAGTGGTTTAAGGTGTCATCCATGCTCACCAAAAAAATTCCCAAGCAGAAACAGTGTTGGTAAAATGGGGTGGGGGGGTGGGGGGGGTGGGGGTGGGGCGGGATATGCAGGAGAGGGCAGAAAGTCATGCCTTCCAGCACTTTTACAGCTAAATAAATCATTTAAGGGTATTTTAATACAAGCTTTAGACCAGGATGATTCTTTTTTAAGTTGTAATCCTTATTGTTTCATTTATGAGATTCACATAAATCTTGGTGAATGATTTAGGATTTATTTTTTTTCTCCTTAAAAATGTCAAGAGTTTCTATCAGCAGATACACAGGAGCAACCATTTGCTGGACAGTCTTCTGCTTCCCTCAAAGGCATGCTTCCTGGCTCCCAGTTACATGCAGTTTCATTTTCAAGGTGCGTTTGCAGGGTTGGTGTGACGCTCCCATCTGCACTGAAGTGACTGATGACTCTGTAAATTATCCTGAGTGCAAAGGAAATCTAGTTCATTTATAAAAAGCTCTGAAGTAATTATAAACTCCACTGCAGGTGGGAAACTTTTATAAGACAAAACTACCCAAGCACAGACACTTCTCGGAAAACCCCAAGTAGTAAAGAAATCCTCTAGTGACTTGTGACTCAATTTAAAGCTGATCCACGTTGAGAGCAATACCTTTCAGCCCTCACGGTGAGACCCATCGAATGTAAGGCACGACCAAGCCCACCGGGCCTTGCAAGGGATTCTGAGCAAACTTAGAGGCTGTTTCTGCTTCCATGGCAGATGCTGGGCACAAAGCCAGGTTGAGGAGAGCTGTAATTACACAGGTGGAATCTTCCCAGGCTTTCCATGAATCCCCACCAGTCAGTGAGTTGAGCGTGATCCCTTCCCTTAGGTGATGAGCGCTGTCTCTACTAGAGGTGGTAAAAACAAGATTTAGAAGAGATTAACTTGCCCAAGATTCTGGAAAAGCTAGAAATCAAGGCATTTTTCAAATATATATATATATAGTATATTTTACTTTTGTTTATTTATGTGGCTGCACTGGGTATTCTTGCCTGGAGAGTCCCGTGAACAGAGGAGCCTGGCAGGCTACAGTCCATAGAATCACAAAGAATTGGACACAACTGAAGTGAACTCTGGGAGTTGGTGATGGACAGGGAGGCTTGGCGTGCTGTGATTCATGGGGTCGCAAAGAGTCAGTCACGACTGAGCGACTGAACTGAACTGAACTGAAGCAACTTAGCACACACTCACTGGGTCTAAGTTTCGACATGTGGAATCTTTTGTTGCAGCATGTGGGATCTAGTTTTCTGACCAGGGATGGAACCCAGGCCCCCTGTACTGGGAGCTTGGAGTCTTGGCCACTGGACCACCAGGGGAGCCCCAAGGCTTTCCTTTTTTTATCACCACACACTATCCCTCTAAGGGGGAACAACAACCAGATGTACGAATTCTGTCCAACTTCTGGACACCATTTACTCAAGAATGGCCTTCCTGTCCCTGGTCGGCTTGGACACATCTGGTTAGTTCTGACATGTGACATCATGGATCTTACTGTTTCCACATAAGAAAACCATGGTCACCACCAGCTCTGTCAGTGAGAATATCTGATATCTGGGAGGGGAAGTTGATCTTGGTTCAGGACACTCCCCAGTGTCCTGACATGCAGGGAACCATGTCCCTTCTTTGCCCCTGGATAGAACCTGAGAATCTGAGTCCCCTTTGCAGTCTGCATTGGACGCTCGTCACCTTCCTTCCCTGCCTTCTTCCCTAAGGAACTTTGAGTTTACCACTCTACAGCTGTAGGCTGATGCAGGGAAGAGATAAGGGGCCCTGCATCCCGCAAGGATCATAGATGGGTCTTTACATAAACTTGTAAGGAATGTAGGGACTTCCCTGGTGGTTCATTGCTTAAGACTCTGAGCTTCCAATGCAAGGCTCCCGGTTTGATCCCCAATCAGGGAACTAAGATCCCACATGTTTCGAAGCATGGCCAAAAAAATAATAAAGGAACATAGCATCCTGGTGTTCAGTTATGGGACTGTCATATGCCCCCTGAATATTCATTGGAAGGATGGATGCTGAAGCTGAAACTATAATACTTCAGCCACCTGATATGAAGAGCCAACTCATTGGAAAAGACCTTGATGCTGGGAAAGATTGAAGCCAGGAGGAGGGGACAGCAGAGGATGAGACGGTTGGATGGCATCACCGACTCAATGGACATGAGTTTGAGCAAACTCCAGCAGATGATGAAGGACAGGGAAGCCTGGCATGCTGCAGCCCATGGGGATCACAAAGAGTCAGAGATGACTTAGCGACTAAATAACAGATGCTCTACTCTGAGTCACCACAGGGAGGATAAAGTTCCTGGATACCCAGCGAGCTTCCCTGGGACCTGTCTTCCTAGAATAAGTGTGTGTGAGGTCCAAACTGTAACAGTCCATCGCAGATTCGGCCAACACCTGTACCCTAGGTGGCAAACACCTTTTTAGAGACTCTCACAAACTCACTTGGTCAGGGTAATCGGGGGCCAAGATTTGAAACCACCAAATAGCTCAGGTATAGCCGGGAAATCACTCAGATCCTTTGGGACATTGTTGCTATTGATCCTACAGAGGAAGATTGAACCCCATCACATACATGGGACTTCATTCTTTGAGACAAGAACAATGTTTCAGAATCTAACATCAATGATTTCCTGAAAGAACTTCATCATTGAAGACATTAGATTTTCAGTTGGGTTCTGTAAAATCTGCATCAGCATCCCTTCCAAGGAAATGACTTCTGGAGGTGTGGACAATGGAGGAGAATGGGCACAGGTTTTAATATATGTATGGTTGAATCCTTTCCCTGTTCACCTGAAACTATCACAACATTGTCAATTGGCTGTGTCCCCAATACAAAATAAAAAGTTAAAAAAATTTTAAAACAGAAATAAGTGTTATCATTTACCTCCATCTTATGGATGAGGATGTTGGGAGTTGGGAATACAAACTGAGTTAACCTAACTTACTAACATACTGACTAGTATATGGTGGGCTCAAAATCCAAGCCTTTGTCTGTGGGAATCCAGTGATAAAAGAACCAAAGCTGCCAAAAGAAGGTCAAGTGAATTGTATATTTTTATTTTCCTATTTTTTGGCCACACTGCGCAGCATGCAAGATCTTAGTTCCCCAACAAAGTATCAAACCTGTGCTCCCTGCAATGGAAGCACAGAGTCCTAACCTTTAGACCGCCAGGGAAGTCCCAAGTGAATTGTATTTGAGAGCATGCTGTGCTGTGTTCAGTCATGTCTGACTCTTTGTAACCCCGTGGACTGTAGCCCGCCAGGCTCCTCTGTCCATGGGATTTCCCAGGCAAGAACACTGGAGTGGATTGCCATGTCCTCCTCCAGGGGATCTTCCTGACCCAGGGATTGAACCCACATCTCTTGGATCTCCTGCATTGGCAGGAGGACTCTTTACCACTAGTGCCACCATTAAACACATTCAAAGTCTGAGAGAGAGACCTAAGTTTTTCACTCAGGCATTCCTTGACTCCATCTGGTCATCACCTTAGTGACTTCCTGCTGCTGCTGCTGCTAAGTCACTTCAGTCGTGTCCGACTCTGTATGACCCCATAGACGGCAGCCCACCAGGCTCCCCCATCCCTGGGATTCTCCAGGCAAGAACACTGGAGTGGGTTGCCATTTCCTTCTCCAATGCATGCATGCATGCTAAGTCGCTTCAGTCGTGTCTGACTCTGTGAGACCCCATGGACAGCAACCCACCAGGCTCCTCTGTCCTAGGTGACTAGAATATGTGGGAGAAATTAATATCAAAAATTGCCAAGTAAAAGAAAACCCAAAAATCTAGGGCAGAAAAGCGCCAAAGATAGCCAACCTCCTCCAACCTCCAACCTCCTTCTCCTCCTCCGGAGTCTCTACAATTTGAACTTGAAACATGCATGGAGAAGAATGGTGGAAGGTGGACCAGATGGAAGCCTCTCTGTGACGGGAGAAACATGCCTGGGGCAGGAAGTCCAAGTCTTAGAGGGTGAGTCAGCAGGTCTCAGGGGGTAGAGCTGATCTGGTCATCGGTCTGCCTGACCCCTAGAGTTGCTCTCTGCCAGGGGGACCAAGCAGGTCAAGCCATTTGGCAGGTGGCGTGACCCCCTATCACAGGAATAAAGGGTCCTGTTCTGAAGATCAGGAGCCCCTGTGCTCCCATAAGCATGAAAATCACGTCCCACCTATTTGCAGTTGTCCATGGATCAAAATATAGCTTCCCTGGTGTCTCAGCGGTAAAGAATCCACCTGCAACACAGGAGATGCAAAAGACATGGGTTCGATCCCTGGGTCCCCTGGAGAAAGGAATGGCAACCCACTCCAGTATTCTTGCTTGGGAAACCCCATGGACAGAGGAGCCTGGCAGGCTACAGTCCCTGGGGCTGCAAAATAGACACAACCTAGTGACTGAACCACCACAACAACAAGGGTTAAGGTATGCAGAGATAAAAGTATTCTGTTTGAGCAGAGATTTGACACTCTAGCTTGCAAAACTCTGAATTTGCTATTTAAAGCAGGGAAGCCAGAGTGAAGAATGCAAAGGTGAATGTATTTTGTCTTTATAATCGAGAGAAATTATGTCAACTGGCCAAACATTTCATCCAGCCACTGGCTGCATAATTCATCCACTGGCACGGATTCGAGTCTTTTAGATCCATCATCCAAAAATGGGCTGAATTGTGTTTCCCTAAAATCTACGTGTTGAGGTTCTAATCCCCACTCAATCCCACAGAATAAGACTGCATTTGGAGGTAGGGTCTTTAAAGAGTTGAATTAAGCAAAATGAGGTCATACGGGTGAGCCCTAATCCAAGATGACTGTCCTTTTAAGAAGAAGGGGGATTTCCTTGGTGGCACAGCAGATCAGAATCCGCCTGCCAATGCATGAGCCACGGGTTCAATCCCTGCTCCTGGAAGATTCCACATGCCTCGGAGCAACTAGGCCCGTATGCCACAACTACTGAGCCTACGCTAGAGTCTGTGAGCTGCGACTGTAAAGCCGGCCTGCTGCCCTCCAGCCGAGAGCCTGTGTGAGGGAGGCCAGCACCACAAAGAGACGCCTGTGCCGCAAGCGAGGAGCAGCCCTTCTCACGGCAACTAGAGAAAACCTTCGCGAAGAAGACCCAGCAAAGGCCCAGTGCAGCCAAAAGTCAATGTAGAAAAAGAGGGAGAGGAGACACAGAGAGTCATCAGATATGCACGAGCAGAGGCGGGGCCATGTGAGGACACAGCGAGGAGGTGGCCAAGGAGAAAGGCCTCAGAAGAAACCAAACCTGCCAACACCTGGATCATGGACCTCTGGCCTCCAGAGCTGACAGCATATACATTTCTGTTGTTTAAGCCATTCAGTCTAAGATATTTTGTTATGGCAGCCCCAGCAAATCAATTACACATTTTGAAATCACTTTGGTTTTTCTATTTCTTTGCAAACAGTGGCAAGTTGTCCAGGGTTTGTATCTCCTGGGCCACCAGGAACAACAGAGGCCACCCCAGCCTGCAAGTGCTCAGAGGACCCTCATCCACATGGTCTCAGCCAATTTGTGAACTGTGACTTCATAAAACTTAGTATTGTCCTCCCAGTGGAATCCTAAATAACAAGGACTGTGATGTGGAGCCAAGACCGCCAGGTGGACAACACGGAATCACAGAGAAAACACCTACCCTGGGGGAGTCAGCGAGAGAGAGTTGTCGGGAGAAGCAGTTGAATCCAGGTTGAGCACTGTGGCAACTCTAAGATGGCAGGAAAAAGAGAGACCAAATACATAATTTGGAGTCATTTTCATGTCCACGTGACGAATAAAGAATATTCTTAAAATGATCTGGTTCTTAAAAATCAGGGCTATTTCGTGCTATTTGGAACCAGCAAAATCCACTGTTCACTAAACTGCTTGTCCTGGAAACTCACAAATTTGCACACTGAGGCTGTTCATAAAGGACTAAGTGAATAATTCAAACAAACCTTTCAATTTGCAAGTCATGGTTTGGGTTGCTTCAGGTTCAGTTTTCAAGCTCTTCTGGAAAAGCTTTTGGGGCCCACCGTGCTTTTTCTGGATGTTTAACAGAGCGACAAATTTCACGGGAGAGAGTTGAGGAGCTGACAGGCAGAGTGAGCCTGGTGGGGGCCTGGCTGAGCCACAGCTTGGTGGCTAGAGCTCTTTCCACTGTGGTCCTCCAGGGCTCTGAGAAGAGTGCCCCAGAAGGAGCTTCGGCCCTGCTCTGAGCAGCCTTAACCTTGGCGGAATGGATGTCCTGAGGGTTTGGGGCTGAGGGGTCATTTGCATACTCATGTCACAGCAGGTCAGATCAGGACACACTCCTGTTCCTGCTGAGTTCCTGCTCTACCTCTGTTCACTCTCTCACCAGCCAGATGACACCCGGCACTCACCCCAGGCACAGTCTGGACTCGCCCACCTCTGTGGTCTCGCACCAGCGGGCACCTGCTCCTGGACAGCCTTCTGTTCTCACCACTGTCCATCCCAGGCTACGTGCCTCCCACGGTCTGGTCCAGACCCCACCTCCTTGGCAGACACCACGGTCCCAGCGTAAGCCATTCACTCCCATGGTCCAAATCCCCCTTCAGGGTAGCTTTATCCCTCACTGTCATTTCCACCAGAATTCTCTTCCAATGTATGACTGAGTCCTCATCAGAACCTATGGTGCTTAAATAAAGGATCTGTGGATTTTCACTTCATTCAGATCTCAGTACTTCCTCATTGTGTGTGTGTGTGTGTGTGTGTGTGTGCTCAATCGTGTCCAGCTCTTTTGGGACCCCATGGACTGTCGCTCACCAGGCTCCTGTGTCCATGGAATTTTCCAGGCAAGAATACTGGATTGGGTTGCCATTTCCTTCTCCAGGGTTTCTTCCCAACCCAGGGATCACATCCACATCTCCTGCATAGGTCGGTGGATTCTTCACCCCCGAGCCACCTGGGAAGCCCACTGCGCATAGTATATTTTGGTGCTCTTTATAACGTACAAGGACTATCAGGTCTGCCCTTCTAAGTACTGAAAACCTTCCATCAATCTGTCCTGGTTATAGGCCTTAATTAA
Source organism: Moschus berezovskii (assembly GCF_049115385.1). NCBI lineage: Eukaryota > Metazoa > Chordata > Mammalia > Artiodactyla > Moschidae > Moschus > Moschus berezovskii. The sequence goes on from NC_142470.1 coordinate 107,982,285, forward strand.
GGAGGGATTAAAATATCATGGTCCCTGTGTCTGCATACCACACGTGAGAGCGCACTCCCACACTATGTGTGCCTGGATGGGAACAAACCGAGAGCAGAGGCCGGCTGAATTTCTCTGGGGGACGTTCTGAAGGTGCAGCATTTGATCCAGATGTGGTGTGCTTCTAGGAGATGCTGTTGCTCAACCTTTGTCTCCTGAATGTCTCAGTACTCAGCCTCAGAACCTGTGACTTCCAACCCACAGGGCTTGTTTGAATTATCTACTTAGTCCCTTATTAAGAACTTCAACATGCAAATTTGTGAGATTCCAAGACAGGCAGCTCAGAGGATAGTGGATTTTGCTGGTTCCAAATAACAAGAAATTCCTCTGCTTTTTTTTTTTTTTAAGGCATTGGCCACAGCTGGGGCTGGCTGTTGCTTCTTTTTCTTTTTTTATAATTATTTATTTCTCTGCACTGGCTCTTCGTTGCCGCACATGGGCTTTCTCTCGCTGTGTGGCGCGGGCTCCTCGGCGCAGTGGCTTCTCTCATTACAGAGCATGCGCTCTAGGGCGCACAGGCTTCGGTAGTTTGCCTTCCCAGCTCTGGAGCGTGGGCTGTGTAGTTGTGGCACACGGGCTCAGTTGCCAGGCAGCAGGAGGAGTCTTCCTGGATCAAGCATTGAACCTCTGTTCCCTGCATTGGCAGGTGAATTCTTAGCCAGTGGACCACCAGGGAAGTCCAACTCCTATGCTTTAAAAGAGCCAGATGCAACTGGAATATGACTGAAAAAATACCTGTCTGGGAGCGCAGTTACCGCCTGGCAGTGCTTAGCCGTCTATCATTGAAACGGCCCGTCTGTGCCTCCAACTTCCTCCGTCACCACGCGGTTTCTGTGCAGACAGCGGGCCGAAGGACGGGCCACGCCTCACCGCCACGGCGCGCACCTACGCACAGGTGCTCCCAGGTGTTACTGGTGCTGCTCCCCCACTGCACCCGAGGGAAATGGGGAGTCCCTCTAATCTTGGGCGAGAGAAATGACTTCCACCCCATGCCCACCCCTCATGTGGTGGCAGCTATCTTCCTCGCCCATCTGTACAGACCGGCCCAGGTGTTGCCATCTGCTCTGAGTTCTCAAATGTCAGGAGTGGCGTGGGCGACCTGGAGTTTCGCAAATTAGCCAGTTCTCCCAGTTGCTGCTTCTGTCTTGATTACGGCTCTCGTGTATCCATTTGCCACCCTGCCATGGGCCAGGTCACTCCTTCCTGGCCATGCACACCAGGCTTCCGTGACGAGTGCCTTACAAGTGGGCTCCAGGTTTCCCGTAGGTCTTTGAGAAGTGAAAGTGAAGTCGCTTAGTCATGTCCAACTCTTTGCGACCCCATGGACCACCAGGCTCCTCTGTCCATGGGACTTTCCAGGCAAGAGTACTGCAGTGGGTTGCCATTTCCTTCTCCAGGAGATCTTTCCGACCCAGGAATTGAACCCAGGTCTCCCGCACTGTAGGCAGACGCTTTACCTTCTGAGCCACCAGGGAAAACCAGTAGGTCTTTAGTGCTTCCCATAAAGTCATTTTTCTAAAGCTTCAGCATCCTGTCCCAGGTTTTACAAAACCGTTAAGTATTGCACACGTGCACACACACCCTGCAGGTTAAAGGCCTTCCGTACACAGTGATCAGGCAATCAAGATTCTAACAAAACACCCAGGCTCCACGCCAGCCAGCTCTACAGGCTGTGCTTGCCTCTGACCACACCGTTCCTCCCATTAAGTGAAGTCGTGTCCAAGTCTTTGCAACCGCACGGGCTGTAGCCTGCCATTCTCCCCTATCCATGGAAATCTCCAGGCAAGAATACTGGAGTGGGTAGCCATACCCTTCTCCAGGGGATCTTCCCAAACCAGGGATCAAACCTGAGTATCTTGCATTGCAGGTGGATTCTTTACCGTCTGAACCACCAGGGAAGTCCACCCCTCCCATTTAAGGATCTTTTCCCATTTTTAAGTTTCAATCCAAACATCACCTTTCAGCCCATACTAAAATATTCCATTTAATCTTCTATAATATTGCACAGTGTATCCCAAATTGCATTCACTGGAACTCTGGTTCTATAAAATTCTCCAAGAAATAAATGAGAAGAGGGTTCCCTCATCACCTACCACCAACCGCTTATTTTATGCTGTTTCAGGTATTCACAAAGCATGGCCAAAGGCTCTGAGAAGTTCTGCAGTTTATAAAAAATCTTGAATTAACTTGGATTTTCCCACTCTGTCCTTGCCTGTAGGCTCTTTGGGGAGCGTAGCCTTTATCATGGTCTACACCCTCACTTACATGGCTACATAATGAACAACTTGACCCACAACTGGCCTGAACATGAAAGCAGCAGAGGAGAAGGTTTTTTTTTTTTGAAGCCTCTGCTTCCTAGGGCTGGCAACTGCAGTCAGAAGCCCTGGGTATTTCATTTCAGCAGCGATCAGATTGGTTGAGCTACCAGCTTCCAAGAACCCCTCAGTGGGCTGAGCTCAGTGGACACTCAGTGGTCTGAACCTGATCTGTGAAGTCCAGCAGGAGAACTCATCTCAGAGTCCTGGGTTTAGGAGAGCTGGGGCAGGAACGTAGGCTGTCATCAGGCCAATTTTTGTGTATCTGTGTGTCAGTCTCTCAGTCCTGTCTGACTCTTTGCGACCTCATGGACTGTAGCCCACCAGGCTCCTCTGTCCATGGGATTCTCCAGGCAAGAATACTGGAGTGGGGATCTTCCTCCTCCAGGGGATCTTCCTCACCTAGGGATCGAACCCAGGTCTCCCACATTGCAGGCATATTCTTTACTGTCTGAGCCACCAGGGAAGCCCTTGTGCTTCTTTCATAGCTTGACAGCAAGTTTCCCCCAATCGGAGGGTGCCTGAGCCTCATGTCCAGAAACACCCCTCCGGTGCTACCTCACTCCCGGGTGAAGTGCAGGCCTCTCCTGCATGGCCTGTCCTGCAAGGCTGCAGGACACAGATGGGCACTGAGAGAATCCTCACCAGAAAACGCTTCTCTCAGTCTTCAGGGCTCCCCAGAGATGAACATAGTCCAACAGCTCCACCCCCTGGAGGATGGTTTTGATCAGGACAGAGACATAATCCCTCAGGCCCCTGGCCTCTCTTTTAAGACATTGTTGTTTTTATTTACTTTTAATTCAAGGATAATTGCTTTACAATGTTGTGCTGATTTCTGCTGTACAACAGCATGAATCAGACATAAATATACATCTGTCCCCTTCACCTCCATTCAGTGGAGCACCCGGGCCTCCTGCTGGCAATCTCCCTTTTCTGTGGGTCCTTGCAATGCAGAGAACACAGCCCAACTGCAGGGACTCACAGGACTGGAGGTACTTTCAAGGGGGCAGAATTTCACCGCAAACTCCCCCCCTTACACACACACTCTTCCCCTTCATTTCCGTCAGCTGCTCTGAAGCCGCGTTTCATAAATCAGGATGTGCTGTTACATGAAGCAGCCGTGGAGAGTCCAAGTCACCCAGAACCAGTCTTTTTGACTCTTGAGGGCCCCACTTTCCTTCAGGCAGGGGCTCCCTGGAGCACAGTGTGCAGGAAGACATGGGATGGCAGCGGGACCTATTCCCCACCTTCAGGCCTGGATGCGGAACACAGGGGGCCCAGGGGACCTGCAAAGTCCCTTGTTTAAACACGTTGAAGAATTTCAAGATGGTGACAGCAGGGCTTAAACCAAGCACCGACCTTCTGGTCACAGGGACCTGTGGGATGCATAGAGCCCATACCTCCGACGTTGGTCCATCTCTGCCATGGATGCTGGGGACTTATCGGTCTCACCCTAAGTCTTCACGGTGGGAAGACAGACATCACAGCCTCTCAGGAAGCCTTCTTTGAAAGGAGGCTCTCAGACTGGCCCTCTGGATGCCTGCCACAGATTTCCACCCGCCTCGAGCCCTTACCAGACCTGGCAGCCCCTCTAAGCATCTGGCTTGATTCCACCTCCACATGGCAAGGTCAGGCTCTTTCTTAAAGACGGTGTCCATACCAGATCTTGAGGTTATCTTCATTGATCTGTTTGTTTTTGGCTCCAGAAAACTCAGGCTTCTTTTCTCCCTGGATAGCATGTCTATTTTTCCAGGTTCAGATTTTCTCCATGTGAAGACATTCATCCAAACTGAATTCTCCCAGCACCCACAAGTCTCCTCAGTACCTGGCCCAGGCACGCCTGCATCCACTGAGTATCTGTGTTCTATGAACTGACTGCCCACAGGACCTGTTTATTCCAAGCCTCCCCTTAGCCCTCTCCTGATGTCTTCTCTCCTCTGCCGAGGCTCTTCTGTCTTCCCGACAGTGTCCACTGTCTGTGTAGCCCCATTTATCTGCCCCTGCCCCTTCCTGTTTCTATCTCACATTCTCTAAAAGCTCTGAGCACCCTCAGCCCTGAGGACACAGGACGTCTGAAAGGCAGAGGCGTTGTGTCAAATCCCTCAACCCTACCCTCCTCCACCCAGAATCGCTTCTGCCACGCCCTCCATCTCCCCCAACCTAAAACATGTAAATGTACAATGTATTTTCAGCAGGAAAGAGGTGAACTGCCTAAAAAATGACACTGGGGAAAAAATGCTGGCCATTTAAAGACTCATTAGATGTCTCCCCCAACTTCAAATCATAAACAAAAATAAATCCCCATGGATTTGGAATTTTAAAGCTCAAAAATAAAATTTTAAAACATCAGACAAAAAAAAATATGTTAGAATACTTTTGTAATCTAGAGGTGGGAGCAGATTTTCTAAGCAAGCTAAAACCTGGGGGTCAGGGAAATAAAAACAGATTGGACTACATAAACTTAAATGCTTCTATAAAAGGAATAAGACACAAGAAACAAAGTAAAATGTCAGGCAACAGGCTGGGAAAAAAATATCTGTAGGGTATATAGATCAAGGGTTTAAAATTCAGAATAGCTGAAGAGCTCTTACAGAACAACAACAAAACAGAAAACTAGGAAGGAAGGGAGATGGGAAAGGAGGCAGGGAGGGAGGAAAGTGGGGAGACACGCAGGGAAGAGAGAGGAGGGAAGAAGGGAGGGGTGGGGAAAACAGGGAAAGAATTGAGTAGACAGTTTTTAAAAGAATAAACTTATCCTTTAAACCAACTCTCCCCAGAACAATCTGCAGTTTATACATCTGTTTTTAAAAATCCGTGTTTCTGGAGGCTGGGTTTACTCCTTCACATGTTTTTAAGTATATAACTACACCTTTTAAGAGTTATACCATGAAACTCTTCAGCAGAGAGGGCAAATTCTAAAGACATCCCTAAATGCGGACACTTCTGAAAAGGGGCTAGCTGTGCATGACTGCAAGGTAAGCTGAACACAAAAACGAAGGCCAGAGTGCTCTGCATGGAGAGGGCAACCTGGAAACACACGTGACCATATGTGAAATAGATGGCCAATGGGAACTTGCTGCATGACTCAGGGAACACAAACCAGGGCTCTGCAACAACCTAGAGGGGTGGACGGGGAGGGAGGTGGGAGGGATGTCAAGCAGGAGGGGATACGGGCAAACCCGTGGCTGATTGGTGTTGTTTGGTAGAAACCAACACAGCACCGTCAAGCAATTATCCTTCAATTAAAAATAATGTTTTTTTTAAAAAAGGGGTGCTCCATGAAGTGTACTGGTCTAAATTTTAAAGATTATTTTACAGATTACTTACGTAATTACTAAATACATACAAGGGGAAAGACTAGAAGGGAGCACGTGTGATGGGAACAGCAGAAAGCTCTCAGTAAGAATACAGGTGGGCGTCACTGTCTTCCCAATCTCTGATTCTAAAGCCTGCACCCGGCGGCATGACAGGCGTCCAGGTGCTGCGGGTCCCAGCAGAGCTCCTTTTCTGCCTTGGGACACTCTTACAGCACCTCCATCCGCAGGCCACATTCACCTGGTACTTTTATATTTTCTTCAGATATTACCTTAAGGTAATAAGCCATTTACATCCCATGGGCATTATATATTTTTACATGCAGTTTTTGCTTTGTTTTAAATCATGCCCTCAATTTTACAATAAAAGAACCATTTAAAATTTTCAAATCTGGCCCTTGTAGCAAATGCTGGCAAGCAGGGGGCCCCGGCAGCTGGTGTCTCCACTGCCTGGTCACAAGGGATCACACAGTGCCCGAGGGGGGGCCTGTGCGCGTGGATGCCCACCCTGCCAGTCGCCTTCTGTTCTGAGTCTGGGCTCCCCTGTCTACTGACTTTGAACTCAAGGTTTCACCTGACGACTACTCATTGCTAAAGGCTCCCCTTGCTACTAAAATAACTTTCCATGAAACACTCTGAAAGAAGCTGCTTGACTGTAAATGCTCTTATATGATAAGAAATGCCCGTGTTTGTGTGTGGTTACATCTTGTGTAACCGATCCCACCAGGTTTTCAAGGTGAAAATTGCTCACTGTGGTCATTTCCCAAACCTGACTTTCTTTCACTATAATGTGGCAACTTCTCGGTTCTTTAAACTATTTTTTCTTTAAGTTCTCATGAATTGATGGTTCCTGTTTTTCTGAACTGCTTGTCAAACCCGTGTTTATGTTAGGCTCACAGACACCCGTGTTCAATAACTATGAAATGTGGGAAAAGTCCCCCCAGAAAATGTGACTTCCTGGCCCCTAGGGAACCCCTGCCCCACTCTGCAAATGCGGAGTGATGAGTGTGAGCAGCGTGGGAAGGGAGAGAAGCTGGAAAACAAGTGACCGCCGAAGTTCCAATTGTTCTTGTGTGAGGTTCCCTACTGACATGGAGCCCGTGGCTCAGGCGAGCTCCCGTATGGGGACACACCCCATAGCCTGCTTCTGGGATGGAGCACCGGAACCCATCACTTGAAAAGATGGAACACGCTTTTCCTTGTCTTCCCTTTGTAAATTTTTCTTCCAGCAAATGTAGAGACCACACTCCATTTTTGAGCTGTTGCCTTTCGGCAGTTCAGGGAAAGTGAAAACATCTTATGTGCTTAAATAAAACCTGATTGCCTGCATCAGTCATTCACTGATAGACTGCTGGAGATGCTTCTTGAGGGTTAATACACCCTGAGCTGGGCGCAGGTGGAGACCTGCTTAGAGGTGCCTCCTGCAGCAGCTTTGAGGACAACCACCGTTTTGTACTCATTTCCTAGACCTGCCATCACCAAAGGCCTCAAAGGAAACCAGGGGACTCAAACCACAGTTCCGAGGGCTACAAGTCAGCGATCACGGAGTTCCAGGGCCGGGCTTCCTCTGAAGTCTCCAGCAAAGAATCTGCTTCGAGCCTCCCTCCCCGCTCCTGGTGACCCTTTGTCACCTTCCCGTGACACCCCCTCTCAGCGCCTGTCCCAATGGCCCCCTTCCTGTAAGGACACTGGCCATCATGGACTAGGGGCCCACCCGACTCCAGGAGGACCTCATCTTCACTAGCTACATCTGATACTATTTCCTAATAAGGTCTCCTTCTTAGTTACGCGGGGATGGGCCTTCAACAGGTGAATATGGGGGTGACACAACCCAACCCGAACACACCCAGGGGCCCCCGATGGTGACTCACAGAGCTGGACTCCTACTCACTTTCATTGTCACCGACTCTGCCTGTCTCCTCCCTCAAACTCATTCCCCGCAAAGAAGTTCCCTTCTTAAGAAGCACCTTCATTTGCTTCCTCTTCAATCAGAGTCAACGTTCGCACTGAGATGGAGTCAAATTAAAGGCGTTAAAAAGCTCAGAATTCCATCTAGCTCAAAATCCTGCTGCTGATTTCCAAGGTCCTCAGGAGGAAGGGCTTCAAAGCCCAGCCTCCCTGGCAAGCCCAGTGTCTAAAAAGAACAGGGTTGGATAGGAGGGCCGGGCTTTCATCTCTTGTCAAAGCAGACACCCAGCCTGGGCCTTTGTGGTGCCTTCTGTCCCCTAAGTTCCTGGGTGCTCTGAAGGTAAAATCTAGGAAAGCTCAGTGACCTCAGCTGTCCGTTGAGAAGCCAGCGTGGCCTTGGGAGCAGCTGGCCAGGGACTCTGGCTCCGCCACTTGTCAGTTGAGTGACTCAGGTGCTGCTTCCTCTCCGAGGAATGGGGACCATCCTTAAGAGGTATTTGGTGAGTGACGGCATCTGAGACACTGGCCCAGGGAAGGTGCTCACTGAAAGTCAGCCCAGGCTGCTTGAAACGCCTTTCACCCCTGAAAACTCAGTGACTTTCAATAGGCAGGGACACTTGCTCAGAAGAATTCTGAGATAATTCTTTTGAACCTGCAGTCTCCGTTTCCTCATCTGTCTGCTTTGTAAATACAGTTTGGTGTCAAAGTGACTTTGAGGGCCTGTGACCCTCAGGAAGCACCACCTGTGAGAGTCGAGTCTCTCCTTCCTGTCCTTCAACCAGTTTCCGAACCATCACCTCGGGGGACGCAGACGCAGCCCAGCAATGCGTCTCAGAACCGCCTGCTCCTGACGACGGCAACTCAGCCCTCTGCCTCTTGGGGCTTCACTGGGGACCGGGGTCCATGCACACATGACTTCCTAGACTGTTAGGGCCTGTCCATCTGTCACCTGGATGCCTGGACAAGCCCACAGCCCTACCGGCAGGACACCAGGAGAAAGGGACGCCGGGCCAGCCGCCCTCGCACCCTGGGATTTGACCGCGCTAACCTGGGGACCACTGAGCTTGGCACCCACAAGCTGAGCCTCTCCGCACACACAGTGGCTTCACAGTCAAAAATGACTGTGATAGTTTTTGCGGAAAATAGGAAAGAAAAGAAAAAGACTCATTCAACTACGTGCTTATATTTGCATAGAGAAAGTCTTGGCAGATACATAAGAAACTAAGAATAGGGTGATGGAGGGGGCGTCAGAGGGAACCGGATCAGAGACCACGGTAGGAATGAGGTTTCCATTGAAAACTTTTTAATACAGCTTTATTTTTGAAACTTCTTCAAACAAATTAAAGCTGGAAACCCTATTCCCTATTTCCCGCATTTGTAGATTAAAAAGGATATTCTATACGGTCATTTAAGGGCTTCCCTGGTGACTCAGTGGTAAAGAATCTGCCTGCAATGCAGGAGACACACGGTTCGATCCCTGGGTGAGGAAGATCCCCTGGAAAAGGGAATGGCAACTCACTCCAGTATTCTTGCCTGAGAAATCCCATGGACAGAGGAGCCTGGCGGGCTCCAGTCCATAGGGTCGCAAAGAGTTGGACACATGTGGAAATCTCAAGAGATGCTGAGAAGCACGGACTGAAAGTCAGTGCCCCCTAAGGACCCCTTTCCAGGAGCCAGCCTCTGGGTGCCCGTGATTGGAGGATGCCCCCTACCACTCACCAACCACAGAGCGCCCAGCGAGACTCCCTGCACACAGGAGCGTTGCTCCAGAAGGGGTTACAAAAGAGTTGTCTTCTCTTGGCAACAATGTACTTGAAAGGTCCTGAAAGGCTTTCATCCTGATGTGCCCTTGGAAAATAAAATCCCCTCTCTAGTGACTTTCCCGTTCCACTGAGCTGCTCGCTGGTGGTGGGCTCAGCCGGTGAGCGCAGGGCCAGCAGGCAGAGCCCGGGAGACTTGCTTTCCCCGGGGACGCGCGGGGTTTGCAGTCACCCCTCGTGCTGCTGGGTGGCAGTCTGCACTCACTCTACGTCTCACCTCTCCCTCCAGACCTTTACCCTGAGCAGGCACTTCTGGGACTTCAAAGGGACCGCGCACAGACAGCCTCCCGTCTGACAGACTGGGCTCAGTGGCTCCCGCTTGAAAGGTGAATCTGAAGCAGATCGAGTGCATCCAGCCCACAAACTCTGAGGATATCTATGTAAAACAGCTGAAACTGGGATCATTGACAAGCAAGAGTTCAAATGTTCTAGAAGTTTAAGGTAACCTACTGCTAGTATTTAGTTTTGTGCTCAGTCGTGTCCAACTCTTTGTGACCCCATTGACTGCAGCCTGTCAGGCTCCTCTGTCCACGGGCTTTCCCAGGCAGGAGTGCTGGAGCGGGCTGCCATCTCCTCCTCCAGGGGATCTTCCCAACCCAGGGGTCAAACCTGCATCTCTTGCATCTCCTGCGTTGGCAGGCAGACTCTTTAGCACTGGTGCCACCTGGGAAGCCTCAGTATCTAATTAACAGCTACTCAAGAGTTAGCTAGCCTTCCCAAAAGCTTCTCACGCCTGAGGATGGGGGAAAGAAAGAAGAGAAAAGGAGAGAAAGAGGGTGGCTACCCATCTCCCATCAGAAGTCTGGCTAAGTGTCTAAATTATTGCTACGCTCTCTATCTGTCTATAAGATCACATCACACATCTGATGGTATGTTACTCATCCTTTCATCCACATCACTGAAACTTGTGTTGCAAGGTGAGTTGTTTGTGTTTAGTGAAGTGCCCCAGAGTGTGGATGCTGGTAGCCTCGAAGACAATCACCAGTGGAGTGCCACAGGTCTCTGCTCTAGGTCTCCACTAAGTCAAAAGATCTTCCAGTCAATTTTCAAAATTGATACCCCTCTAACTGGCCAATGATGTGGAGCTTTACATTAAAAAAATTTTTTTTTTAATTGGAGGAACATTGCTTTACAGTGTCATGTTGGTTTCTGCCATGTAACAATGCAGATCAGCCATAATTATATATACATCGCCTCCCTCTTGAGCCTCCTTCCCCTACCCCTCTAGGTCGTCACAGAGCACTAGGCGGGGCTCCCTGTAATCTAAAAAAAAAATGGCATTGATCAACCTATTTGCAGGGAAGGAATGGAGACACAGATATAGAGGACAAACTTGTGGACACCGGGGGAAGGAAAGAGGGGGACGAACGGAGAAATCAGCATTGACATACATTCACCTCCGTGTGTAAGAGATAGCTGGTGAGGAGGAGCTTTGCATTTTAACCAGAGGATATACGGATCAAATCTAGAAGATCAAATGAAAGAAAATGTAAAATTTTACTTCTGTTTAAAAAAGTCAAAAGCAATTCACCATCAAAAATGCAAACTCAGAGAGATGTGGCTTTACACAGATCTCCACAAAGAGGCAGGGTGGTGGCTGACTGTGGGTCCAACGGATGAGCGAGTTGGCCTAAACCTTCAGCCCAGCAGGCAGGGTATGGGGCCTCTGTGAAGAGGGGCGTCCGAGAGCTGCAGTCCGTGCCGTGAAGGGGTGTGGGGTCAAGGCTGCTGCGCGTTTCAGGAACCACGGGGAGCAGGAAGAGCTTGGACACAAGTGGTGATGTCCACGCCATTGGAAGGGCTCTGGCGTGGAAGAAACCGGGGCTCATGTTGTAATTCAGCAGTTTGGAGGACAAAATAATTCATCAATGGATGCTAGGGCATGTGTTGAATTATGACCATAATTACTATCCTGGCTATGACAGAGTAGCTTCAGGGGCAGAGACAGGTCCAGAGTGTGTGAATGCCAGGAAGGAGGCTTTGGATGAATCTATGTCTGGAAGGAGAGAAGGGCTTCAAGGACAGATCAGTATTCTGTAGTAGCCTAAATGGGAAGAGAGTTTGAAAAGAGAATAGATACAGGTACATATACAACTCAGTCACTTTGCTCTATGCCTGAAACTAATAACACTGTTAATCAACTGTAGCCCAATACAAAATAAAAAAAAATTTTTAACAATATAGGGCTCGTGCAGAGGGACTGCGGGGGTGGAGGGCAGTGCCCTTCGAACCCAGGGAACTCCCAGTGGGAAGTGAAATGTGTTTTCATAATGAAGATGACTCCAGGTGGGACTTTTGAGCACTAGCTGCTGTGTGTCCCCACACCCGTGCGTACTGAGGGTCAGAACGGTTCAGTGACCAGCTCTTGGCCACGTGGCTGGCAAGGGGCAGCCAGAGTGCCACTCCAGCTGCCAGATCAGCAGAGGAAAAGCAAGCAACACACAGACACACAGACACACACACACTTACTCTCAGATCTCCTCTCAAATGTCTTCTCATCAGAGAGACCACCCTTTACATGGGAAGCCCCTCCTCCAGAAGCCCTCCTCACAGCCACATTTGCCCTGGAACATTGATCCCATAGGTCTCCACAGGTCTCAAGAAACACATGTCAAATAATGAGTGAATACAAGGGATACTGATATAGTCACACTTCTATATTTAATATGGATAACCAACAAGGACCTCCTGTATAGCACAGGGAACGCTGCTCAATAACCTGTAACAACCTAAATGGGAAAAGAATTTGAAAAAGAATCGATGCATATACATGTATAACTGAATCACTTTTCTATACCTGCATGCGTGCTATTCGTTTCAGTCATGTCTAATAACATTGTTAATCAACTATTTGCTGTTCAGTTGCTAAGTTGTGTCTGACTATTTGTGACTCCGTGAACTGCAGCACGCCAGGCTTAATCAGCTATGGCCCAATATAAAATAAAAATTGAAACAAAAAAGATAGGATGGACAGTTGAATCTCCGTCTCCTGGTGGAAGCCACACTGACCCTTGGGCCTGGTAGAAAACCCTGAAGACTTCTTCAGATGCCAAGGTTGGAGAGTATGGGGTGGAGGTCTTTTGACTTTTTAAGAGAGAAGCATTAAGCTGTGTGCAGTCACCTTGATTGGAAACACACTGCTTGTGTGTTTCTTTCTCCCCGTTGTAGGGGTGGAGATCTGGGCCCCAGAGAAAAGTCAGGAGTAAATGACATATTCATCATCTATGCCTCAATTTAAAAAACAAAACAAAAACAGTGAATGGCAAAAAGGCATCAGTTCTAACAATAACAGCTAACTCTATAGAACACTTACTATTTGTGGCACTTTTCTAAGGATTTTTCATGAAGGATCTCCTTTCATGAAAACATTTCATTTCAAAACAATCCTCTGTGGCCACTGCTCCCGTGTTCCCATTTCAAGGATTAGGAAACAGGCCAGGAGGTTCGAATGACTTACCAGGCAGTTAGTCACAGATTTAAGCAGAATTTCAGCTCCAGCAGCAGCTTTATCACAGTACTCAGTGGCCTCCCTGCTGACAGATGGTCCAAGAAACAAAAGCAAAGGGCCCTGGGCTTGGGGGAACTGCCAGGAGCAAAATCTTGGAATTTGGGGTTGCTGGACTGTGAAGAAAGCTGATCGCTGAAGAATTGATGCTTTTGAACTGTGGTGTTGGAGAAGACTCTTGAGAGTCCCTTGGACTGCAAGGAGATCCAACCAGTCCATTCTAAAGGAGATCAATCATGGGTGTTCATTGGAAGGACTGATGCTAAAGCTGAAACTGCAATACTTTGGCCACCTCATGCGACGAGTTGACTCACTGGAAAAGACTCTGATGCTGGGAAAGGTTGGGGGTGGGAGGAGAAGGGGACGACCGAGAATGAGATGTCTGGATGGCATCACCGACTCTGTGGACATGAGTCTGCGTGAACTCCGGGAGTTGGTGATGGACAGGGAAGCCTGGCGTGCTGTGATTCATGGGGTTGCGGAGAGTCGGACACGACTGAGTGACTGAACTGAACTGAACTGAACTGAACTGAACTTGGGGGAGGAATGGCAGCCTGTCTCAGCCCACAGTCCCACACATGAGCAATGACATCATCTGTGCCCGAGTGAGCGTGTACTGTGCTGAGAGCTACAAGGCCAAAGGGCCAAGGTTTGCCGTCTTCCAAGGTCAACTCATCTCCCCACTGCTTGTGTGTTTCTTATCAATGATGACTGGACACAGCTTAATGCTTCTCTCTTAAAAAGTCAAAAGAGGGACTTCCTTGGCCATCCAGTGATTAGGATTCAGTGCTTTCAATGCTGTGGGCTCAGGTTCAATCCTGGTCAGGGACCTAAGGTCCCACAAGTTGCGTGGCGGGGAAAAAAAGAGTCAAAGAGTCAAAAGATGCATTTGGAGGATGTGGAGGAGGCCAGTGACAGGAACACTTGAGGTTTCCTTATGCCAATCTGCTTAGTCCTTGAAATGGCTCTATGCAAACAAAACTAAGGCTGCCTGTCTGCTAAGAGGAAAGTTCATGATCAGATACCACAAACATAGATGGTCAGGCTGTGTGCTCCTCAGCTGAGGCCCCTGCACCTTGAAAAAGCCATCAACACCACTGGCAGAAATGTTCCGGGTGCCAGGAGCCCAGCCCTGGCATCCTCCTGGACAGGCCCCTCACCTGGGCCCCTCCAGTCCCTGAGAATCACTTGGGGTTTATCCCCCAGAGATGGGGACATTGAGGCTTATGGCGGGGACTAAGGCTCAGGATCTCCATCTGCCTGGCCCACCCTCCTGGCGGAAGGCATCTCCACCTGGGAGAGGCACACACTCTTCTGGGGGCCCCAGTAGAAAAGGTGCCCCATTCTGAACCTTCACCCCAGGGCCACATCCTTTCTCGGGGTGATGGCCCGGCTCTCAACCCGGATTAGGAAAACAAGCTCTCCATCTGTGCTGTCCAATAGGGTAACCACTAGCTACATGCAGCTACATACACTCACTTTTAATTAATTGAAATGAAGTATAAAAAAATTTAATTCAGCTCCTCAGTTACACTAGCCACATGTGGCTGTGGTTACATATAGGATGGTGTGCTCTGGAGGGTTTGGGAAGCCGCAGAGGATACCACATGACTCCCATGGGTGGCCCAAGTGTGTCCTGTTTCGCCTCCACTGTTAATATCGCTCTTTCTGGCCCCCCAGGCCAAGACAGAGGCCCAGGTTAGAAGTGGTCCAGCAGCAGGCATTGAGCAGGACGGATCAGGCAGACAGCACTCCCATCGGACACGGCCAAGGGCAGCTGTGGAGGCTTAGGGGCTCACGCCAGGTTGCAGGAGAAGTAGCGTACCTCCAACGAGGGGACCTGTGGGAACGGGACAGTCCACCGGGTCATGTGGGCCCCTGTTTGGTAGAGCAGGATGCAGAGGAGCTCTGGGGCCTCACCCCTGCCATGCCTTCAGTGCTGAAGCAGCAGCTGTGGCGGCCATCTCACTCACTGGACTACCGCCCCTGCCCCCATCTTCTGGCACCACATGACCCCAAGATTGTTTGATGACCTTGGACCAATAAGGATCCCCAATAATGAAAGAATCTGAATTCCCCAGCAGCCAGATTGAGGGGGTACAGTAGGGGCAGGGTAAGCTTGCAAGAGACTGTGATGTAATTTCGAGAATAAAGGAGTGTTCTAGCTTTAGATAGGCTTCCCTGGTGGCTCAGCTGGTAAAGAATCCACCTGTAATGCAATGGCACAATAAAGGACAGAAATGGTGTGGATCTAACAGAAGCAGAAGGTATTAAGAAGAAGTGGCAAGAATACACAGAAGAACTGTACAAAAAAGATCTCATGACCCAGATAACCACAATGCTGTGATCACTCACCTAGAGCCAGACATCCTGGAATGCAATGTCAAGTGGGCCTTAGGAAGCATCACTACGAACAAAGCTAGTGGAGGTGATGGAATTCCAGTTAAGCTATTTCAAATCCTAAAAGATGATGCTGTGAGAGTGCTGCACTCAATATGCAGGCAAATTTGGAAAACTCAGCAGTGGCCACGGGACTGGAAAGGTCAGTTTTCATTCTAATCCCAAAGAAAGGCAATGCCAAAGAATGTTCAAACTACTGTGTAATTGCACTCATCTCACACGCTAGCAAAATAATGCACAAAATTCTCCAAGTAAGTCTCCAACCATACATGAACCAAGAACTTCCAGATGATCAAGCTGGATTTAGAAAAGGCCAAAGAGCTAGATATCAAATTGCTAATGGGATCATCAAAAAAGCAAGAGAGTTCCAGAAAAACATCTACTTCTGCTTGATTGACTATGCATTTGACTGTGTGGATCATCACAAACTGTGGAAAATTCTTAAAGAAATGGGAATACCAGACCACCTTACCTGCCTCCTGAGAAATCTGTATGCAGGTCAAGAAGCAACAGTTAGAACCAGGCATGGAACAACAGACTGGTTCCAAATCAGGAAAGGAGTACGTCAAGGCTGTATACTGTCACCCTGCTTGTTTAATTTATATGCAGAATACATCATGTGAAATGCCAGGCTGGATTATGTACAAGCTGGAATCAAGATTGCCGGGAGAAACATCAATAACCTCAGATACTGCAGAGGACACCACCCTTATGGCAGAAAGCAAAGAACTAAAGAGCCTCTTGATGAAAGTGAAAGAGGAGAGTGAAAAAATTGGCTTAAAACTCAACATTCAGAAAACAAAAATCATGGCATCCACTCCATCACTTCATGGCAAAGAGTTGGAGAAATAATGGAAACAGTGAGAGACTTTATTTTCTTGGGCTCCAAAATCACGGCAGATGGTGACTGCAGCTGTGAAATTAAAAAACGCTTGCTCCTTGGAAGAAAAGCTATGACAAACCTAGACAGCATATTAAAAAGCAGAGACATTACTTTGCCAACACGAAGTTTTTCCAGTATGGTTTTTCCACTAGTCATGTATGGATGTGAGAGTTGGACTCTAAAGAAAGCTGAGCACCAAAGAATTGATGCTTTTGAACTGTGATGTTGGAGAAGACTCTTGAGAGTCCCTTGGACTGCAAGATCAAACCAGTCAATGGTAAAGGAAATCACTTCTGAATATTCATTGGAAGGACTGATGCTGAAGCTTCAATACTTTGGCCACCATTCGAAGAGCTGATTCATTGGAAAAGACCCTGATGCTGGGAAAGATTGAAGGCAGAAGGAGAAGGGGAAGACACAGGATGAGATGGTTGGATGGCATCACCGACTCAATGGACATGAGTTTGAGCAAGCTCTGGGAGTTGGTGATGAACAGGGAAGCTTGGGGTGCTGCAGTCCATGGGGTCGCAAAGAATTGGACACAACTGAGCGACTGACCTGAACTGTAATGCAGGAGAACCAGGTTTGATCCCTGGGTCAGGAAGATCCCCTGGAGAAGATAATGGCAACCCACTTCAGTATTCTTGCCTGGAGAATTCCATTGACAGAGGAGCCTGGCAGGCTACAGTCCATGGCGTAGCAAAGAATCAGACATGACTGAGCAATTGACATACACACACACACACACACACACACTAGCTTTGATACCTTAGCATCAGAGACTGAAACCCATACCCACTGGACAAATCCTCTGCACAAGTGGTGCAGTTACAGGCAGAATGAGGAATAGGGAAGTAAAAATGAGCACAAGCATATGACTCTGCTCTGAGAATCCTTATCTGAAAACCCACACAGTCACTTCCAAAACTGAAGTGAGTCTCACCAACCACACACAACAGGCCAGACCCATTGGCCAGCCTCAGAGGTGCTGCTGTGGGTCGTGCGCAGTCAAGAGGGCCACTCACAATCTGGAAGGTCACTCACAGTCCAGGAGACTATCCACAGTCTAGAGGGCCACCCGCAGTGCAGAGGGCCACTCACAGTCCAGGAGACTATCCACAGTCTAGAGGGCCACCCGCAGTGCAGAGGGCCACTCACAGTCCAGGAGACTATCCACAGTCTAGAGGGCCACCCGCAGTGCAGAGGGCCACTCACAGTCCAGGAGACTATCCACAGTCTAGAGGGCCACCCGCAGCACAGAGGGCCACTCACAGTCCAGGAGACTATCCACAGTCTAGAGGGCCACCCTCAGTGCAGAGGGCCACTCACAGTCCAGGAGACTATCCACAGTCTAGAGGGCCACCCGCAGTGCAGAGGGCCACTCACAGTCCAGGAGACTATCCACAGTCTAGAGGGCCACCCGCAGTGCAGAGGGCCACTCACAGTCCAGGAGACTATCCACAGTCTAGAGGGCCACCCGCAGTGCAGAGGGCCACTCACAGTCCAGGAGACTATCCACAGTCTAGAGGGCCACCCGCAGTGCAGAGGGCCACTCACAGTCCAGGAGACTATCCACAGTCTAGAGGGCCACCCGCAGTGCAGAGGGCCACTCACAGTCCAGGAGACTATCCACAGTCTAGAGGGCCACCCGCAGTGCAGAGGGCCACTCACAGTCCAGGAGACTATCCACAGTCTAGAGGGCCACCCGCAGTGCAGAGGGCCACTCACAGTCCAGGAGACTATCCACAGTCTAGAGGGCCACCCGCAGTGCAGAGGGCCACTCACAGTCCAGGAGACTATCCACAGTCTAGAGGGCCACCCGCAGTGCAGAGGGCCACTCACAGTCCAGGAGACTATCCACAGTCTAGAGGGCCACCCGCAGTGCAGAGGGCCACTCACAGTCCAGGAGACTATCCACAGTCTAGAGGGCCACCCGCAGTGCAGAGGGCCACTCACAGTCCAGGAGACTATCCACAGTCTAGAGGGCCACCCGCAGTGCAGAGGGCCACTCACAGTCCAGGAGACTATCCACAGTCTAGAGGGCCACCCTCAGTGCAGAGGGCCACTCACAGTCCAGGAGACTATCCACAGTCTAGAGGGCCACCCGCAGTGCAGAGGGCCACTCACAGTCCAGGAGACTATCCACAGTCTAGAGGGCCACCCGCAGTGCAGAGGGCCACCTACAATTTAGAGGGACACTCACAATCCAGAAGTCCACTCACAATCCAGGGGATCACCCCCAGTCCAGAAACCATTCCCCCAGTCGACTGGCCTACAGCCTCCATGACAAGACCCTCCCAGGTCCTTCCTCTGCTTGGACACACAGAAAATAAGGCCATGGGCTTACAAGCTATGCCTTCCACTGGCCACCTTGCCTGTCAGGAACTGGAAGAGGAGGCCCTGAGATGGTGCCAAATGAGGAAAGCACAGGAGGGGCCTGAGGCCCCAGGTGTGTGTTACTTGCTTCAGTTGTGTCCTACTCTCTCTGACTCCATGGACTATAACCCACCACGCTCCTCCATCCAGGGGGTCTTCCCGGCCCAGGGCAGGTCCAAGGTGTGCTAACAGCAAATATTTCCCCTCCACCAAACCCCTCCTGTCCCCAGGCATCCTGTCGCCCCGACTGTGTCACTAGGTAGCAGGCGGCTGTGCGGAGCAGAGGTGGCCAGATTGAGCGGTGTGAATAAACTGCAGGCCCTCGGAGCCCCGCCTCTTCTCCTTCAGTCGTTCTCCTCTTCCCTGGAACCCCGCCCAGCCTTTGAAGCCGGATCTGGGCAGTTTCCTTGCTACAGCGCTGGGTTGGAAGGGCGTGGTCCTGACTCGGGAGCCCGCCAAGTTGGGAAGAGCTGGCTGCAAGGAAAGGGGTGAGGCACGAACCCAGACATAGCTGAGATTCTTGGTGTGCCCCCCGGGGGAGGCGGGGCGCAGAGGCTCAGCTCGGACCTGATTGTTCAGTGTGTCTCCAGGCACGAGGCACTGCCCGAGATGAGAACTCCCCATCGCTCGGGCCGGTCTCCTGGGGCACCCGCGACCTCCTAAAGTTCCCGGGTTTATTTGTGTCTGTTTCACCAGAAAGATACGATAAGTGACAGCTTGTCTGCCTGTTCACATCTCTGGGTCCTAGAACCAGATGGTTGGTTTCAAACCCAAGCTCAGTGTGGCCTTACTTATCTTCCTAAACCCCTCTGGATCACAGGTTCCCCATTTGTACAATGGGGACGATACCTGATGGACTTTGCACACACTTCTGTGAGGACTAAGTGAGGTCATATTTACAACGCATCCAGAACTGGGCCTGCTGCCAAAAACAAAACAGTACTCAGATTTTCATTATTTTACTGGATAAAAGAGAAATATTTGCTAAATGCGTGAATGAAAAGAAGTTCTATTTAGATATAACACAAAAATCAAAGGGATTTCTGTCCCTTTGAATGTCTCCTCCAGTTGTTCAAAGCTCTGGAAACTAGTCTCTTTGTACTCCCCTCCTAATACCTCCAGTGAGAGCAATGTCAGGGTCAGCAATGTGCCCAGTTAGAAAAAAAAAAATTCCTGGGATCCTCTCCAGGTAGGAGGCCAGTGAAAGATTTAGGCAGAAAGGGTTAGTTGGGGGTTCTAGGAAGGCTCTTTAAAGGAGCTTGACATCTAGGGTTCTTAGCTTTTTTCCGTCATTGTCCCTTCTTCCTCCTGTGTGGAATGAAGAGGTGATGGCTGGAGGTCCAGCAGCCTTAATAAAACCATAAGGCAATTTCAAGGAAAAGCCAATGCTGAAGATGGCAGAGAATAAAGATGAATGAACTGTCTTTTGGCCTTCACCCTGGAGACACAACCTGCTTTATCTTTTTCTAAGAGAAAGTAAACCTAAACATTTGCTGGACGCACTGCTATTTGATAGTTTCCCTTTATATCTAGTTGAACTGATAGAAACTCTCCCTCTCATACTCTATGAAGGATTTGTCCAATGAGAACATTTCAGCCATTATTAAAAATTCCAAAATTTTAAGTATGATACTTTTTTGAAAGGACAGGGTGGCTAGAAGGGCTAAAAGCGCCTGCAGTAGAAGCCTTCCCTTGCAGAATAACCAATCTTGAAAGCAAAAAATAAGCAAGAAAACTGCAGTGGATGAGATTGGCCATCACCATTAGCTTTTCTGATTACACAAGAGGCAATAAAACCAGTTGTTTGGTTTTTTTTTTTTTAAATCAGAGGAATCCTCTGAGACCAGTCAAGCCTCCCACCCACCCCTCCTTCCTGTGGCCTCGACTTCCTTCTGATCTGTTATTGGCTCCTCCTTGCCTGAGCTCTGTGGTCTCTCCAGAACTGTCCTCTTGAGTCTGGAAGGAGCCCAAACTCTGCCCTGCAGCACTGATCCAAGCACAGCACTGCCCCACTCTAAGGCGCTGGGTAGAGGGTCCTCTGGATTATGGCAGAAGCAGCTGCAGGGGGAAAACTGTCCACGAAGTGACACCACTTAAGACTGACTGACACACTGGAGCCAGAGCCCAGGATGCAAAGCCTAAACTCAGACAGGAGATGCACAAAGCGCCTGGCGCCTTACTTTGATGAAGCAGTTCCCAGGAGAGCAGACAGAGCACAAGGACACACTTGGGACTTTGGGACCCCTGCAGAATGAATGCAAAGATTTGACTTTTGAGACACTGTCTGATCTTGAATGTCTCCAGAATCGAGAAGGCAAGGCCATATTATCGTCCCCTGTGTTTTAGTTTTAAGTGTATCTTACTTAATATTTTCAATATGAGTCAGTTCCATATACTATGATGATTTTCAAACAACCAGAAGTTGACTATAGCCGACTTTAAGACAGGAAGCATGGGTACAGAATCCAGTTGCTTCGACCCTGGGGGCAGCTCTAGGTTCAGTGGTCCTGAGTCTTCTGGCCTGTGGCCTGAGTCTGGTTGGATGATGCTCAGATTCCTCCTAGTCCCCTGATTTTCCTGACTCTCCTCTCCTGGTGGGGGTGAGGGGCTCTCCCATCATCCGTGCACTCCTTGAAGGAAACTGCTCTGCCTGATACACCTGCCTGGGAATCCTGGATCTCCAGTGAGTAGAGGAAAGCAGCCCTCCTTTCTGTCTTCTAGGGTGGGTACATGTGGGGCTTGGTAGAAGGGGGTTAAAGATAGTATACAGACAGTTACTATTATTACCACGTGGTTGGACAGAATGAAATTAAAGCTGTTCTCTCTGTGATACTTTAAGGACAAGGATGGTGATGATGGTGATGATGGTCATGATATCTAGAAGCCCGTTTTCCTGGCGAGAACCAAGAAGACTTTCCCACTCACTTAATCAAGAAATGTCCTGCAAATACAGAATGTGTCACATTATGGATGGCACAGACAGGATCTCACTTCAGGGGCGTCAGAGCCAGTTCTTTATGGACTCACAGGGTTCAGGGCCCAGGGAGGGATGGAAAGGTGTGTGAATACATTTCTGAATCAGTGAATGTGTACGTGATGGCTACTGAGTCTCCTTGTATCTTGTGTACTAATTATCACTGATCTTTACAAGGCCCCGTGAGACTGGTGCTATGATATTTGCATTTCATGGTGATGAAGGTAGGACACGAGTAAGTTAAAAAACTAGCTCAGATTGCCAAAAATCGAGGGTTTGGGGGGCCACCTCTCAGGTGCCATGGAAACCTCACAGCAAGGGATAATGAGAACCCTTGGTTGGGGTGTGGACTAGGAGCAGAGAGTGGGGGACCTAGGCAGCAAGCCACAGGCCAGTCCTCAGGCTGAGGGCTCCACGACCACAGGGCACAGGGCGACTTGCCAAATGTCTTGAAACTCTCAGCGTTTTCTTTTTGCCAAAGATGTGCTTTTAAAACATCTGAAGTTTCTATTATAGAATGTTTCTCTCTCTTCATCCCTACCCGCATTCACGCGTAGACTCAGCACCTTTGGGTAGTTAGAAAAAGATGTTGTAGTTATTGTTCAGTCGCTCAGCCGTGTCTGACTCTCTGCGACTCCACGGACTGCAGCTCGCCAGGATCCTCTGTCCATGGGATCTCCCAGGCAAGAATACTGGAATGGGTTGCCATTCCCTTCTCCAGGGTATTTTCCTGACCCAGGGATTGAACCCAGGTCTCCTGTATTGACAGGCAGGTTCTTTACCACTGAGCCACCAGGGAAGCCCTAGAAAAAGTTGATAAAGCAGCAAATCACATTCAGAAATGCTCTCTTTTCAGCCCTATCCGTGGCTTAATTTCAGACCTTCTTAAATGACTCTTCTGATTACAGATGTGATGACAGTTCACCATAGGCTTCTGTCTCGCGGGTGCGAGGCCTTCAACAGCCATACAACTGCCTGACTTCCACACAACAGAACATGATCAATGTCTAGGATAAAACCAGCCACCCGAAAGCCAGGAGGATTTAAAGACACAGGACCCAGGGATAAACACACGTCTGATGCCTGGTGCAATCTTTGAAATGTGGACAAGAGAGAGGACTGGTGGACATGGAACAGAGAGGCACCACCTAAGGCATTTCTACTTTTATGGGCTCTTCTCTCCACAAATATGGCATTTCTCTGAGCACTTACAAAGATTACTCACCAAGAAAGAGATGCTGGGCAAATCTCCCACCTTAGAAACCCCTGCCGCCTACCTGGCTGAGCCCCTGAGTTGACACTTATATGGCTGTGACTCAGCCTTGGAACAAGGCTCATTCCACTGGAATCACAGGATCTTGCTTGAAAAAGTTGAGGCACTAAACTCAGGAGTGTAAGCCCAGATCCCCTCAGAGTCCAGGTAAAAGGAGAAGGCAGTGGAGCTAACATTGACGGGGTCCCTGCTGAGTCCAGGGGTTT
Organism: Moschus berezovskii; assembly: GCF_049115385.1. Lineage (NCBI taxonomy): Eukaryota > Metazoa > Chordata > Mammalia > Artiodactyla > Moschidae > Moschus > Moschus berezovskii. The sequence goes on from NC_142470.1 coordinate 108,005,298, forward strand.
CCCAGGTGACTCAGTGGTACAGAATCTGCCTGCCAATGTGGGGAGAGGCAGGAGACTTGAGTTTGATCCCTGGGTTGGGAAGATCCCCTGGAGGAGGAAATGGCCACCCACCCCAGTATTCTTGCCTGGAGAATCCCCTGCATGGAGAAGCCTGGCGGGCTGCAGTCCGTGGGGTCACACAGAGTCGGACGTGACTTAACGACTCAGCACACATGCACTGCCGAGTCCAGACCATCTTGTGTGCACTTGGTTCTCTGAGTCCTGCTGACCTTCCGCTGAAACGAGCGGAGTCACACATGGTCTGGAAGCCCGAGAGCCTTGCTATATTGAAGGAAAGTTATATGGGGTCTGGGATCCAAAGAATATGGACCCGCCACCTATAGTCATCGGAACACCAGAAACTAGCCCTGGGCAGCCAACAGACCTTAGTGCAGGACGGAGTCAAAAGGGCCTGCGCTGTGGCTTTGAGCAGCTAGCCTGCAACCCAGTATTATTGTTTAAAATTTTAATATTTTTCTCATGTTGTAGATAAGAAGAGGAAAGCTGGAGGGAGGTTCTCTTCCTCAGAATCTCGCTCTTGGCTTTTAATCGGTCTTCCCATGCTACTTGTCACCTGCATGACGTGGGCTTTGAAGCTCACGCGGTGACCGCCTCTCCCCCTGGGTCCCTCAGCCAGTGTGACGTCACAGGACACAAGACGCAGCTTCAGCCCTGGGCCACCACTACCCTTCACAAACTATGGATTTTTAATTGCACCAATTGTATACTCAACCAATCCCATGATGGCAGACCCTCAAACCCCTCAGCATCTGCCAGAAGAGATGAACCTGCCCAGGGACCCCTCAGCAAAGGGGTCTCCCAGCCACACAGAGCAGAGCTGGGACTGAAGCCAGACGGGCCACCCAAACAGGAGAGGAGACCAAACAACCACACCCTCCAGGAGGGGCCCGCCAGCCCCTGGGCTGTGCTGGGGGCAAACAGAATGTTCTCTCAGCCACTCCAATTTGAGAAATCGGGTGCTGACTCATTATTAACCCAGGAAGCCCACGCACTCAAATGACTGTACTGAAAAAGCTCTGTCATACCCTGCTTACTGATGTGCAGATTTTTAAGCAAATTTGAAAAATGTTTATCATAGGTATTTATGACATTTTAACCGTTTCATTTACAGTAACCAGACATTTGAAAAAAAAAAAAAAGTTTCCTGTATTTTACTTGACAGTAAAGCGAAGCTTTATCAGAATAGTAACAGCTTGAGAAACACATATCAAGGTCAAGTCAAGCCTCAACGACTCAGCGCACCTATCCTCACACCCCACCCCCGCTGGCCCCAGCACCCCGAATATTTTCTTTCTGATTTTACTACCGTTTGTGACTTTCAGTGCTAAGGAGAGGCAAAAGACATCCGATAAGCTCCTGGAATCATTCACATGCTTTTAGAGAGAAAAGTCAAAATTCTGTCTCTTTATTGTAATTCTTGCACCAAAAGTGGGCAGCTCAGACCACGAGGCCAGAAATTGCTCAGAAGCCGTCTTGCCTCCACCCCTGAGAAGCGGAAACCAGCCCAACCTCAGCACCCCTGGGTTAGCATGGTCACCCACCTCCATCTCTGAATTTCCCTTTGGCTCTAGAGAGGAGCCTCAAAACAGCTTCTTTTAAACCAGCCAAGCATCACCAGCTTCTCCATAATACACACGCTCACAATTAACAGGCTAAGAAATTTCTCCAAACCATCAGGCTCACAGACAGTAGCTAGGGGGGGGTGAGGGCACTGGGAAGCCAACTTCTAAAGTCAGAGATCTTCAAAGTCTGAACGAAACACAGCATCCACTCCAAGACCCCTCAGCCAAGCTCCTGGAGCTGAGATTCTTGAGACAAACTGCAGAAATGAGCAAGAAAGTGACAGAAACATACTCACCAGGGAGAAGCTGAGAGCTCTACCTTCTCAGGACCAGGCTGTGAAGGTCTGAAAGCCCGGGGCTGGCTCAGGCACAACCCGCCTGCAATGTCGGTTTGAAACTTAAAAGGCAACGACCATTCAGTCAGTTATTTCCCTCCATTCCCAGTGATGTCCACACGATTGAGACTCAAAAAAATAAAAAAAATTTAAAAAGTGAGAGAGAAAAAAAGGCGCACACCTCAGTCTTCATTCTCATTGGAACGAGATGACTCATGCTGACTCACAGCCACCACTTCCTCTCCCGACATTCTCTTCATACTTGTGAGCAGCCTAGTCCTGTTCCCAGGGTCTCTGCAGCCCTTCCTGGAAGAACAGCCTTCCTGACCCCCGGCAAGCAGACTCAGCCGCTGCCCTGACATGCTGCCCGGGAGCCTACTCTAGGGAAAAATGCCTTATTTAGGAAGTCTAGGAACGGCCAAAAAAAAGAAAAATGCATGAGTCTTCCATGCATTTGAACCTTCAATAGACACTGACGTTTTGTAACTGATTGCAAAGCTCCTGCGCTGAATGCTTGCTTTTTCAGGCATTTCAGGGACATAGAGAAGAAAGAATTCTCTCACTCTTTAAGGGCATTACTTTGCCCTCATGCTTATTTCAGTGTGTGTTTGTTCCTGCACACCTTCCTCTGCCAAACTAATCACAGGATCTACAACCACAATTTCTTCAAAGTTATTTATTAAGAAGGGCTGTGCCCTGTTTTTAGGATCAAGTGACTTACAAAATCTCTTCTAAATCCATCTCTCAGGCTTCAAGAACATGCCAGATTTGAATATTCAAGTCCCAAGGAATGAAATGAAAGCAGAAGCCTGGAAACTGTAAAAAAAAAACCGTTGACGGACGTCTGCATGCAAGGAATGAGGCGAGCCTTACCTCCCAGTTTTCTTTGGAATGATCCCCAGGGGTGGGGCAGCCTTCCACAGCTTCCCACATTTTTAAATTATGAGAAGCAACGGAAGAGCAAAATCCATGTGATGTTAAGCAGACTGTGAGCCACCAAGAAGCGTGGCTGTGGTTGCATCAGCCCCATCCTGGTTTCTGGAGCGTGACCCACACAAGGCCACGGGTGAACACTGGGGCCCTTCACCCTTTCTGACGTAGTGCCTGCTGCTGTGCAGCCCACACTGTGATACCCCTGAAGCACAGAGAGCAAATGAGGAAATACCATTTTGGAAGGGGACAGAAGACTTGAGCAAGCTGCATCGTTGTGTGGTGTCCTCACCCTGGAGGGGTCAGGAGACCCAGTCTCCATTTAGAGTCATATTCATCTTAGGGCAATAATTGTTATTGTTATTGTCTAGTTGCTAAGTCGAGTCTGACCCTTTGCAACCCCGGTAGCCTGCCAGGCTCTTCTGTCCATGAGACTTCCCAGGCAAGAATACTGGAGTGGGCTGCCATTTCCTCCTCCAGGGTTATCTTCCCAACCAAGGGATTGAACCTGCATCTTCTGCATTGGCAGGTAGATTCTTTACCACTGAACCACCACAGAAGTAATACTTGTTTGTTATTCTAGCTCTCAGTTCTTTTAACAGAACTATCAGGACTAAATTTTTCTATCAGACAACACCAAGTGCTTTGAAGTCCCTGTGAAAGTTGCAGTATATTAGTGAATTGACCAAATATTCTTAACTTCTGGCAGTTTTTTTGGGGGTGTTTTTTTTTTTCTTTCCAGGAGAGTGGAAAGCCTGTTGGTTTTCCAGAATTTCAGAACAGCTTTGTTGTGCAATGCTTTGCAGTGTGTTTTCTTCAGGGAGAGAGTGGAAACAAGGGTGGGGTGGTGGGCTCATGAGCAGCCTCTCCTAAAGGGACACACTTGGGTCCTAAGGGCCAGCAGCCCCTGGACACAGGCTGTGATGTGGGGGTCTGCGGGCTACTGAAGCGGGCAATGTGAGTTGTGATTTTTGTCCTGTGCAGAGAAAGCCAGCCTTCCATTATGAAGACTGAAAGTGAAAGTGAAGTCACTCAGTCCTGTCTGACTCTTTGCGACCCCATGAACTGTAGCCCATCAGGCTCCTCCGTCCATGGGTTTTTCCAGTCAAGAGTACTGGAGTGGGTTGCCATTTCCTTCTCCAGGAGATCTTCCCGACCCAGGGATTGAACCCAGGTCTCCCGCATTGTAGGCAGACGCTTTACCATCTGAGCCACCAGGGAAGTCCATTATGAAGACTGTATTAGGTCAACTCATTAATCCCTGGGGGAATTGAGAACTTATTAATTGGAAAAAACTGCCAGAAATGAATTAAAGAAATCTAAAATAATTGGGAAATGTAGGCTTTGAGGGGCAGCCACACCCTCCTGCCAGAAGTACATCGTCATTTTACCAGTGGTTTCTTCCTTAGCAACGCTGTTTCAGGGAGGTCTTCTGGAAACTTCCAGGGCAAGATCTCCTCCCATAGCAGCCATTTAAGGCACTACATGGCAAAGTCAGTAGAACTGTGTCCTCCATGTGGTGTTGCAACGGATAATCCCAGGAATGCTTTGTCAATTCCTGATTGCCCCTTTTTCCAAAGCTCTTCTCATGTGGGTCAGGAAGTGGGAAAGGGCATCAGTGCGAGAAGGGACTGCCATCAATACATCCATAAATAAATTACTCATTGAGACCGATCAGCACTGCCTTCCATGACTGTTAATATGGAAAGCTCTAGAATGGATTTTCTTTAAGGTAGCTTACCTCTGCACAGTTCATCAGAAAGGAGACAATGATGTCATTCTAAACCTGGCTGTGTGGAAACACTTTTTATCTCTTTTTTTTTCCTATTTGTTGGCTGGGCCATGCCACATGCAGGATCCTAGTTGCCCAAGAAGGCATGGAACCTGTGCCCCCTGCAGTAGACACATAGTGCCCTAACCACTAGACATCCAGGGAAAGCCCTGGAAACACTTTTGAAACATCTACATGATCCTTTCCCAATTAAAATAGCACTGGAAAAAGGTTTCTGTGAATTAGGAAAATAAGCAAGATTCACTCCTAAAGACAGTGCACAGTCTGAAGACAGTTCATTCTAACTTGTCACAGGATTCTTACAAGCCCTGATGGCTCACCTTTAAGAGTATTCAATATGTGCCAGTCAGTCTCCACAACACCCAGGTATTGTAACCGCTGATCCTCCAAATAGCCCTATGAGGAAGGTAATGACACACATCATCATCATTTTCTAGCAGAGACTCAGAGGGCCAGGAGCCTACCCCAGGTAGCATAGCCCAGTTGTGAACCTAGGACATCTGATGTCAGAACTCATGTTCCTAACCACCAAACCAAAGGGATTTCCACGAAGGACTTTTTAAAAAATCTTGGCACATACATCCCCTAGCCCCATGATGAGTTCTCTCTAATTCTGCAGATATTTGTAAAGTAGAGGTACTTTCTATTCATTTGAGAAGTAAATAAAAATCCTAGCCTTGAAGTGCCCCGCCCCTCAAGATGGCAGCAGTTCTCATTAAGGGGAAAGTCAATTAGAGTTAATCACTGCACAGGTGTGCTAAGTTGTCTCCGTCGTGTCCAACTCTGAGACACTCTGTGGACTGTCGCCCGCCGGGCTCCTCTGTCCCTGGCATTCTCCAGGCAAGAATGCTGGAGTGGGGTGCCACTTCCTCCTCCAGGGGATCTTCCTGACCCAGGGATCGAACCTGCGACTCTTAACATTTCCTACATTGGCAGGCAGGTTCTTTACCACTAGTGCCACCCGGGAAGTTACTCACTAGTACTTCCCAAAGAGACCCATGAAGCTGCACATGCCAAGACAGTGCTCACCCAACATGGTACACGAGGGCATCAGGGAATATTCCCAGTGGTCCTCCCTTCACTTGCCTAACAGAGCTCATTACCACTCTCCTTCCTGGGAGAAGATCCAGTCCCTCATTTCAAATCTAGCCCCTCCTCCCCTCTCCACTTCCCTTCTTCTCTAGGATTTTACTCCTAATCACACACAGGCCCCCTCCCTCCATCATCCTTAGCCTTTTCCTGTCTTTGGGCCTGAACACAGGCCAAAGTCTCTTCTGTCTTTGACCCTGTGAAACAGACACCAAGGATGTCCCCCATATTCATTCCATCCCTCCCCATTGGCAGCAGCCTTGACATCTGGTTGGAATTGACTCCACCCCCATACCAGGGAGAATTTTGATCGGGTGAAGCAAAAAAATGCCACTGTGGCTGATTCTAGGATGGGCCCCCAAGCCTATGTCAGTTAGTGTGTGGCTTCTTTTGGCCAAGGTGATGGGCTCAGGGGTAGGGCCATTGCCTCAAGGATGGCAGGGAAGAATGCACAGAACTAAAGAAAAAACCTAATCCCATTTCAATGTCTGCTCCTCAAAGAAGCAGGAGGGGAGATGCCATGCTGTCTAAAATGTTTAAACAAAAAGCACAGCCAGATCCTGGGTGAAATCTCACTCAGGTTTGCAGCCTGTCACTAATCGCATGGTCAGAATCAAGTGGTGGCCCACCTGCCTCCATCCTCCCATCTGTAAGACGGAAGGAGAGTCATGCATGATTCAAAGGAGTATCATTTCAATGCTTATTCTAGAGCTTGCATATATATGGTAAGTGTTCCATAATATTAGCTGCCATTCAAGCTCTTAGTTATCCCATCTTCTCAAGAGCAAGAATTGTTGTTGCTGTTCAGTCGCTCAGTTGTGTCTGACTCTTTGCGACCCATGGACTGCAGCACACCAGGCTTCCTTGTCCTTCACTATCTCCCTGAGTTTGCCCAAACTCATGTCCATTCAGCTCATGATGCCATCCAACAATCTCATTCTCTGTCGTCCCCTTCTTCTCCTGCCTTCAATCTTTCCCAGCATCAGGGTCTTTTCCAATGAGTTGGCTGTTCACATCAGGTGGCCAAAGTATTGACACTTCAGCTTCAGCATCAGTCCTTCCAATGAATATTCAGGACTGATTGCCTTTATGATTGACTGGTTTGATCTCCTTGCAGTCCAAGGAACTCTCTGCTTGGAAAGCATCATTTCTTTGGTGCTCAGCCTTCTTCATGGTCCAACTGTCACATCTGTACATGACTACTGGAAAAACCATAGCTTTGACTATACAGACTTTTGTGGCCTGTGATATCTCTGTTTTTTAATAAGCTGTCTAGGTTTTTCATAGCTTTTCTTCCAAGGAGCAGGCATCTTAGGGGTGGTTTTAAGCCACTGGGTTTATAGTAATTTGTAACACAGAATTGGTACAGAGTGATTTGTTACACAGAATAAACCCAGCGCATTTGCAAAATGGAGGCTCCATACTCACAAGGGTATATGAGAATTGAAAGTTAACATATGCCAAGTGCATACAATAATAAAGACTATCTCTAAGTATCGTCTGTTAGTCATAGATGCCACTGACTTGGTAAAACGGCTGACTACTTGAAAGTTTTCCCATCACTACAGTATCTGAGTCACAGGATACAGTCAAAAGTCTAGAATTTTAATGAATGAATCACGTACTACATATGCATCATCTTTGAAAACTCAATACCTATGGCTGAGCTGCATAGTTACAAACTATTATGTAACAAAGCAGACTGTAATAAAGATGTCGGGGTATATGGAGCCAAATACTAGAAATCTGGAAACTCAAACATTCAATGAATATTCAGTGAAAGCTGCCAGAGGCCAAGCACTGATGCGGTCCTGGGGGCACAGAGGGAAAGACACAAGGTCTCTAGTCTCATGAAGCTTTCCTTCTGGTAAGAGGAGACAAAAACCAAGTGCACAAGAAAAATCTAAGCTAGTAATAGGAACTGTGCAAAAACTTAACAAAGGGTGGAAGATTGCTCCTTGAGATGAGTGGACCAGCTAGAAAGGCCGTTCTGTTGGGGTGCCATTTAAACTGAGTTCTGGACAATGCCCAGGAGCCAACCAGCTGCATTCGGGAACAGGGCCCAGCTAGAGCCAAAGCCCCCAAGGCAAAAAGGAGTGCGGCCTATCTCAGGACCAGCAAAGCTGATGCTGATTAGCAGCAGGGAAGGAACAATGGGCTTGGCAAGAGAGCAAAGAAGGAGCTCAGATTTTATGCCAAGGTCAGTTAGGAGGCTCTGGAGGGTTTTAAATATAAGAGTGATATGATCTGATTTGGACTTTCTAGAGGCTAACTCTGATCACTCCGTGATCCTATATTCCCTTTCTGATCTGGAAACTCTCTGAGAACACGGCTTTTGTCTCATTCACCGCTGGACCTTCAGAGCCTAGACTAGTGCCTGGCATTTACATCTCTACACTACTTCAAGTTAACTGCAGGCACTGTAAGGAATGGAAATGGAATGACTTCAGAATTCACAGGAGCAGGATTGACAGAGGAACCACCCCCCGCCCCCTCCAAAGACCTCACAGCAAGCCTAGGTTGAGGAAGCAGAGATTCAGAGAATTGCCTGCTTTCCATGACCAATGAGGGGCTGAGCTAGGACTTGAAACCACATCTAAGTCCTTGTTCAGAGATTAGTCTTGATGTTGGAGTAGAAGGACCCAGAGCTCACCATCTCTGATAGGCACACCAATATTACAACTATTTATAGAACTCCTTCTCCAATAAAAAGGCTGGAACCTGCCAAAAAGATCTTCTACAACTAAAGATATAAAGAAGGAACCATAATGAGATAGGTGGACAGTGATAAAGAATCCACCTGCTCATGCAGGAGAGGTGGGTTCGATCCCTGGGTCAGCAAGATCCCCTAGAGAAGGGAAAGGCAACCCACTCCAGTATTGTTGCCTGGAGAAACCCATGGACAGAGGAGCCTGGCGGGCTACAGCCCATGGGGTCGCTAAGAGTTGGATACGACTGAAGTGACTAGCACACAAGCCCTAGACATGGAATTAAAGATCTAGTTTGGTGACAGAGAGAGATAAAGTGCTAAAACAGGAATGGAGCTCAGCACCCTGGCCAGTGTGGTTGGAGGAAAACCAAAACAAACACTGCTCAAAGGGAGACGATGTAACAGCAGGGGATTCGGTGAACACTAGTGAGCGTGGCGTGATATCTGCAGGTCCTGGCAAACACGTGATTGGTTACTGTTTGCATCCGCTGTCTCTGATTTGCTAAAGACAGACTATACGTTTGAAATGTTAGCAAGAAAAACACAAAGCAAACTATCATGAAGAGCCAAGGCAGTGAAAACCCTCTATTCTTGGCAAACAGGAAGAACTTATGAATGGTTCCTTTCCCTTGTAAATAGCGGCATGTGATAGTCGTCTTCATTTTGCAGGATTTGGCGTGACTGTGAGGTTTCTTAGGCTTGATCTTTGGTGAAACAAAATAAAACCAAGCTTTTAATGTGTAAATAGTTCATTGGTCTGATGCACACTGACGAAAGATCGGAGACTGTTCCTCTGAGGCACCATCTTGATTTAGAGCTGAGGGAGTTTTCTTCTTCAAGGGCAGCATTAGCTTCTTAATTTTCATTTCATTCACAAGGACACATACACCCTCAAACAATTTGAGTTTGCCCCTTGAAAAGCTCATAATTAAAAACGTAACTGTACTGGAAAAAAAGAAAAAAAGCCAGCGTATTTCCTGATAGCCAGTAGTGGATTATTTGTTTGCTGCTCACTTGCTCAGTCGTATCTGACTCTTTGCGGCCCCACGGACTGCAGCTCACCAGGTGCCGCTGTCCTCCACTGTCTCCCAGGGTTTGCTCAAATCCATGTCCATTGCATCATTAAGTGTCATCAAACCTGATCTTGAGATAGTTCATGCATCTCTAGTGGCTCTTAGCGGAGACTTATGAGTCAAATCACATGTCTAATAGAGACCAGCCCCACTGAGCGCTTGAGGAGGAGTAACTGGTGAAAGCACTCCCGCCCCAGGGCCACTCAGCCCAGCCTCGCTGGCATTGCCCGTCACCATTCAGCCCTAGTCACGGCAGGCTCCGCTGTGTGTCTTCCTGCCTCTGGTCTGCCAGGCACCACTCTTTTCTCTGAACTGTTCCTTTCACTTTTGTGATGTGACAAAGCCACAGATCTGATTGGGCCGATCTCCCACTGTCACACCTGCACAGCTTCTTGGGGTCTGTCTAGAGTTTAAGGGTTTGTCCTCAAGTCAAACAGATCCAGTTCGGAACCTGGTTCCCAACTAAGTGGCCTTGTAAAGCGAACTTGCTGAGTCTTTGTTCTCTCATTTGTACGTTGAGAACAGCCATGGTCACAGGGGGTCTTGTCACGGCGTTCTGGGGTGGGTTACATCATGGTGCACGTGTCGCACCTGACAGAGAGCCAAGCCCTTAGTGAGCGCCCAGCGAGCGGCACGTCGTCGTGGCGGAGGGCCACCATTGTGGCAGAGCGCCCTTGCCTGGCGCACCCTCCCCTACCCACTTTACAGGTCCCGATGGTTCTGTCATCCTAGTGTACCTCCCACTGAGTGTATCAACCAGGATTTGATACGGCTGCATATTTCCAGGAAAAAGAAACAAGGGTTTAAATTAGGATTTTATTTCCCACTCATGTAAAAGCAGTCTGGCATAAGTATCCGGAGCTGATGTGGCAGCCCCAAAGCATCACCCAGACCTTGGGCTCTTATCTTTCTGATATTGGCTTTCAACATCAAAGCAAACTCATGCTCTAACATGACTGCTGGGACTCCAGCCTGCTGCTGCTGCTACTAAGTCACTTCAGTCGTGTCCGACTCTGTGTGACCCCACAGACGGCAGTCCACCAGGCCCCCCGTCCCTGGGATTCTCCAGGCAAGAACACTGGAGTGGGTTGCCATTTCCTTCTCCAATGTGTGAAAGTGAAGTCGCTCAGTCATGTCTAAGCAAATCTATATTCTCCATTTTCACATTAGGAGAAAGTAAGGGAAGACAAAGAGCTTCCCAGGCAGTGCCAGGGGTAAAAAACCCACCTGCCAGTGCAGGAGATGTAAGAGACACGAGTTTGATCCTTGGGTCGGGAGGATCCTCTGGAGGAGGGCATGGCAACCTGCTCCAGTATTCTTGCCTGGAGAATCCCATAGACAGAGGAGCCTGGTGGGTTACTGTTCATAGGGTCTCAAAGTGTCAGACGCGACTGAAGGGACTTAGCACACATGCAAGGGAAAGTGTTAGTCTCTCAGTCCTGTCTGACTCTGCGATCCCATGAACTATAGCCCTCCAGGCTCCTCTGTCCATGAAATTCTCCAGGCAATGAGAATGGAATGGGTTGCCATTCCCTTCTCCAGCAGATCTTCCCAACCCAGGGATTGAACCTGGGTCTCCTGCACTGCAGGCAGATTCTTTACATCTGAGCTTCCAGGGAAAGTCATGCAATATACATACATATAGTCTTCCCCCAGCCCCCGCCGCCATTATGGAATCTTACTGAAAGTTCTAAATAGTAGTTCTGCATATAGAACTAAATCACATGGCCTCTCCTAGTTGCAAGCTAGTCTTAGAAATGTAGTCGTTTCATTGGACACATTACCATCTGAAGTATAATGTGATTTTGAATTAAACAAGAAGGGAAGATTTATCAGTTGTCTGATATGCCCATGGCATGGCCAGTCTGAGCCATCAGTGCCCTTCTGTGAGATCTGGTCTAAGACATCGGGAGAGAGGGAAATCCATATTCCCTGTGGACCAGGGGCTGGAAAGACTACAGTCCCACACATAGCAGCCCAGAGAGGAACGTGAGCCAGGGAAGGGCCAGAGTATAGGCCCGAGGGAGGCTGCCCGTGGAGATCTCTCTCCCCGTCTAATTTTCCTGTTTCACTGTAACCCTTTCCCCTCTGTCAAGATGGAAATGTCCTAGAGGGAAACTCCCCTCCAACCCGTCTGCCTGCTCCTACGGGTGACCATCAGTGCTGATCACTGAGTGATTGAATGCACAGCAAGTGTACTCGGCTTTGGCAAATGCAAAATATATCTCATCAGGATGTGATCAAGGGCTGTGGAGTCAGGCTACTGGGTTTGACTCCTTCCCCTGCTTCCATTGCTCCATTGTGTGAAAGGAACAATAACAATGCAAGTTCTCTCCAGGGAGAACCCACAATGCCTGACACCCAGTGGGGCCTCAGTAGCTGCTGGTCATTCATGTTATTATTGTTATTACTGCATGCCAGTGACTCTGAGATGCACTTTTTCTATAACATTATAACAGCATTTGTACCATACGACATGTCATAATTAATTAGCAGAGGGTTTTCTTTTTTTTCCCCCTTAGTGAAAATCAATGCTGTCTGTCAACGGAACTGTTACCATCAGGAAAAGAATAGAGAGAGTTTAGAGATTCAGGGCCTTGCAAGGTAAAAAAAGAGAAAAAAAAAGTCAACAGCTTATGAGATGCCAAATAGTGAGAGCTGAGCTTGGGTTGGTCATTGAGTGACCAAGCCTGGAAATAGCTCAGTAAAAAGAGGAAGAGAAAGGCCTGGTCTTCGCCACACCGTGTTTCAGAAAGACTCAAGGTAGCCACCATTTGATCAAAAGAGAGAGAAGTTGGAGGCAAGAAAGGAAGGAAATAAAGCAGGTCTGAGGCCAACAACACAAGAGAAGACTCTACACATGGACATCACCAGATGGTCAACACCGAAATCAGATTGATTATATTCTTTGCAGCCAAAGATGGAGAAGCTGTATACAGTTAGTGAAAACAAGACCAGGAGCTGACTGTGGCTCAGATCATGAACTCCTTATTGCCAAAGTCAGACTGAAATTGAAGAAAGTAGGGAAAACCACTAGACCATTCAGATATGACCTCAATCCAATCCCTTATGATTATACAGTGGAAGTGAGGAATAGATTTAAGGGACTAGATCTGATTGATAGAGTGCCTGATGAACTCTGGACGGAGGTTCGTGACATTGTACAGGAGACAGGGACCAAGACCATCCCCATGGAAAAGAAATGCAGAAGAGTGAAATGGCTGTCTGAGGAGGCCTTACAAATAGCTGTGAAAAGAAGAGAGGCGAAAAGCAAAGGAGAAAAGGAAAGATATAAGCATCTGAATGCAGAGTTCCAAATAATAGCAAGGAGAGATAAGAAAGACTTCCTCAGTGATCAATGCAAAGAAATAGAGGAAAACAACAGAATAGGAAAAACAAGAGACCTCTTCAAGAAAATGAGAGATTCCAAGGGAACATTTCATGCAAAGATGGGCTCGATAAAGGACAGAAATGGTATGGACCTAACAGAAGCAGAAGATATTAAGAAGAGGTGGCAAAAATACACAGAAGAACTGTACAAAAAAGATCTTCATGACCAAGATAGTCACGATAATGTGATCACTGACCTAGAGCCAGACATCTTGGAATGTGAAGTCAAATGGGCCTTAGAAAGCATCACTACTAACAAAGCTAGTGGAGGTGATGGAATTCCAGTTGAGCTATTTAAAGTCTTGAAAGATGATGCTGTGAAAGTGCTGCACTCAATATGCCAGCAGATTTGGAAAACTCAGCACTGGCCACAGGACTGGAAGAGGTCAGTCTTCATTCCAATCCCAAAGAAAGGCAATGCCAAAGAATGCTCAAACTACCACACAGTTGCACTCATCTCACACGCTAGTAAAGTCATGCTCAAAATTCTTCAAGCCAGGCTTCAGCAATATGTAAACCGTGAACTCCCAGATGTTCAAGCAGGTTTTAGAAAAGACAGAGGCACCAGAGATCAAATTGCCAACATCCGCTGGATCATGGAGAAAGCAAGAGAGTTCCAGAAAAACATCTATTTCTGCTTCATTGACTATGCCAAAGCCTTTGACTGTGTGGATCACAATAAACTGTGGAACATTCTGAAAGAGATGGGAATCCCAGACCACCTGACCTGCCTCTTGAGAAACCTATATGCAGGTCAGGAAGCAACAGTTAGAACTGGACATGGAACAACAGACTGCTTCCAAATAGTAAAAGGTGTACGTCAAGGCTGTATATTGTCACCTTGCTTATTTAACTTATATGCAGAGTACATCATGAGGAACGCTGGGCTGGAAGAAGCACAAGCTGGAATCAAGATTGCTGGGAGAAATATCAATAACCTCAGATATGCAGATGACACTACCCTTATGGCAGAAAGTGAAGAGGAACTCAAAAGCCTCTTGATGACAGTGAAAGAGGAGAGTGAAAAGGTTGGCTTGAAGCTCAACATTCAGAAGACAAAGATCATGGCATCTGGTCCCATCACTTCTTGGGAAATAGATGGAAAAACAGTGGAAACAGTGTCAGACTTTATTTTGGGGGGGCTCCAAAATCACTGCAGATGCTGATTGCAGCCATGAAATTAAAAGACGCTTACTCCTTGGAAGGAAAGTTATGACCAACCTTGATAGTATATTAAAAAGCAGAGACATTACTTTGCCAACCAAGGTCCGTCTAGTCAAGGCAATGGTTTTTCCCGTGGTCATGTATGGATGTGAGAGTTGGACTGTGAAGAAAGCTGATCGCCGAAGAATCGATGCTTTTGAACTGTGGTGTTGGAGAAGACTCTTGAGAGTCCCTTGGACTGCAAGGAGATCCAACCAGTCCATTCTAAAGGAGATCAATCCTGGATGTTCATTGGAGGGACTGATGCTAAAGCTGAAAATGCAATACTTTGGCCACCTCATGCGACGAGCTGACTCACTGGAAAAGACTCTGATGCTGGGAAAGGTTGGGGGCGGGAGGAGAAGGGGATGATGGAGAGTGAGATGGCTGGATGGCATCACCGACTCTGTGGACATGAGTTTGAGTGAACTCCGGGAGTTGGTGATGGACAGGGAGGCCTGGCGTGCTGTGATTCATGGGGTCGCGGAGAGTCGGACACGACTGAGCGACTGAACTGAACTGAACTGAACTGAGGCCAACACCTTGGCAAGAACTCTGGGTAAGATTGTAGCCATGTGGAACAGGCTAGAAGCAAATAGATCAGGAGCAGACTGTGTTTTAACCTGGATTGCCAAAGAAACCATGAACTTAAAAAAAAAAAAATCATTAAAATGGCATATTATTCAGCCATGTAAAGGAATGGATTCCTGATCTCTGCTATCATATGGATGAGCTTTGGAGACATGAACTAAGTGAAAGAAGCCAGACTCAAAAGATCACACTCTGTATGATTCCATTTATATGAAACATCCAGAATAGGCAGGTACAGAGACAGGAGGCAGATCAGTGGTGTCCAGGGACCGGAGGAGGCAGGAACAGGAATAAGTGATGGGTGGAGAGCCCTTTTCCTTTCGGGGTGATGACGGTGTTTTGGAACTAGAAGTGATGGTGGGACAATGCTGTGGTTATACTAAATGCTACTAAATTATGCATTTTTATGTGGCTACTTTCATGTTATTTAAATTTCACCTCAATCTTTTAAAAAGCTTTTACTATTCAACTATGGATCGCCAACTTGTCAAACAGGAAGTGGGCTGAAAAATGCTCTGTAGCACCCACTGAGGGCAGGTTCCCACCCATATGATATGCTGCCAGGGGCTCCAGGAAAACAGTGGATGGAGAGGTCCTGCAAAGATGGTCCCATAGATGATGGGCCACGGAGACCTGGGGGAGGAGTCTCACTCTGTCTGCCTGGAAGGCTTCAGCGTTTCTGGACTGGAAACCCCTGGATGCCTCCCATCACCCCTTCTTAGCATGGCAGTGCTGTTGTCGTTGTTCTGTCCCTATTCCACTGAGGGAACCTGGGCTATGCGAAGCAGCTCATGTATCTTATTGTTTTATTTTGTGTTTATAGGCCATGAGGACACTGCTAAGAGACTGCCATGCCTCACCTTAAGATTCAGGGACATTCTACCAAATGCAGCTTAAATTATGGCCATGGCAATGACTGCGGGCTGCCTAAACACATTTCTTCTCTCCTCTGCCCCCCGTAATGGAGATCTTGATTTTCAGTCGGGCACAGGAAAATTCTTCCTAAAACAATCCTGCATTTGTTAGTTTCCCTGCTTGCAGCTTTTATGCCGCCGCCTGAGGAGGG
Organism: Moschus berezovskii; assembly: GCF_049115385.1. Taxonomy (NCBI): domain Eukaryota; kingdom Metazoa; phylum Chordata; class Mammalia; order Artiodactyla; family Moschidae; genus Moschus; species Moschus berezovskii. The sequence goes on from NC_142470.1 coordinate 108,021,099, forward strand.
CGGGATGATGAGCTGGAAGGCGTCTGAGTTAGTCGAGATGGGGAGCTGCCGAAACTGTAGACTGCCTGCCTCTGGGTTTCTTTTACATGAGAGAGTAAAACTTGTATTTGAGCCTCTATTATTGGAGGTTTCTATAATACACAACCAACTCTAATCATAGCTGATATGTCAGCCTTCATTCTGATCAACCAATGAGTCATTTGGATACCAAAATGTAGGAGTCTGCCAAGCAGCCTCAATTCCATCATCTTTTGGGATTTTATAAGCCTCTTCAGGAAAAGGAGTACGTCAAGGCTGTATATTGTCACCCTGCTTATTTAACTTATATGCAGAGTACATCATGAGGAACGCTGGGCTGGAAGAAGCACAAGCTGGAATCAAGATTGCTGGGAGAAATATCAATAACCTCAGATATGCAGATGACACTACCCTTATGGCAGAAAGTGAAGAGGAACTAAAAAGCCTCTTGATGACAGTGAAAGAGGAGAGTGAAAAGGTTGGCTTGAAGCTCAACATTCAGAAGACAAAGATCATGGCATCTGGTCCCATCACTTCTTGGGAAATAGATGGAAAAACAGTGGAAACAGTGTCAGACTTTATTTTGGGGGGGCTCCAAAATCACTGCAGATGCTGATTGCAGCCATGAAATTAAAAGATGCTTACTCCTTGGAAGGAAACTTATGACCAGCCTAGATAGCATATTAAAAAGCAGAGACATTACTTTGCCAACAAAGGTCCGTCTAGTCAAGGCTATGGTTTTTCCTGTGGTCATGTATGGATGTGAGACTTGGACTGTGAAGAAATCTGATTGCTGAAGAATTGATGCATTTGAACTGTGGTGTTGGAGAAGACTCGTGAGAGTCCCTTGGACTGCAAGGAGATCCAACCAGTCTATTCTAAAGGAGATCAATCCTGGGTGTTCATTGGAAGGACTGACGCTAAAGCTGAAACTGCAATACTTTGGCCACCTCATACAATGAGTTGACTCACTGGAAAAGACTCTGATGCTGGGAAAGGTTGGGGGCGGGAGGAGAAGGGGACGACCGAGAATGAGATGGCTGGATGGCATCACCGACTCGATGGACATGAGTTTGCATGAACTCCGGGAGTTGGTGATGGACAGGGAGGCCTGGTGTGCTGTGATTCATGGGGTCGCGGAGAGTCAGACATGACTGAGCGACTGAACTGAACTGAACTGAACTGAAGCCTCTTCAGTCTCTTATAACTTTCAAAAGTGACCAAGCACACTGTTGTACAGCAGATCTCTAGAATGTATTCATTTTGTACAACTGAAATTTTATACCCACTGAATAGTAACTGCTCATTTTGCCCTGTTCTCAACCTCTGCAAGCACCATTCTACTCTCTTCTATGAGTTTGACTCTGTTAGGTACCTTTCCTGGTGGCTCAGATGAGAGAGAAACTGCCAGCAAGGCAGGCAACCCAGGTTCAATCTCTGGGTTGGGAAGATCCCCTGGAGAAGGTAAGGGCAATCATTTCAGTCTTCTTGCCTGGAGAATCCCATGGACTGAGGAGCCTAATGGGCTACAGTCCATTGGGTCCCAAAGAGTTGGACATGACTTGAGTAACTAACACTTCACTTCATATAAGTTGAATCATGCAGTATTTGTCTTGTGACTGGTTTATTTCATTCAGCATAGGGTTCTGTAGGTTCATCCTTGTTATCACAAATGGCAGGATTTTCTTCTTTTTTAAAGTTCAGTGATATTCCATGGCATGAATATACCACATTTTCTTTATCCTTTCATCTGTGGATGGACATTTAGGTTGTTTCCACACCTTGGCTATTGTGGATAATGTTGCATGAACGCAGGAGTGCAAATATCTCTTTGAAATCCTGATTTCAATTATTTTGGATAAATGTCTAAAAGTAGGAGTGCTGGATCATACGGTACTGCTTTTTTTCAACTTTAAGAGAGTAGATCTCATGATAAATATTCTTAACACAATTTCAAAAGAGGAAGAAAGAGAAGAAAGAAGATCCTGTTGTCTGCAACAAACAATACATAAATATGTTTTTAAAAAGTTGACCAGGGCACTATCAGTTTTTAGCAAAATGATCTCATAATTCCATATTAGAAATTACAAAAAGGAACTTGTCCAGTGCAGGCAAGATGGTCATCCCTGACCTCCCTGGACCCTGGAGTTTCTAGCCAGATTTACAAAGCAGTGAAGGAAAAAAGCATTGGTTACCTCATCTTTCTGTTCAATGTGTGGTTGGAAAAAGATTGAAAAATATCTTAATTTTTCCCAGAACATTTCTTAACATGTCTCGAAAAGGAAATTCACTTCTAACAAAGTTCTTGGGATTTTGATTTTGCTTTCATATTATTTTCATTTCATGGATGATTTTATCTACTGATTACCCAACTGACAAGAGCTCCTACCAGTTTCTGTTCAGCATTTATCTTGTTAATGGTAAGAGAATGCTGTCAAAATAACAAAATCCAACCAAGTAAATGTGAAGATCTGATTGCCTTTTACAGGCAGTTCATAAATTGAGCAGCATCCCTTCTGCTGCTACTGCTGCTGCTAAGTCACTTCAGTCGTGTCTGACTCTGTGCGACCCCATGGACTGTAGCCCACCAGGCTTCCCGGTCCCTGGGATTCTCCAGGCAAGAACACTGAAGTGGGTTACCATTTCCTTCTCCCAGCATCCCTTCTAGCAACCTTTTAAAAGGATGCTTGGAGGAGTTGCACAAAATGGAAGGTTTTCATAGAAAAGAGGGTGGGGCAAGAAGATTATTAGCAAAACAAAAGAAAGTTATTTGAGGCCAGTACTTCTACTTTGGGGACTGAAAGGGTCTTTATTATGCAGATTTCCTCACTAGCGTTGATTGAGAAATTTCAGATTGACTGTTTTGAAGGTCATTTCTGGAAGGAGCTGAAGCTGTAATTAAGTCTTGGTTGGGGAGTGAATGACTCCATTTAGGATTTTTGATTTTTCAGCAATACAATATTCAAGATAGCTGCTGCTTTGAGAAACAGAACTTTCTTTTACCAGACGTTCTTTAAGTTGGAGGGAAAGTAATAAGTCTTGAAACCATGTATATTTTAATATCAAATTTATTGTTTAATGATTGTAGAAATTATAAATGCTGCCTGGAGATAATCCAGAAAATACAGAGGCGTAGAAACGATTAATCCCACCTCCCAAAGGCAAAGTACTACTAATATTTTGCTCTATTTCCTTCTGCTTGTTCACAGTCTCTCTCTCTGCCCTGATCTGTTTACATAGTTGTATTCACACTGTATACATAACTCTGTACCCTGCTTTATTTCACTTAACATGACAGCATAAACATTTTTCTCTATTATTAAAACCCTTAGTGTGCAGCGTGGAGACCTCTTTTCACAGTGAAACTTCAACAGTACTCAAAGAGATCATCACACCCAGTCTTCTTCACACACAGGCAAGTTCCCTCCAAAGTTTTGGGCTGCTCCTGGTTAAAGAACCCGTCTGCAAATACGGGAGATGTAAGAGACCAGGGTTCTATCCCTGGGTCAGGAAGATCCCCTGGAGAAGGGAATGGCAGCCCTCTCCAGTATTCTTGCCTGGAGAATCCCAGGGACAGAGGAGCCTGGCGGGCTACAGTCCACTGAGTTGCAAACAGTTGGATATGACTAAAGCGACTTAGCACGCCTGGTCTGCTGAACAGGACCCAGAACTAGGACAGTCCTGGGCAGGAAGGACATGCCCAGACTTGTTCATTTGCCCACTCCCTGGGCCAGTTTGTGGTCTGCAAAGCAACCCCATTAATCCCGGAGTTCTTTCCTGTAGAAACACATACTTGTTTTGAACCAAGCAGGAAGGCTCATGGGCACAGCAACCCCAGGGGGGTAAAATCCAGACACCACAAGAGAAAGGAAACTATGCCATTGATAGTGTGGTAAGATAGAAGAGAAAAAAATTGACCTAATACACAGTCCTGGTACAGCGAGGCCTGGCCTACAACCACATACCTGCCTGTGACATGTGACAAGCATGTGGTAAGCACACTTGAGGTTGCAGAGAACCTGTGGACCTGGACGAGGGGAGATAGCAGGCACGATGTACTGACCCCAGCAGAAGAGACCCCAGCCGGAATCCCTGGTGTCTGATTTGACTTCTCTGAAATAAAACAAGGGAAGCCAATGTGGAAACAGAGATGGCAGCTGTGTGAGAGGCAATGAGGGCTCACTCCTTGCCATCCAGAGCAGACAAGGCTCTCAGGTTAGTTCATCCAGTTTTTCATTTTATTATCAAAGATGTTTGAATGGTGGCTTGTGGCAAACTGTAAAACTCCGAGTGTGCTTTAGTCTAGAGCAAGTCTATGTGATGGGATTAACATATGCACACTAGTATTAGAAGGACTGATGCTAAAGCTGAAACTCCAAACTTTGGCCACCTCATGCGACAAGCTGACTCACTGGAAAAGACTCTGATGCTGGGAGGGATTGGGGGCGGGAGGAGACGGGGACGACAGAGAATGAGACGGATGGATGGCATCACCGACTCGATGGACATGAGTTTGAGTGAACTCCGGGAGTTGGTGATGGACAGGGAGGCCTGGCGTGCTGTGATTCATGGGGTCGCAAAGAGTCGGACACGACTGAGCGACTGAACTGAACTGAACTGATATACAAAATTGATAGCTAATAAGGACCTACTATACAGCACAGGGAATTCTGTTTATTACTCTGTAATGACCTATATGCAAAAAGAACCTGAAAAAGAATGGATAAAGATTTCCCAGTGACCAAGACTCTGCATTTCCAATGCAGGGGGCCTGGGTTCTATCCAAGGAACTAGATTCCACATGTCACAACTACATGTAGCCACATGAAAATCATGCCACAATAAAGATCGAAGACCCCATGTACTGCAACTAAGACCGAGGCAGGCATATAAATAATAAATATTTAAATAAATAAATAAAAGTTTGAAAGAGTAGATATATGTATATGATGTATAACCAACTCACTTTGCTGCACACTTGAAACTAACACGATCTTGTAAATCATGTATACTCCAAAATAGATAAATAAAATTAAATAAAGCAAGTTTATGTAAATCTTTGTGCCAACATGTGATTGTTTGCAAAATTCTTCTTTTATATTACAGGGGTCAGGGGAAAGGATTTTGCAAAACAGACATAGTGTGCTGCTTGCTGGGTGGCTCTGGACACAGGAGAAGATGAGCAGAGGCAGGGGGTAGGCGCTGGCTCCACGGCTGGCCCCAATCCCCCCTCTCCAAGAAAGACATGCTGAATGCCTATGATCAGGGTCCACAGCATTGCTATGCCATGGGGACATCATTCCTTAGAAAGCTATTCGCATGGCAAGGACAATGTTTCTTAATCTGCTCTTAATCGGAATCCAGTTTTCAGTTCAGAGAAAAGTCTCTCTAGGCTTTTCACTGTTGCTGCTGTTTGGTCCCTCAGTCAGGTCCCACTCTTTTGTGACCCCAGGGACTGTAGCCCTCCAGCCTCCTCTATCCACGGGATCTCCAGACCAGAATACTAGAATGGGTTGCCATTTCCTTCTCCAAGGAAATTTTTAAGATGGTTTGCTAAAATGCATCAAGTAAGTGAATGGTTGACTCTGGGTCTTGCGGAGAGCTCATAGGACATTCTATACAGCAAGGATCCTAGAGGCTTTTTACTGGTATTTATTTTGGCAGCCAGTTGTGTCCCTCCGCCCCCAATGCCCTCCTCATTCTCTCCATGCCCGCGCCTCCCTGCCTGCAAACCTCTGCAGATAGCTCCTCATCGGTCTGTAGCACAGGGCTCTCATGCCTGGCGCAGCAACATTCCCCTGAATTTCTTTGAAAGAATTTGATCTTAAGCAGCAATATCCTGGAAACATAACTGGATTTTACTACTGGCCTCAGAAGAGAAATGCAATTGACCAAATTACTCAAGGAAATAGTTAACACTGAGAGATAATCTCTTACATTAACCTTCTGGTGGAAGACAGAAATATACTGGGAGAGCCAGGCTTGCTTGTCTGTCATCACTCTGCCAATCCCCTTACAGGCCCAAAAGACAAAAGGAACACTCAATCCCACAGTGACCTAGTTTCTGGCAGCTCTTATCATGGCACATTCCCATCCTCATCTCCCTGGAGCCATAAGCAGAAAGACCCCACCAGCCAGAAGGACAGTCCCTCTCTTCAGGTCTATTTGCCTGTTTACATGACAGTGTCATTCCCCAGCCAGCAAAAGGAAATCTTCCCACGCTCCCCACACACCAAGGTTCTTCTACTGCAAAAGCCAAATGCTTCCTTCAAAAACTGTGCATCCGTTCTCACGGCTCCTCCAGGCCAAGATGGTGTGCCTGGGAAAATGGCCATCCCCATAGCTAGAGGGAGGTGGGGCAAAGCCCATGGGAGAACCAGCCAGAAAAAAAATATGGCTAAAAAAAACACTCACACACATTGGTTATTTGAGAGTATGTTTTCTAATTTTCACATATTTTAAAATTGTTCCTGTTCTTCTATTGATTTGTAGTTTCATTCCATTGTGATCAGAAGTGATACTTTCTACAATCTTCTAAAATTGGTTAAGACTTGTTTTGTTGCCTACCATGTGGTCTGTCCTAGAGGGTGTTTCGTGTGTACTTGGGAGGAATCTGTGTTCTGCTGCTTTTGATGGACTGTTCTGTACGTGTCTATGGGGTCCAGTTGTTCTATAGTGCTATTCAAATCCTTTCTGTCCTTGTTAATATTCATTCTGGTTGTTCATTTATTATGGAAAGTGGGGTATTAAAATCTCTTTCTATTATATTAAACACACACACACAAAAGCCAGAAAATAGTAAGTGTTGGAAAGGATATGGAGAAATTGGAACCCTTGTGCTCTATTAGTAGGCATGTAAACTGCTGCAATGACTACGGAGAAAAAAATTAAAAATAAAGTTATCATATAATCCAAATATTGTACAGGAGACAGGGATCAAGACCATCCCCATGGAAAAGAAATGCAAAAAAGCAAAATGGCTGTCTGAGGAGGCTTTACAAATAGCTGTGAAAAGAACAGAAGCCAAAAGCAAAGGAGAAAAGGAGATATATAAGCATCTGAATGCAGAGTTCCAAAGAATATCAAGGAGAGATAAGAAAGCCTTCCTCAGCGATCAATGCAAAGAAATAGAGGAAAACAACAGAATGGGAAAGGCTAGAGATCTCTTCAAGAAAATTAGAGATACCAAGGGAACATTCCATGCAAAGATAGTCTCAATAATGAACAGAAATGGTATGTACCTAACAGAAGCAGAAGATATTAAGAAGAGGTGGCAAGAATACACAGAAGAACTGTACAAAATAGATCTTCATGACCCAGATAATCCCGATGGTGTGATCACTCACCTAGAGCCAGACATCCTGGAATGTGAAGTCAAGTAGGCCTTAGGAAACATCACTACGAACAAAGCTACTGGAGGTGATGGAATTTCAGTTCAGTTCAGTTCAGTCGCTCAGTTGTGTCCAACTCTTTGCAACCCCATGAATCACAGCACACCAGGCTTCCCTGTCTATCACCAACTCCCAGAGTCCACTCAAACTCATGTCCATCGAGTCGGTGATGCCATCCAGCCATCTCATCCTCTGTTGTCCCCTTCTCCTCCTGCCCCCAATCCCTCCTAGCATCAGAGTCTTTTCCAGTGAGTCAACTCTTCACATGAGGTGGCCAAAGTACTGGAGTTTCAGCTTTAGCATCAGTCCTTCCAATGAACACCCAGGACTGATCTCCTTTAGGATGGATTGGTTGGATCTCCTTGCAGTCCAAGGGACTCTCAAGAGTCTTCTCCAATACCACAGTTCAAAATCCTGAAAGATGATGCTGTGAAAGTGCTGCCCTCAATATGCCAGCAAATTTGGAAAACTCAGCAGTGGCCACGGGATTGGAAAAGGTCAGTTTTCATTCTAATCCCAAAGAAAGGCAATGCCAAAGAATGCTCAAACTACCACACAATTGCACTCATCTCACACGCTAGTAAAGTCATGCTCAAAATTCTCCAAGCCAGGCTTCAGCAATATGTGAACCATGAACTTCCAGATGTTCAAGCTGGTTTTAGAAAAGGCAGAGGAACCAGAGATCAAATTGTCAACATCTGCTGGATCATGGAAAAGGAAAGAGAGTTCCAGAAAAACATCTGTTTCTGCTTTATTGACCATGCCAAAGTCTGACTGTGTGGATCACAATAAACTGTGGAAAATTCTCAAAAAGATGGGAATACCAGACCACCTGACCTGCCTCTTGAGAAACCTATATGCAGGTCAGGAAGCAACAGTTAGAACTGGACATGGAACAACAGACTGCTTCCAAATAGGAAGAGGAGTATGTCAAGGCTGTATATTGTCACCCTGCTTATTTAACATATGCAGAGGACATCATGAGGAACGCTGGGCTGGAAGAAGCACAAGCTGGAATCAAGACTGCTGGGAGAAATATCAATAACCTCAGATATGCAGATGACACCACCCTTATGGCAGAAAGTGAAGAAGAACTAAAGAACCTCTTGATGAAAGTGAAAGAGGAGAGTGAAAAAGCTGGCTTAAAGCTCAACATTCAGAAAACGAAGATCATGACATCCGGTCCCATCACTTCATAGGAAATAGATGGGGAAACAGTGGAAACAGTGTCAGACTTTATTTTTTGGGCTCCAAAATCACTGCAGATGGTGATTGCAGCCATGAAATTAAAAGACACTTACTCCTTGGAAGGAAAGTTATGACCACCCTAGATAGCATATTAAAAAGTAGAGACATCACTTTGCCAACAAAGGTCCATCTAGTCAAGGCTATGGTTTTTCCAGTGGTCATGTATGGATGTGAGAGTTGGACTATAAAGAAAGCTGACTGCCAAAGAATTGATGCTTTTGAACTGTGGTGTTGGAGAAGACTCTTGAGAGTCCCTTGGAGTGCAAGAAGATCCAACCAGTCCATCCTAAAGGAGATCAATCCTGGATGTTCATTGGAAGGACTGATGCTGAAGCTGAAACTCCAATACTTTGGCCACCTGATGCAAAGAGCTGACTCATTTGAAAAGACCCTGATGCTGGGACGGATTGGGGGGCAGGATGAGAAGGGGACGACAGAGGATGAGATGGTTGGATGGCATCACCGACTCGATGGACATGGGTTTGGGTGAACTCCGGAAGTTGGTGATGGACAGGGAGGCCTGGCGTGCTGCAATTCATGGGGTTGCAAACAGCTGGACACGACTGAGTGACTGAACTGAACTGAACTGATAATCCAGACATTCCACTTCTAGATATATCCAAAAGAATTGAAAGCCAGGTACAAAGAGATCTTTGTACTTCATATTTGCAGTCAATTCACAATAACTAAAAAGAAACAGAAGCGACCAATGTCCATGACAGTTGAATGGATAAACAAAAAGTCTCTCTCTATATATATATGTGTATATATATATATATATATATATAGACATATATATATATATAGACACACACACACAATGGAATATTATTCAGCCTCAAAAAGGAAACAAGATTCTGACCCATGCTACAGTGTGGATGAACCTTGAGGACATTATGCTAAGTGAAAGAAGCATAGCATTATGCTATGCCAGGTGAAATAAGCAAGACACAAAGGATAAGTCCTGTAAGACTCCATTTGTGTGCAGCACGTAGAGTGACCAAGATCATAGAGGCAGAACATACGAGCGTGACTGGGGATGAGGAGACACTGCTCAGTGGGCACAGAGTTCCAGTTTGGGATGATGCAAAGAGCTGGAGACAGATATGCTGCTGGTAGCACAATATTAAGAGTGCATTTAATACCACTGAGCTCATACACTTAAAAATGATTAAGATGGTAAATTTTATGTTATATGTATTTGTGTGTGTATGCTCAATCATGTCCAACTCTGCAATGCCATGGACTGTAGACCCCAGGCTCCTCTGTCCATGGGATTTTCCTGGCAAGAATACTGGAGTGGGTTGCCATTTCCTTCTCCAGAGGATATTCCTAACCCAGGGATCAAACCCACATCTTCCATGTCTCCTGTATTGCAGACTGATTCTTTACCACTGCGTCACATGGGAAGTCCTTTATATGTATTTTTACCACAATTTAAAATTTTTTCATAAAAAAAGATTTTTTTTTTAATTGGAGGCAAATTACCTTACATTAATATATTGGTTGGTTTTGCCATACATTGACATGAATCCGCCCTGGGTGTACATGTGTTCCCTTTCTTGAGCCCCCCTCCCACCTCCCTCTTCCCCATATCCTCCCTCCATGTCATCCCTGAGCACCAGCCCCAAGCATCCTGTATCATGTGTCGAACCTGGACTGGTCACTTATAATAATATACATGCTACAATGCCATTCTCCCCAATCATCCCACCTTCACCCTCTCCCACAGAGTCCCAAAGACTGTTCTATATGCCTATGTCTCTTTTGCTGTCTCGTACACAGGGTTCAGGTTACCATCTTTCTAAATTCCATATATATGCGTTAGTATACTGTATTGATGTTTTTCTTTCTGGCTTACTTCACTCTGTATAATTGGCTCCAATTTCATACACCTCATTAGAACTGATTCAAATGCATTCTTTTTGATGGCTGAAAAATACTCCATGGTGTATATGTACCAAAGCTTTCTTATCCATTCGTCTGCAGATGGACATCTAGGTTGCTTCCATGTCCTGGCTATTGTAAACAGTGCTGCAATGAACATTGGAGTACATGTGTCTCTTTCAATTCTGGTTTCCTCGGTGTGTATGCCCAGGAGTGTGATTGCTGGATCATATGGCAGTTCTATTTCCAGTTTTTTGAGGAATCTCCACACTGTTCTCCATAGTGGCTGTACTAGTTTGCATTCCCACCAACAGTGTAAGAGGGTTCCCTTCTCTCCACACCCTCTCCAGCATTTATTGCATGTAGACTTTTGGATAGCAGCCATTCTGACTGGTGTGAAGTGGTATCTCATTGTGGTTTTGATTTGCATTTCTCTAATTATGAGGGATGTTGAGCATTTTTTCATGTGTTTGTTAGCCATCTGTATGTCTTCTTTGGAGAAATGTCTGTTTAGTTCTTTGGCCCATTTTTTGATTGGGTCACTTAGTTTTCTGGAACTGAGCTGCAGGAGCTGCTTGTATATTTTAGAGATTAATCCTTTATTAATTTGCTATTATTAATTATTTATTATTTGCTTTTATTAATTTGCTATTATTTTCTCCCATTCTGAAGGCTGTCTTTTCACCTTGCTTAGAGTTTCCTTTGCTGTGCAGAAGCTTTTGATTTTAATTAGGTCCCATTTGTTTATTTTTGCTTTTATTTCCAATATTCTGGGAGGTGGGTCGTGGAGGATCCTGCTGTGATTTATGTCGGAGAGTGTTTTGCCTACGTTCTCCTCTAGGAGTTTTATAGTATCTGGTCTTACATTTAGCTCTCTAATCCATTTTGAGTTTATTTTGGTGTATGGTGTTAGGAAGTGTTCTAGTTTCATTCTTTTACAAGTGGCTGACCAGTTTTCCCAGCACCACTTATTAAAGAGACTGTCTTTTCTCCATTTTATATTCTTGCCTCCTTTGTCGAAGATAAGGTGTCCATAGGTGCGTGGGTTTATCTCTGGGCTTTCTATTTTGTTCCATTGATCTATATTTCTGTCTTTATGCCAGTACCATACTGTCTTGATGACTGTGGCTTTGTAGTAGAGCCTGAAGTCTGGCAGGTTAATTCCTCCAGTTCCATTTTTCTTCTTCAAGATTGCTTTGGCTATTCGAGGTTTTTTGTATTTCCATACAAATTGTGAGATTATTTGTTCTAGTTCTGTGAAAAATATCGTTGGTAGCTTGATAGGGATTGCATTGAATGTATAAATTACTTTGGGTAGTATACTCATTTTTACAATATTTATTCTTCCAATCCACGAACACGGTATATTTCTCCATCTATTAGTGTCCTCTTTGATTACTTTCACTAGTGTTTTATAGTTTTCTATGTACAAGTCTTTTGTTTCCTTAGGTAGATATATTCCTAAGTATTTAATTCTAAAAACAGAAGATTTTTTTAAAAATACAGATAAGCAACAAGGATTTGCTGTATAGCACAGGGGACTATATTCAATTTCTTGTAATAACTTATAATAGAAAAAGTTACACATATATATATATACAGTGTTTCAGTGTATACCCTGCACTGTGGACTAAGGGTTTGCAGGAAAGCCATCCTCCAGGGCAGGAGCTAGGTGTCTTTACTCAAGACCAAGGAGCTTCATTCCCACATGCACACCCTTTTCTGTCTCTCCCATTTCCTCTCCTAACATCTTTGTCACTTAGCAATCCTCTCTGTGGTTAGGACAGGTTAGTTTGCATTGATAGAATGGGTACCATGAAGGGTGTCTGCAAATCTAGAAAATGACATACCCACCACGGCCACCATGGGCTGCATCCCCATCTGCTATGCTTTTACTTGGTCTCCTGCCCCAGGGGACCAGGACTGACATGGACTGATGGTCTCCCTACCCCTTCCCATGCCTCCTCCTTCAAATCTCTCTCTGAGTTACAAGATTCTCTTGAATCTTCCCATAAACACTCTCTTTTTCTTATGTGACCCCCAATTTTCTGCATTTTCTCTTTTTTTTGCTACTAAAAAGCCTAACAATATCTGACCCCAGCCCCCTGCCCCCCGCCTTTCTGCAGGCAAAGGTACCCATCATACCAAATGACAGCACTTCATGTAATTTTTACAACTTCACAAGCTGAACATTTTCCCATGGCTGCAGCGAATGACCAAGGCTATAACCCCAAGGACCGACATTACAATGACATTTTACGATCTCAGAGTCTCTCTCATTTGGGGATTATGAATTAGTGTTTCCAACGTTAAAAGCTGCCTTGAGGATATAGGGATAAGAGCAAACCCATTAGTTTCATGTGAGCAGCTAAACTAGAGCTGCAAACATAACCGATACGGTACAGCTCACACACCAATCCCACTCTTGGCATCGCTGGTCTGTGTGGTCCCCATCTGACCCTCCCTCACAGGATATGAACATTCAGCAAGATGAATCAGCAAGTGATTTATTACCTGCGGGTCATGTGGTAGGTACCATGGGGAATGGGGAGGGCATGTGCATCTCAGAAAACCCACTGCAGTTTCAAAGGCATGTGATTTCTGACAGGCAAGTGCAATAGGTCTTAAACTAGCCCAGAGAGGACACGGAGCCCCATCCTGCCAGGGCCACGTCCTTGCTGGTGTTTGGGGTGTAAACCCAGAGAGAGAGAGCCTGCAAGAGACGGAGACTCCTCTCCATGTCATTTTAACTGTCAGCAAGTGTTTGCGGCTTATTCAACAAGAAAAGTAGGGACAGAACACAGACTCCCTTCCACAGAAACCATGTGTGAGATGAGAGGCTCTGACAGTCGATAGGAGGAGGTGAATCTCTGATGAGAGGCCAGTGGAGAGTCATTAAAGCCAGACGAGGGGGTATGAAGAAGAAAACCAGAAATGCAAACTCAGCCAATGGCGGAGTCAAAGGGACCCAGAACTGGGCGATGTATAACCTTTGATGTAAGGGCAGAAGTCAAAGGAACCTCTCTGGGTAAGTAGTGGCATCTTTGTGAATAAACGCATTGCTGGGAAAATTCAGATCCTGCGTCTTAGCTCCAGTCCCTCTGGTGGGTCCTTGAGATGGAAATTCTAACCTGTTAGGTCTGGGAAATTGATGCACGTGTGCTTCAACACAAAAGCTCAGAATTAAGCAGAGAAATGAGAAAGTATTAATAAATAAAACTCCTAAGTGAACCACACTAATTTTAAGCGGTGTGTTCTTCAGCCTTAAAAGGTTTGTACTATTTTAGAAATTTTAACAAATCCAACAGATTAGCCATAGAAGATATAATTATTTGATTTTTTAAAAATCTAGATATAAGTTAAAAGGTGGAAGATGATTTGTCTTAGGTTGTACATAAATTGAATACACGTGATAAGTTGAATTCATCATAGAGTTACAGAAATTGTTTTAAGTGCTTGGAAAGTTTTGTTTATTATGGACAGTGGGAATTCTTAAGGGGACAATAAGCGGGGCTTTCCTGGTGGCTCAGAGGGTAAAACGTCTGCCTGCAATGCAGGAGACCCCCCAGTTTGATTCCTGGGTTGGGAAGATCCCCTGGAGAAGGGACTGGCTACCTACTCCAGTATTCTTGCCTGGAGAATTCCATGGACAGAGGAGCCTGGCAGGCTACAGTCCATGGAGTCACAAACAGTCAGACATGACTGAGTGACTTTCACTTCACTAAATGCAGTTTAACATATTTAGTAGGGGTGGGGGTGGACTTCCCTGCAGTCCAGCAGTTAATGCTTCGCCTTCCAATGTAGGGGAAGCAGGCTCAGGAAATTGATGCAAGATCCTACTTGCCTTGCAGTCCAAAAACCATAACATAAAACAGAAACAATATTGTAAAAAATTCAATAACGACTCAAAAAATCTTTAAAAAGTATTTAGGGGGTGTAATTATTGGTTGTGAAGCTATGTTAGTAAAATAGAATAATAAAATTTATAAGGAATTTGTAAATAATAGGATTTGGGATGTGTGATAATTCTAGAATTCATTTTGAAATCCCACGCCGTTGTAGCTGGCTTCTCTAGGCATGCTTGCCCCCTTCAAGACAGCATCCTCACCCACGCGGCCACCACCAGTGGCTGAGAGTCTGTAAGCGAAAGTTGGGGCGGGGTAGAAATAGAAAATGCAAGAAGAGGAATGAAGAATGTGTTCTAGGCAGGGGGAGTCCAAGGGGGAAGAAGATGGGTCCAGAAAGCAGAGTGGGGAAGGCAGAGTCAGAGTCCTCTCATGAACGTCAGTGGCTTCAACTGACCCACCTTTAGTTCAGTCAGACTGAACTGGAATGATTTTAACTCGGGAGGAGCTGAGCGGGAGAGAGAAGAGCAAGATGGAATTAGGATACAGGACCTTGACCGTCAGACTAAGATTTATTTCAGACCCAGGATGTTTAGGGCCAGGTGGCCATTAGCAACTCTCTTACCAGGTGAGAAGCAGGCAGCCTCTGCAAGCTGTCCAGGGGGAGGAGAGCTATAAGGAAGTGCACCTGTTACTAATCTATTTTATTTTTTAATACTTATTAATTTGTATTTCTTCAGCTGGGCCAGGTCATAGTTGCAGCATGCAGGATCTTTTTGTTTTGGCATGTGGGATCTAGTTCCCTTCCCTGCACTGGGATCACAGAATCTTAGCCACTGGGCCACCATGGAAGTCCCTGTTCATCTGTTTTAAATATAGCAGCATAGCACAGGGACCTCTGCTCAATACTCTAATATCTGAATGGGAAAATAATTTGAAAAAGAATAGATAAATGTATATGTGTAACTGAATCCCTTTGCTGATACCTGAAACTAACACAACCTTAATCAACTATACTCCAATGTAAAATAAAAGTTAAAAAAAAAAAGAAAGCACACCTGGCCTTGATGTGGAAGCAGACTAGAGCCCCAGAGGATGCTGGAGGTGCAGCAGCAGCTGGTGGAGGAGCCAGAAAAGAGATGAGAAGAGATGAAGAGTGAAAGTCACATGGAGGTGGCCCCCAGGCACCTGAGAAATGAGAGCGGCAAGAAATAGGAACAGAGGGAGCAGGAGGAGAGGCCTGGGAAGGAGCAGCCGGCGTGGGGCCCGGGAGCCTGGAGAGAAGCTGCTGCACGGGCATGGAAACAAGGGGGTGGCCAGGGCAAGTCAGCTGGGTTAGAAGCCAGACGTGGGGTCCGGGTTGCAGTGAGGAGGGGGCCTCGGAAGACTCTTTCACCGGGAAGTGTGGGAGGAGAACAAGGGGACGAAGCGGGCTCCATGGAAACCATCTCCCACCCGCCACTTCCTGGGAGCAGCCGTCCGCCCAACACCTCCAGCCAACATGGCAACTCTGTAAAGTGGGTGATGCCCTATCCTGCAGCTGAGGCACCTGAGCCTCAAGAAGTGAGAATTCTTGCCCAAGGTCGGATGCTGTCAGGTGGCAGAAACACAAAGACCTGGGTCTGTGGAACTCTACTGCTGAGTCCTTCCCTCTAGGGTCCCACGCCGCCAGGCAAAAGTTACATCCTTCCCAGCCCTTGGTGAGATGACAGCACTCAGAACAAATGAGATTGGGGCTGGGTTTGAGCTACTAGATGACTTTCAGTTTCACAGGAACTTGGTACAGCTCTTTTAGGGTGGGGGAAACTAAACAAAACTATTTGCAGATTCCAGTCAAGTTGTGAGATCCAGGGAAATGGTACCAAGCTGGCTCAGGCCCTGGGCCAGTTCTTCAAAGGCTCAGTGATTCGTCTGCTACCCAGAGCATCAGACCCATGGCACATCGGATGGAGAGTGTGCAGTGGGGCCCACAACCCTGAGCCTCGTCTCGGACAACAGACCATCAGGTTGCTTCTGTGCACTTAACTTCTTTCTTGTTCGCTTTTTTTTTTTAATTAAAATCAATAAATAGTGATGAAGACAGCTGGTTTTGCAAAGCATGAG
This sequence comes from Moschus berezovskii, assembly GCF_049115385.1. Lineage (NCBI taxonomy): Eukaryota > Metazoa > Chordata > Mammalia > Artiodactyla > Moschidae > Moschus > Moschus berezovskii. The sequence goes on from NC_142470.1 coordinate 108,037,591, forward strand.
AAGTCCCCAGAATCTTGGTTTCTCCTCCCAAATCTGCCAGAATACAAATACATTTCTCCAGGGCTTCGATTCACTCCCCATAAGGAAAGATAAGCCAGTCATGCATAAGAACTATCAGACATCTTAGAGGAAATTTACTTGTTAAACTCTTGAATATGGGACATCCCTGATGGTCCAGCGGCTAAGACTCCAAGCTCCCGACTCAGGGGGTTCAAGTTCCATCCCTGGTCAGGGAACTAGATCCTGCATACTTCAACTAAGACTTCACATGCCACTACTTGAGATCCTGCGTGCCGCAACAGAGATGGAAGATGCCACATGCCACAGACCCTGTGCAGCCAAACACATATACAAATAAGGATATATATTTTTTAAAACCTTGAATATACCAGCGTACCAGCAGAAGGTATGCTGCAGAAGGTGTTGGTCAACCAAAATGTGGGACTCCCTCTTCACACTGTGACCTGGGGCCCAGAATTCATGGCCCAGCCCCACTGTAGCCCCCTGGGGCCACGTGTCTAGTTCTTCCCCGTGGTGGTGACCAGAAGTAAACTGGGTCCCATCCAAGCCAAGGCTTTTGAGAAGCAGGTGGCATTTCTACAACTCTCCCATCTGCTGGCTGGAAACAGAGGGCTCCAAGACCAGAACAGCAGAAAGCCATGAGATGGGAGGAGCCAGGCCTCTGGCTCACTAGGAAAAGGAGGGACCTGACCACTAGGAACCACCTTACGTCACTAGTACAGGGGAGTTTATTTATAGCTGCTATCTATCTAGGGCCTTCTCAGATGGCTCAGAGCTGAAGAATCCACCTCCCAAAGCAGGAGACACAGAAGATGTGAGTTGGATCCCTGGGTCGGGAAGATGCCCTGGAGGAGGTAATGGCAACCCACTCAAGTATTCTTGCCCAGGAAATCCCAAGGACAGAGGAGCCTGGAGGGCTACAGAATCCATGGGGTCACAAAAGAGTCAGACATGACTTAGTGACTAAACAACAGCAACAATAGTGACTTTCTGAATTATCTATACGTCTATAAACATATTTATAGACATGTGAGGTGTGTGTGTTGTTTTTAGAAACCCCAAGATACCAATACAAGTTTTTAATAGGTCATCTGCATTTGCATCACAGAGGGTTTCTCATTGTACAAATGATTTGCAGCAGGATAGCACCTCCCTCACTTCCATGCAACTAAAATGTTGATTTCCCTACAGCTTAAGAACATGCTGCCCACGTCATAAAGGTGTGCACTGATTTGCACAGAACACGGGGAGGGCCCTGGCTAATTCTGGAGTCCCCAAACGACTTTCCCCTGTCCCCTGACCCCAACCTGATGAGGCTGGACCAGGTTTCCTCCACAACCATGCAGTGTGCTTCCCAGGGCACAGCATGATCTGAAACCTGACTGGATCCCTACAAGGCGGTTTCTTACCTGGCCCTATAGCACGGATGACATAGCCATGCAATGTCATAGAAACAGCAAAGCAAAGCATGGGTCTAAGCTGCAGTGCATTCATTTCTCTGTGGTGAACAAGGAAGGCTCTCAGGCCTCTCCTCCCAGTACCCAAGACTGAGGGCCCAGTGAGGCATCTGGATGCACAGAGTGAACGCCTGGGAGTTGAGGCTGGGAGTAAATGGGAATGAAGCCATTATGTGTGGCCAGATGTGGAGGCCACTGGCAGGGAACGTGAAGAAAGAGAATCTAAGAATGACAGTTGTGCTGAATTCACACTAATGTGACACAGCACATTTTATGAAGTCTGAAGACAATCAAGGGTTTCCCTGCTGGCCCAGATGATTAAGAATCTGCCTGCATTGCAGGAGACTCGGGTTCAGTCCCTGGGTTGGGAAGATCCCCTGGAGAAAGGAATGACTACCCACTCCAGTATTCTTGCCTGGAGAATTCTGTGGATAGAGGAGCCTGGCAGGCTGCAGTCCCTGTGGTTGCAAAGAGTCAGACAAAATTGAGTGACTAACACTTGTAACTTGTAAGACAATTAAGCTAGGAAGGTGTGGATAAATCCAAGAATGAAAATGAATCCTTGGAATGAATGGCTTTTATTTTATTTTTTATTATTTATTTACTTATCTGGCTGCACCAGATCCTAGCTGCATCACGTGGGATCTTTAGCCGAGGCATGCAAACTCTTAGTTGTAACATGTAGGACCTAGGTCTCTGACCAGGAATGGAACCCAGGCCCCCTGCATTGGGAGCATGGAGTCCTAACCTAACTGGACCACCAGGGAAGTTCAGAACTAATGGCTTTTATATCCTTGAGTCATTTATGTAAGAAGTCAGAATAGCAGCATAGGATTTAAAAAAAAATTTTTTTTCTGGATTTTTCTGGGAAGGGGATTGTTTGGTTACTTTTTATGAAACAAGGAAAGTAGTTGAAGTGTAGGCAATTACCAGAACTGAAGGCAGTTTGTAGCTCAGTTCCAAACATTCTGCTAAAATACCTTTTCTCAGAGAGATCCCTCATTCCACCTATGGACTCAGCCCCACACCCAGTCAGATCACACTAGCTCCTGGCTGCAAATTCCCATTTTGTCTGCAAATTGCCCCCCTCTCCAGAGAAGAGCTTAGTGAAGGAAGAGGTAAGGAATTGATGTGACCAAGGGCCCCCGAATTATACATAGAATGCCAAACAAGCTTTAAAAGACTCAGTCCCTAACCATGTTTATTTACAAAGCCATCAAATTAGGGATCTGAAGATTCATAGAAATATTCTCTGAACGGAGTGGGAGAAAGTGTCCTCCACCTGCCTGGTAGAGAGAGAGATTCTCAGTTTCTCAAACTTCCATAGGCATTCAGATCTCCTGAGGATTCTGAAGGTCTGGAGGGAAGCCCAGGAGGCTGCATTTCTTAAAAGCTCCTGGGGGATGCGATTGTTGATGGTGCAATGACCACACTTTGAGGAGCTAGGGTCTCAGTTCAGTTCAGTCGTTCAGTTATATCCGACTCTTTGCGACCCCATGGACTGCAGCATCCCAGGCTGCCCTGTCCATCACCAACTCCCAGAATTTACCCAAACTCATGTCCATCGAGTCGATGATGCCATCCAACCATCTCATTCTCTGTTGTCCCCTTCTCCTCCTGCCTTCAATCTTTCCCAGCATCAGGGTCTTTTCAAATGAATCAGTTTTTCACATCAGGTGGCCAAAGTATTGGGAGTTTCAGCTTCAGCATCAGTCCTTCCAATGAATATTCAGGGCTGATTTCCTTTAGGATGGACTGGTTTAATCTCCTTACAGTCCAAGGGACTCTCAAGAGTCTTCTCCAACACCACAGTTCAAAAGCATCAGTTCTTTGGCCCTCAGCTTTCTTTATAGTCCAACTCTCATATCCATACAGGACTGCTGGAAAAACCATAGCTTTGGCTAGACAGACCTTTGTTGGCAAAGTGATGTCTCTGCTTTTTAGTATGCTGTCTAGGTTGGTCATAGCTTTTCTTCTAAGGAGCAAGTGTCTTTTAATTTCATGACTGCAGTCACCATCTGTTGTGATTTTGGAGCCCCCCAAAATAAAGTCAGCCACTGTTTCTACTGTTTACCCATCTATTTGCCATGAAGTGATGGGACCAGATGCCATGATCTTAGTTTTCTGAATGTTGAGTTTTAAGCCAGCTTTTTCACTCTCCTCTTTCACTTTCATCAAGAGGCTTTTTAGTTCCTCTTCACTTTCTGCCATAAGGGTGGTGTCATCTACATATCTGAGGTTATTGATATTTCTCCTGGCAATCTTGACTCCAGCTTGTGCTTCATCCAGCCCAGCGTTTCTCATGATGTACTCTGCATATAAGTTAAATAAGCAGGGTGACAATACACAGCCTCGACGTACTCCTCTAGCTAGGGTCTACAGGCATTCAAAGACTAATCAGATGCTACAGGTGTTGGTGACACATCTCTAATCTGGGACCTGAGGCTTGCAGAGAAACTATGGCACCTGCAGGGCTCTGCCCCTGTCCTGAAATTGTCAAGGGTTACAGACACACACACACACACACATTCTTGCTCACACACATGAAGGCATCTACTCAAAACCTATGCTACAAATTTTTATTCACACCCTACAGCACATGGGTCACATATTCAACCCAGAAGTTTGAACATTAATTCTTGAAGTTTCTTTTTGAGTCTCAATCACAGGAGGAACTTCTGAAAGCAAACGTCTAAAATACACTCTGATATCCAGGCATTGGTGTGGAGTCTTTTAATATCATTAACCTCAACAGATAGGTGTTGGAGTTTTTAACTGATATTAACATGCCACATGGCGCTCAAGTGTTCATAGACTGAGATCCCCCACACAACTGTGATTATCTCCTTCTTTATAAATCAGGCGGCTATTGACTGCCAGCAAGGTGAAGTGTTTGAGACTCCATAGAGGGAAGGAGATTCAAGGACATGAAGTCTGGGCCAGGTCCCAACACGCCTTTCTCTAACCATTCCATGGTTAACCGCCACCTTGAATTACTTTGGAACTTAAAGGGAGGGGCTGGCCTCACTCTTCTCCATCACATAACTGTGGCACATGATCTTCAAGCTGAAATGCCCTCCTATGAAAATATGATTTATAAGTAAGGAAAGTGAGTAGCACTGTTTGTTTGAATATCTGTTTTGTTTAGAATTTGTGTTGTGATTTTTTTAATCAAACAATTCAGCCATACTCAGAATGAAACAAAACAGAACATGTGGCTGAATAGGAGTGCTCATCAGAGAAACCGAGGGTTGGTCAAACTCACGGTAAGCCTGGGAATCTGTCACTGGGCTGTGGATGAGGCCGCAGCCTCATAGCCAGTGCCTACAGAGCATACAGCATGGGGCCCTCTTGGAGCACCGTGGGCTTCTACGGAGCATACAGCATGGGGCCCTCTTGGAGCACCGTGGGCTCCTACGGAGCATGCAGGATGGGGCCCTCTTGGGCCACCCTGGGCTCAGGCCTCCACGCTGCCGTTTAAGGCCTTCCTGGCCTTGCGCTAGTGGCTCGACCTTGCTGAGCGTCCTGTCTGCTTCCTTGTCTTAGTCCCCCAGTGGCGTCCGACTCTTCCACTCCATGGTCTGCAGCCAGGCTCCTCTGTCCTTGGAATTCTCTCGGCAAGAATACTTCAGCAGGTTGCCATTCCCTTCTCTGGGGCATCTTCCCAATCCAGGAGTAAAATCCTTATCTCTGGTACTGCAGGCAGATTCTTTACTATCTCAGCCACCAGGAAAGTTCATCTACTTTCTTGGGTCACCGTTAAAATGAACTGAAATATCGTGCATACAAAACCAGAACATTTCAAGCTCCCCACCCCCTACTTGATAGTGAATGATGCTGCTGCAAATGAACCTTTCTGCCCCTCAGGAATATTTACCTGTTTGCCAATTAACACTCTCCTCTGAAGCCTGTCCTTCCAAGAGAAGGAAAATGTCCCACCCCGCGGCTCTTTCTGATTCTCCTAGCCTTCTTTTTCACCCAGTTGGAGGAAATTAATTTCAATACCCAACATTGCATCCATGACATTATTTTATCTGTTTTTTTCCTTTATGGTGCTTTTGATGTCTGCATTAAGAAATCTTTGCCTTTGCCAAGATCATGAAAATAGTCTCCTCTGATTTTTTTTCAAGGTTCACTTGTTTAGCTATTCACATTTAAACCTCTCTTCTGTCTGGAACTACTTTCTAGCATCATTACTTTAATTATTAACTCGGTGTTTAAATATAATATGAATAGTCATTGGGAAGTATTTGTCGTAAGTTTATGTTTTTTAATGAGAAATCAGGAATTTAGAAAGTATTGTTTTCTGGGTGGAAAAAACTATAAACCCTGAGATTACAAGACTGTTCTATTGTAACTTTAGGATAATCAGAATTTCAGAAAACAGTTTTCCATTTTATGAGGACAAATAAAAATCAAGGACTTTCCTGGTGGTCCCATGGTTAAGTATCTGCCTTCCAGAGCAGGGGTGGTAGATTCCATCCCTGGTTAGGGAACGAATATCCCACATGTCACAGGGCAACTAAGCCTGACAGCCCACACCCTCTGCAGTCCCTGTACCACAATTGGAGAGAAGCCTGCCTGCGCACTTCAACAAAGACCCTGTACAGTCAAATTAGTTAGTTACTTAAAAAAAAGAAAAATCAGTTTGCCGTAAGTGTTGGTTACACACAGAGGTGACTGAATCATGGTGACTACTCAAGACATTTAGACTGTTTTAGGGAAGGACTCATTCATTCATTCAACAACATTTATTGATGTTTGTTTTGTAAGGGCACATTCACAATATATTCAATTCAGTTCAGTTGCTCAGTCATGTCCGACTCTTTGCAACCCCATGGACTACAGCACCCCAGGCCGCCCTGTCCATCCCCAACTCCCAGAATTTACCCAAACTCATGTCCACTGAATCAGTGATGCCATCCAACCATCTCATCCTCTGCCGTCCCCTTCTCTTCCTGCCCTCAATCTTCCCCAGCATCAGGGTCTTTTCAAATGAGTCAATTCTTCACATCAGGTGGCCAAAGTATTGGAGTTTCAGCTTCAACATCAGTCCTTCCAATGAACACTCAGGACTGATCTCTTTTAGGATGGACTGGTTGGATCTCCTTGCAGTCCAAGAGGCTCTCAAGAGTCTTCTCCAACACCACAATTCAAAAGCATCAATTCTTCTGTGCTCAGCTTTCTTCACAGTCCAACTCTCACATCCATACATGACCACTGGAAAAACCATAGCCTTGACTAGATGGACCTTTGTTGACAAAGTAATGTCTCTGCTTTTTAATATGCTGTCTGGGTTGGTCATAGCTTTTCTTCTAAGGAGCAAGTGTCTTTTCATTTCATGACTGTAGTCACCATCTGCAGTGATTTTGGAGCCCCCCAAAATAAAGTCAGCCACAGTTTCCACTGTTTCCCCATCTATTTCCCGTGAAGTGATGGGACCAGATGCCATGATCTTAGTTTTCTGAATGTTGAGCTTCAAGCCAACCTTTTCACTCTCCTCTTTCACTTTCATCAAGAGGCTCTTTAGTTCCTCTTCACTCTGTAAGGGTCGTGTCATCTGCATATCTGAGGTTATCGATATTTCTCCCAGCAATCCTGATTCCACCTTGTGCTTCTTCCAGCCCAGCGTTCCTCATGGTGTACTCTGCATATAAGTTAAATAAGCTGGGTGACAATATACAGCCTTGACGTACTCCTCTTCCTATTTGGAATATATTCCAATATATTAACAGTATATGGATTTATATAAAACATTTGTACTTGTTAGTTGTGCCATATTCATTATATTTATCTGTGCATGTTTATGTAGTTATCAATATTTATCACATAAAATACATTGATATTGATGTGTCCATTAATACATGTGAGTTGCTTGGGTGAAATTGGGGAAATTCCAAAAGGAACCCAGATGAAGACGGCTTGGAGGATGGGGTCAATGACACCATCTGTGTGTAATATCGAGCCTCACTCTTTGCCTCTAAGCATGATCAGTGTTTCAAAGTGGTGTCTTTTAGTCACAGATGTGACTCCCTGAACTGAGAAAAGCAGCACGGTCTTTGTCTAGTGTGGAAGACCCTGGCATTCATAGTGTAGCATCCTGAGTCAGAACCAGAACATCAGAGACTGATTTAGAGAGATGCGGCAGAGAACAGTTCCTCCCACTGGGAACTGACTTCAAATAGTGGTTTTCCAGGTGGCCAAGCCCTGAGCAAGGGAAGTAGTTTATTTATCCTTCTCTTGAATATGAAAATAAATAAAATCAACAGTCTTATGCGGTCCTACTTATAGCATCACAAATCACTTTTTATTCTAAGTGGTAAGTGAGATCATCAGTGATCCTGGCAGGTTTACATTAAAAAAAAAAAATGCTACCTGAGGGAAGAATCTAGCCAAAGGAATCTGAGTTCCCATATTATAAAGATTTGAGAAAGAGTATGGCAACCCACTCCAGTATTCTTGCCTGGAGAATCCCAGGGATGGCGGAGCCTGGTGGTCTGCCGTCTATGGGGTCGCACAGAGTCGGACACGACTGAAGCGACTCAGCAGCAGCAGCAGCAGCAAGAGGCAGGTAGGTAGCTGGACCAAGTGCTACTTGTTAATGAATCTGAATTCCACCCTGCTTGAAATGAATAGAGCTGTTTTGTTGGTTTGAAATTTTTTTTATAATTTGCCTTTAATACTGCCTAGATGAATGACCAACTTAATTATATATCCTCATGGCCTGTGGATATCCGAAAGGACCCATGTTTCCCCCAAAGTCACTTGAACCAAAGCTCTTGGGTAAGATTCACAACTTAGCATGCTAGCCCACTCATGGGTCTTGAACATGATGATTCTTGAGCCAGAAGACTCTCTTTCAAGACAGATTACTAAGGACGCTATCAAGGACACACGGATGTCAGCAGGGGACAAGCAGGTTGTATGACTCAGGAACAAGTCAAGAACACATGGGGGCTACAGAGCTCTATTTAGCTCTGCTGTTCATACAAATGTTGCAAACGTTAACTAAATATCAAGCTTTCATTTGTTATAATGGATTCTAAGCCAGTCCGCCTCCTAACCATTTACTTGTATGATGTGCTTCTTCTAACTCCAAGTTAAGAATAACAGAACTGAGACCTCAGCTCATGGGAGAATGTTTACCTTCTGGGCACAGCTGTCACCACGGGATGCTCCAAGTTGTCAATAAAAAGTCAGAAAGGAAAGAGAGTTGATCCACTGGCCCCCTTTGATATAGCATTTCAGGTTTCTAGCATCACTTTTCTTTGCTGATTTTTACAGGTGTAGACTAGCCCAAAGGGAGCCACACCAATGAAGCCAACCTCTAAAAAGACAAAGGAGCTCTGGGAACTGTCTATCATGTTCCTGATGGATTTTTGGTTTTTGTTTTAATGAAATTACATCGAGGGTAGAATGAGCTCTACCACACCTGCCTGCTCTTTGCCTTGTGCCAGTGTAAAGACCCCACTTTGCCCTGCAAGCCTTTAATATCCTTCAGGACCCCAGTGCTCATCAATGAAGATATGAGCATCCTTTTCTCTTCTATGATGGATCCCTTAACAGCAGAAAATGCACAGGTGGACTCAGCATGCAAGTTCTTTTCTGTCTAACTTAAGAAAGAGTTGGTTAATTCTCAGTGTTATTCCATGATCTGCCCAAATCAAAACTTTATCTTAACTTTGATTAAAGGAAGTGATATAAAAGATGTACAGTAAGGACTTCCCTGGTGGTCCAGTGGTTAAGAATCCACCTGCCAGTCCAGGGAACTCGGGTTTGATCCCTAGTCCAGGAAGACCCCACATGCCACAGGGCAGTTAAGCCTGCGCGTCACAACTGTGCGCCCACGTGCTGCAACTGCTGAAGCCTGAGCGCCCTAGAGCCAACGTTCTACAACAGAAGACACTACAATGTGAAGCCCGCACCTCGCAACTAGAGAGTAATCGCAGTTCGCTGCAACATACAAAGCCCGTGTGCAGCAACGAAGACCTAGGGCAGCTAAAAATAAGTAAAAAGACGTATCGCAAATAAGAAGGAAACTGCCACAGTGATTAATACTGCAGCCCAAACTCTTCCAACTAGGGTAGAAAATTTGATTTGATTTTTGTTTGGTTGGAGGGGAGGCAACAATATGCCAGAAATGAGAGAGTGGAAGAGTTGGGTGCAGTATTCCCAACTCTTATGTCTTCAGCAATACAAAATAGCGTCAGTGCAAGTCAGCAAACAGCACATATACAGAGAATGCAAGTGCCAGTCCACTGAGTCTGGGGCACGGAGAGGATGGAGAGCTGCCTTTCGTGGCCGCTTTGCTCCTCCGCGGCCAGACAACCTGAGCGGCCTTGTTTATCTTTCTGACCCTTTGCTAAGTCACAACACAAAGAATGAAGAGAGAAATATCAGCATCCCATTTTCCAGATGTCAGTCACCTGACATTTAATTGTGGTTGTGCTGATTTTGTTGCCCTTGGCAAAATCTTGTCCTTCCCACAGTGCAGCTGAAATAGCAGGTTGAAAACACCACCAGTTTTATGTCAGACACAAAGGAAATAAAAATTGCTGACACTCTGCTTTGCAAGGACAAATTAATTTGCCCCAGAAACGACATGTTTGCCATCGGTCTCATTAAAAGTACTGTGAGATTATCAGGAAAAATTAATACAAGCTGTTGGTTATCAGGTACATCGTTTCAGCTCACAAAGGCAAGCCATGGTTGTCAGTTCTCTGCTGGGGGCAAGGACAGATGTTAACAAAGAAAGTCACATTCAATTAGAAGCCATCACCTGAGCTGGCATTTGCAGTTACTCTGCGTAGATCAGCTTGAAGAACAAACACACTGCTGCTTTTGGGTTTGAATTTGAAAGCAAGGGCACTCTGGGCAACAAGGGGCATACAGTCCTCCCTCCAGTGTGCTGAGGGAGAAAAAGAGCAGTTTGCCTGGAAATTTGGAAAAAGAGTCTCCATGGTACTAAGCATTCTCGTGACATTCAGGATGAGTAATTATTTTTAAGGTGCCTTACCGAACTCTTTTACTGAAGGTTGGGCTGGTTGAAACTGCAAGGTGCCAGTGTCACCTCCCTCATGCCCTGGGATTCTTAGAACCTCTCTGGAGACTGGCTCAAGGGCTCCCATGCATGACTCTTTGGCAGGGCAGACACCATGGAGCACTCATTTAAGGCTCAGGAAGCCCACTGACAAATGCATATTGATGGCTCCCACATGTCTTCTGGAAATTGACAAATTCTCACTGAGCTATAACTATGCACCTGGCCCCACTCTAGGCACAGGGAGTAAGTTAGCCAAGACACCAAAGCAAGAGGAGTCATGTTCAGTAACGTTTCGTAAGAGAACCAGCGTTGGTTCCCAACCTTCACAGACTGGTCGTTTGGGCTGAGGTTCATCTGAGTTACGTTCACCCAGTGCTTTTCAGGATAAGCCCATTTTCCGGGTGTCCGTTCCCCCTGCCATTGACCAACACAGGCTCAGACACAACACCAGGAGAAAGCCACCTGTCACACCATCGGCGCCAGCTCCAGAGCCTTTGGTCTGCAGCTCTCTCACCTGAGAGCTGGCTTCCTCCCATGAATCTGAGGATGCCACACCCCTTCTCCTTTGGATTTCATCCCAAAGTCACCTTCTCCCAGTGAGGACTTCCCTGACACCCCCTCACAAACTATGCCTTTCTCCCAATTTGACTTGTTCACCTCTTTCTTGCTTCACTTCTCATCCATGGTCTTCATTGTCTATACATACTGTGTGTGTGTGTGTGTGTGTGTGTCTGTGTGCGTGTGTGTGTGTGTGTGTGTGTGTGTGCTCTGTCATGTTAGACTCTTGGCAATCTCATGGGTTATAGCCCTCCAGGCTCCTCTGTCTATGGCATTTTCTAGGCAAAAATAAAGAAGTGGGTTGCATTTCCTTCTTCAGGGGATCTTCCTGAACCAGGGATTGAACCCACCTCTCTTGTGTCTCCCACATTGGCAGACAGATTCTTTACCACTGAGCTACCAGGGTATTATCCATCCTGTGCATTCCTGCTCCCTCACTGGCAGTTCTCAAGGGCAGGGACCTCAGTCTGTGCCTGGAAGAGCTGCCTGTACACAGTCGGTGCTCGGGTGACACTGGCTGGGTGAATGCATGTGTGCGCTGAAGGAATGGATGAAAGCCTTTAGTATTTCTGGTGATTTTTCAACTTGGCCTTCCCTCTATTTGACAGTGGCAGTTTCTTATCACAAGCATACAGAGCTTACATTCTGTTTCCCGCTCATTTTGATAAAAATGACAAAAGCAAAATGCAATGGGCCCTCCTAAAACTGCACCAAGATGGCTAGGAGGACCTTCTTGAAACTGACTTTGGTGGCCTGGAGGTAGCGTTGTCATGAAGGGTTCCTCAGCCAGTTCACGAAAGGACAAATTTAAGTCCTTATTATAGGCCCCATTATATTGATGACAGGACTGGAAAAGGTCAGTGTTCATTCCAATCCCAAAGAAAGGCAATGCCAAAGAATGCTCAAACTACCGCACAGTTACACTCATCTCACATGCTAGTAAAGTCATGCTCAAAATTCTCCAAGCCAGGCTTCAGCAATACATGAACTGTGAACTGCCAGATGTTCAACCTGGTTTTAGAAAAGGCAGAGGAACCAGAGATCAAATTGCCAACATCTGCTGGATCATGGAAAAGGCAAGAGAGTTCCAGAAAAACATGTGTTTCTGCTTTATTGACCATGCCAAAGCCTTTGAGTGTGTGGATCACAATAAACTGTAGAACATTCTGAAAAAGATGGGAATACCAGACCACCTGACCTGCCTCTTGAGAAACCTCTATGCAGGTCAGGAAGCACCAGTTAGAACTGGACATGGAACAACAGACTGCTTCCAAATAGGAAAAAGAGTACGTCAAGGTTGTATATTGTCACCCTGCTTATTTAAGTTATATGCAGAGTACATCATGAGGAACGCTGGGCTGGAAGAAGCACAAGCTGGAATCAAGACTGCTGGGAGAAATATCAATAACCTCAGATATGCAGATGACACCACCCTTAAGGCAGAAAGTGAAGAGGAACTAAAAAGCCTCTTGATGAAAGTGAAAGAGGAGAGTGAAAAGGTTGGTTTGAAGCTCAACATTCAGAAAACTAAGATCATGGCATCTGGTCCCATCACTTCATGGGAAATAGATGGAAAAACAGTGGAAACAGTGTCAGATTTTATTTTGGGGGGCTCCAAAATCACTGCAGATGCTGATTGCAGCCATGAAATTAAAAGATGCTTACTCCTTGGAAGGAAAGTTATGACCAACCTAGATAGCATATTAAAAAGCAGAGACATTACTTTGCCAACAAAGGTCCGTCTAGTCAAGGCTATGGTTTTTCCAGTGGTCATGTATGGATGTGAGATTTGGATGGTGAAGAAAACTGATCACCGAAGAATTGATGTTTTTGAACTGTGGTATTGGAGAAGACTCTTGAGAGTTCCTTGGACTGCAAGGAGATCCAACCAGTCCATTCTAGAGGAGATCAATCCTGGGTGTTCATTGGAAGGACTAATGCTAAAGTTGAAACTCCAATACTTTGGCCACCTCATGCAACGAGTTGACTCACTGGAAAAGACTCTGATGGTGGGAGGGATTGGGGGCAGGAGGAGAAGGGGACGACAGAGAATGAGATGGCTGGATGGCATCACCAACTCGATGGACATGAGTTTGAGTGAACTCCGGGAGTTGGTAATGGACAGGGAGGCCTGGCGTGCTGTGATTCATGGGGTCGCAAAGAGTCGGACACGACTGAGTGACTGAACTGAACTGAACTGATATTGATGACCAAGATTGTTCATGGTTATTCAGTTTTTTAAAGTTATGTGTAAAGATGTATATAAAAGTCCAGGAGGGTCTCCATCTGATTAAGCCTTGGTTAGAGTTGGCCTATTGACTGGTTACTCTTTTTTTTTTCCTGACAGCACCACTAGCATGCAGAACTTCCCGGACTAGGGGTCAAATCCTCACCCACTGCGGTGAAAGCATGGATACTGGACTGCCAGGGAAGTCTGGGCTGCTCACTTTTGCTAGAACTTCATCTCTTTGAGGGGAGGGGAGATAGAATTTGTCAGACCACATCCTCCATAATATTTTTCTTACAATTGATGAATTTATTATGATTTTATGTTTGGCTGTGCTGGGTCTGTTGCAGAGCCGGCTTCTCTAGTTGGGGTGCATGGGCTTGGTTGTGATGGGTGGGATCTTAGTTCCTCAACCAGGGATTGAACCCAGCACACACACACACCCCCACACACACACAATTTGGGAGTGCAGAGTCCTAGCAACTGAACCACCAGGGAAGTCCCCCTCCATAATATTTTGCACATGACTTTGCTGTAGCACTATAGATATAAACATGAAGTAATATAATATATTTGTAAGTAACATAAATATATAAGAAGGTCAAAATACTCAATCTTAAAGGAAGTCAACCCTGAATACCCTTTGGAAGGACTGATGCTGAAGCTCCAATACTTTGGCCACTTGATGCGAACAGCTGACTGACTGGAAAATACCCTGATGCTGGGAAAGAGTGAAGACAGGAGGAGAAGGGGACGACAGAGGATGAGAAGGTTGGATGGCATCACCGACTCGATGGGCTTGAGTTTGAGCGAACTCAGGGAGCTGGTGAAGGACAGGGAAGCCTGGCGTGCTGCAGTCCATGGGGTTGCAGAGTCAGAGACGACTTGGAGAATGAACAACAACGATAATTGCTATAGTAAATGTCCAAAAGTAAGTGTTATTGAAATGATTTGACATCGAATTTGTTTCTTTATCCCTTCTGGGCTGTGAGTCCCAGGCTCCACAACAGGCCTGGTAACCTCAATCCTGAGCAGTCCTTGCTCTGCATTGAGAGGTAGGAGAATATCCGGGGCCTGGGGCTGGAGAGTCAACAGCCCATCACCTAAATGGCTCAAGATGTGCATCTGAAAAGAAACGTGGAGCTGAATGCAGTTCCAGTCTCCTGCATCCCCGGACAAGGCTCCCTTCCCAGTCCTGCAGCCCCGGTCACCTACACCCACCTTTAGCCCACTGGCTCCTCTCTCAAACCTGATTGTTTTGGGCTGTGCCTTGAGCCTGGCACTGACTCACGCATTCAAGAGGAACCCCAGCCCTTTCCCCTGAAGGTGTGTCTGTGAGTGGCTGATGACGAGGCTGACAAAGCTTTCCTCCCCAGGTTGGGGGCCCATCACTGCAGCAGATAACAGGGGAGGTGAAGGGGTTCCCGGCTGTTTCCCGCTTATCTGAGCTCCTCCCTGAGCTACCTGTGCCTCTTCTGAAGGCAGCACCTACTTCCAGGTTGTTCTTGGTCCCGCTCACCAGCAGAAATGAGTCCTCGGTGCTCAGTACTGCCAGCCTTGAGCTCTCAGAGGTGTAAGCCAGTCAGGGAGCAGCAGGCCCACAAGGGACACTTCCACACAGTCACACTCAGTTTCCCATAGCTGTCCAGGAAGAAGCAGGAACCACTCTCGTGGACCAAAAGAAGCTGGTGATGGTTCAGTAACACAATCTCTAGATCCTGCCTTCAGTCTGAGCCTTAGGAGACCAAGCCTCCCACAGGAGACTTGTGTAGTCAAGGACAAACCCACTGAAAGCAGCCCCACTGACCCCTGGGGAGGGTCTTTTTCAGGTGGTCTGCAAGATCAGAAGTTTCTAGAATCTCTTGGGAATCTTTTGTGGCTATACAATGGGATATGAAAGCTCTACTGACAGAGAGAGGAAGCTGTCCCCGGGTCTCCATCTCAAAAATCTGTACTTTGGAAAGCAGATGGACCTCAAAGGGTATGGAGAGTCTACACCCCCATGGAAATGGGAGGGGCCAGAGTCCATAGAACAATGCCTGAAACTTAGGGCCCTTCAAATGCAAGTGATGAAAACACATGTGATCAGGGACTTCCCTGGTGGTACAGAGGTTAAGACTTTGTACTCCCAATGCAGGGGGCCCAGGTTCGATCCCTGGTTGGGGAACTAAGATCCCATATGCTACATAACATGGTCTTAAAAAAACTCAAAAAGCAAGAATGCAAAACCACATGTGATTTCTTGGGACAGAGACCCAGTGGGAGGGACCGTGGGCACAGTGCAGAGGAGACTGTTTTGGTTGACTTCTAAGGAGCTGCTTTTCAGTCACTCAGTCGAGTCCAACTTCTTGTGACACCATGGACTACAGCATGCCAGGCTTCCCTGTCTTGCACTGTCTCCCAGAGTTTGCTCAGATTCATGTCCATTGAGTCAGTGATGCCATCCAATCATCTTAGACTGATGCTGAAGCTCTGTTGCCCTCCTTCTGTCCTTCTCCTCCTGCACTCAATCTTTCCCAGCATCAGGGTCTTTTCCAATGAGTTGGCTCTTTGCAACAGGTGGCCAAAGTATTGGAGCTTCAGCTTTAGCATCAGTCTAAGGGGTGAGCTAGACCATTTTTACAATAATGAGATAGAGTGAGGGACCTAGGTGCCTCCAGTTGAAAGAAACACATTAATTACTAGTATAGTGGAGAATATTTTCTTATTCATCCTAGAGAAAGCATCCCCCTGGGACAGGGGACCAGGATGAGCCAAAACTGCTTTCCACTGCATGCGAGTGAGTGGTGTTTAATCAAACAACTTCCCACTGTGATTCATAAAGCAGCTCTTTACATATTGGTTCCAATTT
Source organism: Moschus berezovskii (assembly GCF_049115385.1). Taxonomy (NCBI): domain Eukaryota; kingdom Metazoa; phylum Chordata; class Mammalia; order Artiodactyla; family Moschidae; genus Moschus; species Moschus berezovskii. Next base: position 108,053,748 of record NC_142470.1, read on the forward strand.
TCCATTTCTCTCCAGTTGGCATCCTCTGACAAGCTCTCTGAACCTATTCTGGCTTAAAATCTGAGCAAGCCAGATGGTGACTATCCCCCCTATTATAGAACTTTACCTCGGTCCCTTCCACTCAGCATTCCACCCAAGGCTCCTCCCTGGACATGGATGAAACTTGACCAAGGTGGTGGAACAAGTACACTGGGCTGGGTGGTCACAGCTCCATAGGTGTGTTGTGTTTTTCTCAGTGCATCCATTTTTCTGCCAGTAAGTAGAAAAGACAATTTTTGTAAAAACTGAGAAACCACGTACAGGCGAGAGCAGATATTTCAGAAATGACTCAGAATCGTGTTTTGCTAGAAGAATGCTAATGAAATAAGAGCATATATTCGTGAAACTGGTAACACGCCCTCGGAAAGAAAATGGCTCTTATTAGACACCTGAACTTGAGCAGAACATTCATGTCATTGATTATAATATCATAGATTGACTCCTGCTTTATCAGCAGATGTTAGCTTTAACGTAACTAGAGAAGGGAGGTTATTTTTTGGAGGATACTGAAAGAGTACGTCTTTCTGATCATCTGAAACAGTTCATTCACCCCTGAAAGTGACTGTAAACCTTGGTGAAGAAGCTTCTCAGTAATAAATGACTCAATGAGCTTAAAAGCCAACCCCCCAGAACACAGCACCTGTAAAGCAACTATAATCGGAGTACAGTTGCTTTACAATGTTGTGTACGTGTGTGTGTGTGTGTGTGCACATTTAGAAACAGTTTGTACAGCATCCCCTAGGACCCTTGGAGAACACTGGCCTGTCATCTTGCAACCAGTTGCCCACACACAAAAATATCAAACTAGTTACTAGCATGAATATAACACAAACTTTATAAATTCCCATTTGTATAAAGTAATTGAGTCATAGCCTATTTGTGATTCTCATCACCTGCTGAGGGCATTTCTCTAGATGGCTAATTCCTGGTTGGGAAGCAGTCAGCTAATATTAATACTGTCTGGATGTCAAATGCATCTCACATTTTGGCAGCTCATCATTGTTTCAAAGAGAGAGTGTCGTTGGACACTGTTTGACAGTGGCTGTTTCGTCCTGCCTTCATGACGCTTGAGGATATTCTATAGCCATGGATGGAAATGAGTCATATGTAAGAGGGTTAGACAGACAGATGTCTAGAAAGAGGGCAGGTGTATTCACAGAACTGTGCCCAGAACTCTGCATCAGAGAGTGGTCTCAACTCCTTCCAGAATCCAGAGCCTGGTGTCTAAGGGACCCACCCTCACAAGGCACCGTTTCCTTCTAAAGGAGTAACTTCTGGAAGGATCTGGACCAAAGGACACTTTAAAACACAAAGTCATTTAAAATCAAGGGTAATAAGGGACTTCCCTGGTGGTCTAGTGGTTAAGAATCGTCCCTGCAATGCAAGGGACACAGGGTCAATCCCTGGTCGGAGAACTAAGGCCCCATATGCCGTGGAGCAACTAAGCTTCCTGTGGAGCAACTAAGGCCCCACGCTGTAACTGCAGAGCCTGTGTGCCACTAGAGAGTCCGTGCTCTGCAATGAGATCCTGCATGCCACACTAAGGCCCAACATGGCCAAATAAATAAATCATAAAATCAGGAGTAAAAAGGGTGTGAATGCTGCGATTTTTTTAAACCTTGTAAATCTGATTTGATTTTTCTTAAAACCATAATCATTATGGTCATGTTTAGCAAAATAATAGCTGCTATATCTTAGGAAATGTCTATGATACAATGTTTGGGACTTGCTTTTTAAAAAAAAGTTCTAGAGGGTGGTAGGTGGGGTTACAGATGGAAAGAAGTTGATTACAAGCTGATGACCATTGAATTCAGGTGATGGAAACAAGTGGATCATTATAATATTCTCTTTATTTTTGTATATTGAGATTTTCTATGATATAAAATTTTAAAATATTTTAAGAGATAATGGGGCAACCACTGTGGAAAACAGTGTGAAAGTTTCTAAAAAAAAAAAAAAGTAAAAATAAAATTACCATATGACCCAGCAATTCCATTTATCCAAAAAAAAAAACAAACAAACAAAGACACTAATTCAAACAGATACATGCACATCAATAGGTTCCCTGCACTGGGAGTGCGAAGTTCTAGCCACTAGACAACCGTGGAAGTCTCAATGTGGTCATTTTCAATTTAAACTTGATCCTATGGTTTAGATTGACATCCACTAATGGAAAATGTTACTGGCTTTTCATTTTTGACAGCACTGTAAAGTATACACCCTAAGTACAATTGTTTGAGCATGAAGAGTGAACCATCAGACAGGAAATGCCCAAGTGAACAGTCTGCTAGCAGTGCATGGATACGGCAAACCTCATGAAAATATCATGGGATGCTCGAGAGACATGTGTTTACAACCCTCTGAACCTTGTTGAAGGCTTCCATGATGGCTCAGATGGTAAAGAATCTGCTTGCAATGCAGGGGACCTGGGTTCAGTCCCTGGGTTGGGAAGATCCCCTGGAGAAGGGAAAGGCAACCCACTCCAGTATTCTTGCCTGGAAAATCTCATGGACGGAGGGGCCTGGTGGGCTACAGCCCATGGGGTCGCAAAAAGTCAGACGCTGCTGAGTGACTAAACAACGACGCATAGCTCACCAGGGCTGAGTCTCTCTCCTGACCTTGGAGTGGTCCAGCAAGCACTCTAGAATCGGTCATTTCAATTTTCTGCTCCTGGACCAGACTATGCCAGCCATAGGACATCATCTGTGCCAAGTGGAGGCACAGTGTCCCTGCCTCCCCAGACAGGTGCAGGCTGCATCAGCGATGAGGTTACCAGGGGCTGGGCGCGTCCCCGTGGCCCCTCCCACACAGTGTGACACGGACAGTCTGCCCTGAAGAGGACCTCTCCTTATGAAGGCAGCGTATTTCCCTTTGGGCAGGTCTCATGTGCATCCTCATACATGCTCAGTCGCTCAGACTCTTTGCAACCCCATGGACCGTAGCCCGCCAGGCTCCTCGTTCACAGGATTTCCCAGGCAAGAACACTGCAGTGGGTTGCCATTCCATTCTCCAGGGCATCTTCCTAACCCAGAAATCGAATCTAACTCTTCTGCATCTCCTGCATTGGCAGACAGATTCTTTACCACTGAGTCACCTGGGAAGCCTGGCAGGTCTCATCTCCACCAAAATCAGGACTGTGTGTGGGCTCCCATTGGCTGCCAGGGGCCAGAGAGGATCTGTCATCGGCCTGGGGTCCTGTCACCAGGCCCCACCCCAATCTCATGCGTTGTTGAGCTCACAGGGCTCCTGCTCCCCGGGGAGGCCAGGCCGTGTCTACACCACTTGAGCAGTTTTCTGGTAATGGATGGTGCCCTGTGCCTTTCCTCTTTCTTTTTTCTTTCTTTATGACTAATTGATTTTTTCACTCTAGGTGGCTTTTTACTAGTAGACTCTTTTCTGAACAGTTTTAGGTTTACAGACAAATTGACCTGAAGTACAAAGAGTTGCTATAAACACCCTCCTCCCTTCTCCCCAGTCTGCTCTATTATTAACCTCTTGCATTAATGTGGGACATTTGTTACCATGATGAGCCTTATTATCATCATCATTAAGCTTCCCAGGAGGCTCAGTGGTAAAGAATCCACCTGCCAATGCAGGAGATGCACGTTGGGTCCCTGGGTCTGGAAGATCCCCTGGAGGAGAAAATGGCCACCCACTCCAGTATTCTTGCCTGAAAAATTCCATGGACAGAGGAGCCTGGCGGGCTACAGTCCATGGGGGTCACAAGAGAGCCGATACAACTTAGCAACTAAATAACATTATTATTATTATTAACTGAAGTCCATAGCTCATATTAAGGCTCACTCTTTGTGCTGTACATTCTATGGGTTTGATAAACGGAAAAGGACATGTATCCATCACTGGACTATCAGACAGAATAATCGCACTGCCCTCAAATGCTCTGCATTTCAGTCTTTTTCTACAAAATCTGCTTCTGCTGAAAGGCCAGCTGAGCTGCTTCATGCACTTCCGAAAGCGGGCCCTGGCAGAGTCTGCGGGCACCTTTCCTTACACGAGGGCTGGGGGACGGGTGAGAGGGAGGGCACATAAGGTGACATTGTCATGGAGACGCGGCCGCAGAGCCAGTGAGCTCTCCTTGAAGCATTGCACGCGCGCTCAGCCATGTCTGCCTCTCTGCGGCCCCATGCACTGTGGCCCGCCAAGCTCCTCTGCCCAGCGGATTCTTCAGGCCAGAGCACTTGGAGTGGGCTGCCATGCTCTCCTCTAGGAGATTTTCCCAACCTAGGCATCAAACTCATGTCTCTTAGATCTCCTGCATTGGCAGGCAGGTTCTTTACCACTAGCGCCATTGGTGGTGGTTAAAAACATTCTTCATCCTGCAGCTAGGGACAGCACCTTGCTTTGTGGTCATCACCTGTGGGAGTAGGACCCGGGATCTGGAGTCTGTGTGGCCCCCACACCCCGGCTACTGGAGCTGGAGGACAAGGGCCAAGTTCCCAAGCATCTGCCACAGCCATCTGTGTCTGCACGTCTTCTCGACGAGGGGAGGGAGGCAACCAGGGACAAACCTGGGCCTGACGGGGCAGCTGCGTTTCTGCGGTCTCTGCCAGCACAGAGCCTGGTGCCCCGCCTCAGCCTCGGGAGCACAGGAGAAGCCCCCCGGGAGTGCGGACGGGAGAGGCCATGTCGGGGGTGGGAGGGGTGTTGGGAGGAAGACTGGCTGGCAGACTCAAATTTCTCTGCTGGAAACATAAGATTTCAAAAAAGTAAGTGTTCCCCCACGCTGGGAGTTTCTTCACTGAATCAAGCATCCTTTTTCCCCTTTCCTGGAAACATTATGTCCTGAGGCCAGAGCCAGCCTGTTCCTGGAAGGGCAGATGAGGCAGACCCCCGAGGCAAGGAGGTCTGTCCTGGTTGCCACATCCTGGGTGCCCCGGCACACTCTTCAGGTCTGTCTCCATGTCACCAGATCACCCACGCCAGTCTCCAAAAGTGGTGGAGCAGAAGTAGAATACGAGGCTTTTTATTATTATTACTGTGATTCGTATACAACCCAATGCAAAAGATTTGAAAAGCAGTAAAAATAAAGAATTCTATCAGGAGCCCCAGAGCATAAAAGATGAAGCATCCCACCCCACTGACCCACATGTGGTCTGTCCAGGTTCTGCTGGTACAGAAGCTCTATGCAGTCACCCCAGGGGCAGAATGGACCATGGGGGTGCTGCAGGTAAGTAGCCATCTGGAAGTCACCAGAACCACCCGCCATGACCACTCTTAGAACTCTAAAAGGACAACTAGAGAATTTTTCTCCAGCTCTAGTCTTAACAAACTCAGAGGAAATGGATGCACACGGACCCAATACCAAATACGACATCAAATGCAGTAGCCTTTTGCATCCTCTGTGAAGGAGGTTGCCAAGAAGACAGCCAGGCCTGGACCACACTGCTGGATGAGAGTCCCAACTGAGCTGCCTCTTAGTCGTGCAGCCCTGGGCAGCTTGGTCTTCGACTCTTGGCTTTATCTGTAGAACGGGGCCACAGAAATACTGAGTTGGCCAAAACGTTTGTTCTGATTGTAAGCTACTACAGAAAAACTCAAACGAACTTTTTGGCCAACCCCAAAACACAACCATGGACCACAGAAGGGACTTGTGAGAAGGCACGTGTGACTTTGTGTATAGTCCCTAGAACAGAGAAAGGCGATAAGCAATCAAAAAGTAAAGTTAGCTTGTCCCTATTGGTCCAAAGGACTGAAGGCACTCTTTTATTTACGTATTCATTTACTTTTAGCCAGAAGATGAGATGGCATCACTGACTCGATGGACATGAGTTTGAGCAAGCTCCGGGATTTGGTGATGGACAGGGAAGCCTGGCGTGCTGCAGTCCATGGGGTCGCAAAGAGATGGAGTGACTGAACTGAACTGACTGAGAAGATGAGACGGTTTTTCCCTCTCTGATTCATATGTGGTGACCAAAACCACCTGGCTTCTTGGGGTTAGTGTGAATAAACTCACAAATCTCACTTTCTGATTGACAGCATTCCTGTTCTAGGCCCCTGTGGCTGTGAAACACAGGGACCTTTGTTACAGGAGAGACACAGGCTCGCTCATTCTCACCAAACTCAGGAAAGAAGATCAAGTTCTATAAGCAGGACCACCAGGAAGAGGTAATCATCTCACTAGGACATCCTTTCCTTGGCTATATTAAGGCTTTAAGCTTTATCTTAAAAAGTTACTAGCAAAAATGGTAAGTAATAGTAAGACACTGTCAATTCTACTGACACAACCCAGCAAATATTTTTAAGACTATTTTAATAAGATACAAAACATTAATATTTACTTGTATTTTTAATAACATAAAATGTTTAAAATACAGCATACGCTATGTGGACTTAGCAATGGTAAGACGTGTTTCAGAATGTGCAATCTTTCCAATATTCAGAACTGACATCCTCAATAAATGCTTCCATGCATCTTTACCATTACCCACATCCACAACACCCTTCTGTTGCCCACTGATGAACATCTCAGAATTTGTAGGAAAGGGTTTTGAGAAATCTTTGACACATATTTTAAAACCATGGAATAATTAGGCTAAAAGCAGCAGTGGCAACAGCAGCAAAAAAATAACAAAACCAAAAACTCACACCTATCTGTGTTGAGGAACATGTTTAAGACATGTGAAAAAAGAATCCCATGTGTACTTTATGCATGCATACACAGTACACACACACGTTCATACACAGACACACACACAGTGTCAGGCTAAGGCCCTGCTGCCTGAGGAAAACCTTATCACCTTGCAACACGATTGGGGAACCCGACTCTCACTCTCAGTGGAAAGCCCACCTTGGAGCACTTTATGCTGCGGAGGCTGCCTCTTCCAAAGGCCAAAGAAAATTGAAAGAAGTTTCGTTTAGCTTTGGCCCGGAGGCAGCCCCACTTAGCATTTCACAATAAGCCAGCTCTCATAGAGCTCCTCTGGGGCCCTCTGTAATTTCTTTAGCTACTGTTAGCATTGCAAAGCAGGCCTGCCGCATCTGATGGTTTGAGCTGTTCCATCCAGGGCACCTGTTATCCATAGAGCATGTCAGGGGCTGGACTAGGACAGTAACCTGACCTCCTGGACAACAGCCAGGCAGCCAGGGGTGGGAAGCATACTCAGGCCCAGAACCACCCCCACCCCCCGAAGTATTGCTTTTCCTTCATTCTTGGGACCTGTTCTCAGTTATGTGGGATTTTGACCCTTAAGTACAGTGGCTACTTCCTGTGTCCCTGCAAGCAGCCTGCAGGCTTTCTTGGGTCTTAATCTCTGGGTCTCACAGACTCTCCCACAGTGAGTCTTCAACAGGGCTGCATGGTGGCCCTGTGAATGAACAAGGATTTGCTGGGTGAGTTGCAGGCCATTCTTGGAGGACCTGTTGAGTTACAGCATTCTGGGCAGTGGTGGGCAGAAAGGCTGCTGAGGACAGTCAGATCTGGCCTTCACTAGCACAGAGACGGTCTCAGGAAGGAGAACAGGGTGCCTTGTTCACAAAGACAGTCACACACAGGCAAGAGGAACGTGACTTGTTCTGCACAACTGCATCCGAGTCATGACCCCAGAGCCGGCCATCACTGTGGGTCGTCAGGAAACTGTGTGGCAGATATTTGCATGTCAAAACTGACATTTTTCAGAGGTCATGGGGAAACGTTGTTAAAGTCAGGCTTTGGGGAGAGAGGAAACACTTTTTTTTTCCTGCATTGGATCTTTGTAGCTGCGTGCAGGTTTTCTCTAGTTGTGGTGAGTGGGAGCTTCTTTCTAGGTGTGGTGCTCAGGCTTCTCACTGCCTTGGCTTCTCTCGCGGCAGAGGTCGGGCTCTAGAGCACAGGCTCAGTAGTTGCGGCGCACAGGTTTAGTTGTCCCAAGGCATGTGAGATCTTCCTGGACCAGGGGTTGAACCCATATCCCCTGCATTGGCAGGTGGATTCTTAACCACTGGACCACCAGAAAAGTCCAACACACATTATTTTAGATTCCGAAAGCTCCCTGAGTGAACCAAGAGCTAGACCTGGCTATCGGGCGTGGAGTTGGCTGTAAGCCTGAATGAACAGCAGACGAGGACTTTGGAACTTTCGGAAGCTTCCCAAAGCTTTGGGAAGCAGGGAGATGCCCTCTGGCAGAGAGGAGAGGGCTGAGGGAGAGACTGGGGAGAAGAGGGGTGTGTCCCAGTCCTGCTACCGGATGAATCGAGTCCTGCTGCTTGCCACTTACAAAGTCAGACTCATAAGCACTGGTAGAGGGGAGAGCTGTCTTTAATCAGAATGCCGGCAATCTGGGGAGATGGCGGACTCAGTGTCCCCAGAGAATCACCTCCCAAGATTCTGCTCGATTATTAAGGTTTTAAAGGAAGGACCAGATGTAATCTCAGTCAAGCATTGAGGTAGGGGGTCAGAGTCATCAGCAGCCCCTCCTGCATGCAAGCTCATCCTTGGGATCTTCCTCTAGATGTTAACCTTGTTCACACAGTTTGGTCACGCCGTTTGTTCATGAGACTGCTAAAGGGGAAGCTAGGGAAGAGACTCAGTTAATTACTTATCCTTCATCCCTTCTTCTCTGATCTTCATAAAGAACCTGACAAGTTAGGCAAGATGCTGTATGATTAAAAGATTTGAAAGACAAATATATATTAACACAAGAGACTGGCATTGAAACGTATATTGCCATTTGTAAAATACACAGTCAGTGGGAGTTTGATGTATGATGCAGGGAATCCAAAGCTGGTACTCTGAAAACCTAGAGGGATGGGCTGGGGAGGGAGGTGGGAGAGCAGTTTAAGAGGGAGGGAACATATGCATACCTATGACTGATTCATGTTGACATATGGCAGAAAACAACATGACATTGTAAAGTAATTATTTGCTAATTAATAATAGAATTAAATTTAAAAAGACTCGAAAGTTTCGCTCAGCTGGAGATAAGTAGCACACAGGGGTACCTGGTTAACAGCTAGTTACAATACTGCTTTGCTAAAGTGACGAGAACAGGGCTTCCCAGGTGGCACTAGTGGTAAAGAACCCAGCTGCCAGTGCAGGAGACGCAAGAGACGCGGGCTCAGTCCTGGAGCCAGGAAGACCCCTCGGACTCCAGCATTCTTGCCTGGAGAATCCCATGGACAGAGGAGCCTGTTGGGCTACAGTCCTTAGGGTCGCAAGGGGTCAGACATGACTGAAGTGACTTAGCACGCACACACGCGAAATAACAAGAACAGGGGCTTCCTGTTGAGAGCAGTTTCCTGCAAACAACTCCTTACAGTCCCTCCTGGGAGACGCAGGAGGAGAAACGCCCAGCTTGTTGAGATGGGGCAGGCCCTGAGAAGAAGGGCTGCGCTAGAGGCTGAGTTCCTTGGGTTGTTTTCCATCCACACTAGGGAAGATGAAGTGTGTCCAAGTAAACCTGTCTGCCTCTCCTGACACTTTCATGTGACCTGAGAAGACCCAGTGATCCTCACTGCCCACAGCAGAGAAGCAGGGATAACTGGGAGCTGGCCTGCCAAGAGGTCACCATTGCAAAGCCTGGGGACAGGTGACAGACAGGGATGAGACTGAGAATGATCCATGAGGCCAAGGTGATCTGAGCTGTGATAGTCCCAAAAGACAGAAAAGTCAGCCAGACCCAGTGGTGACCAGCGCTGACGTTCAAAGACAGGGCCAAGCTAGCTCCAGCATAGCCAACAGCCACTAAGTCCCAAAGGCTGGATAAGCCCAGTGGCCCCACCACTCACGACAAGAATCCACCAGTTTCTCCCTCTTCAGCTACCAACTTGGGATAGAGGTGGGTGAAGAGTCACCTTTTCAGAAGGAAGTATAAATTTGATTCAGCTGTATCTACCCCAATGTGAATTAAACCCAGACTTCAAGTTGCCTTCAGCAGGCAAGTTTAAGTTCTCCTCCGTCCAACAACTGTCAGCAGGAAATGGTGAAATCACCTTGGGGGACTTTTTAAATGAAGTAAACTATCCTTTTCTTTTTAAAAACTTTTATTTTGTGTGGGTTCTTGCCGATTAACAATGTCATGATAGTTTCAGGCAAACACTGAAGCTCCAAAATAGCAGGACAATTGAGAGGAGAGGCTGGGCCCTGCCCAGATAAAAGACCATATATTTGCTTTTGTTTTTTACTCTTGACTAATATTTTATTCAATAAATACTTTATACAAATTCTAATCTTATTGACCCACCAGGAATTTAGCATAGCCATGTTCATAGGGCTTTTCATTGCTCTCTTTTCCACAAACCTCTGGACCTAAACTCCTAAATATTTTTCAAGCAACAGCTTCATCACTCATTATGACAGCCCTTGGGATAGATCAGAGACCCATAAAGGGCTGTATTATGGATGAAAAAACAATGCAGTAGAAAAGTATTATGGCTGAAAACTTTTCATCATCGAGACCACATATTTCTCGTTCTTGAAGTCAAGGAGATCTTCCCAACTAGACAGCCCCTTGGAGGTCAAAAGGAGTGTCAGCTGCTCACGGACACCAAGCCACCCCTGGGTCTCTTTGGTGGAATCCATCTTGGCTGAGAGATGTGCACTCACACACGGGAGGATCCCAAGACTGGCCAGAGAAAAGTGAGAAGCAGTGCTCCATGTAAGTGATTAAACTACCATGAGGGCACAACTCTCTCTGTCTACCCACACACACCATATTCTCTTTTCTCCTAATAAACACTTGTTTCCCGAATCTCGGTATTTGTGGGAATTATTTTCTGCAAAGCTGAAGGGTCAGGGCCCTTGTCACTGGCCACCAGTCTAGTGGCTAGGATTCAGTGTTCTCACTGTCATGACCCACCCTCAATCTCTGGCCAGGAACTGAAAACTCTTGATTCAAGCCCACACAAGCCGAGGCAATCCAAGATCAAGAACAAATAAACTGGGATTTCCCTGATGGTCCAGTTGCTAGGACTCTGTTCTCCCAGTGCAGGGGACCCAGGTCAGGGAACTAGATCCCACATGCTGTAACCAAGAGTTTGTATGCCACAACTAAAGATCCCACATGCTGCAACTAAAACCAAATAAATACTTTCTAAAAAAAAGAACAAAGAAACTACAGTGATACATAATAGTATGAATGGTTCTTAGCAATATAACGTTAAGTGAAAAAAGTGAGTGATAGTCACTCAGTCGTGTTCAACTCCTTGTGACCCCATGGACTGTAGCTCACCAGGCTCCTCTGTCCATGGGATTCTCCAGGCAAGAATACTGGAGTGGGTTGCCATTCCCTTCTCCAAGGGATCTTCCCGACCCAGGGATCCAAGCCAGGTCTCCCACATTGTGAAAAAAGTAAGATCCCCTAAAGTTACACATAGCATACCACTTCTACAAAGTTAAAAACAATTAAGAATACATGAAACCTTCTAGAAATACATACAAAAGCAGAAAACTAAAGGGAAACGGGTGTTAGGAATATGACTCAAAATGTTAGTGGCCTCAGGATGAAGAGAAGGGGTTAATGAGATACGGGGGCACGGTGAGCGGTAGGTTATGTTCTGGTCTTCATTTGGGGTGCTGGAAACACGGGTGCTCATACACTATGGTAAACAGCTCATCACATAGCTAAATAAATGACCAAACCACACACCCATCCCAGGGGGAGACTGTCATAACCAAGGGTTGTGATTAGTCTAACTTGTGAGCTCTGATGGATGCGGGGAAGGGGGCACCCCGTGGGGTAAGTGCTAGTTTTCTCTACATGTTACAGGCAAGGAAACTCAGACTGGTTGAGCGACTGGCCGCAGACCACACAGCTAACAAGCAGTAGCTGCTGCTGCTGCTAAGTCACTTCAGTCGTGTCCGACTCTGTGTGACCCCATAGACGGCAGCCCACCAGGCTCCCCTGTCCCTGGGATTCTCCAGGCAAGGACACTGGCGTGGGTTGCCATTTCCTTCTCCAAATAAGCAGTAGAGTGGGACCCAAAGCCAGAGTCTTGATGACACTGACGTAACCAACAGGGAGCCAAGAATGCATGCACTCAGAAGTGGCCTGTCCACTGAGAGCAGACACCCCACGGCGTCCACAATGGGTGGGCCTCCGGGTTTAAACCGGGGTCATTTATCCCACGTCAGCTCTCAAGGCTGTTCATTCGCCATGACCACCTGGAGGTCTTGGGAGACTCCCATCAGCAGATATCCACCCACACTCTCAAAGTATTTTCTGGCACCTTCTCAAATCATTTTCACATTCTTTTTGAGAAGTTTCGTTTTCTAGGCCTGTTACTTCAGAACTCATTCATAGGATACATATGAAAGAAGGGCTGCTCAGCATTGACTAAGCATTTGAGTAAGGTTTTATTTTAATCGCACCGTGTAGGAGGCGGCTTTACAAATGAAGGGGGAGAAGGGAGGCAATTCTTGCAAACTGCCTGCAGACAGGAGCTAAAAGCTGTAAAAGCAGGCTAACACAGAATTACTCTTTTCAGGTTCAGACTGAGCTCTGTTGTGTAATATCTTTTGCAAAAAAAAAGACAATGAACAATCTTTTTACATTTCATTTCTTAATGACGTCTGCCGACGCAGTGAGTGAAAATGTGTGGACCTCATAAACAGATGACACATTTATCAGGATTCCATTCTTGCCCAAAATGTGTCATGGAAATGCTCATGGTGGAATTGAGAAGTGTAGGCTGGTCTGCACTGAGGTACCATGACTTTGCATTGCCCTGAGCTGCTCAACTTCAAAGGCAAACTCATTTTCAAAGAGATTGTGCTGTGATTGGATAGGGAAGGACTGGGTAGAGTCAGGAAATGCTCTCTGCTCTCTGCCCCCATGTGCTCTCTGCCCCCCATCCGAGTCAGAGGTGGCACCCTCTCTAGAGAGCAGAGCCCAGCAGAGCTGCCACTGAGCGCGTGGGGAATGGACAATGTGGAGCCACCACAGGTGGGGTTGGGAGTGGTCCTGCTGGAGGTGGGTCAACTCCCTACCTACCACCCCATCTAAGTGGTGTTTGCTGTGCATTTTGTAGCCTCAGGGAATGGGTCCTGGCTTCCTTTTTCTGAGAAATTGCTGGGGGTGCGGAGAGGAGGTTAGCATGTCTGTGATTTTGGTGAAGGGGGAATACATGCGACCGAGCATGTATTTTTCCAGGTTCCTACTAGTCTCCTGAAGCTTTGCGTCAGCATGAAGGATTTTAGTGCTTTTCTAGATATGGGGAGAAACAAGAATTGGGCTCATAAAATCAGCTCCTAAAACTATCTAATTATGTGAAGACCTGTCCTGCCAGTTTTTCCCCACAACATAAAGTGCCTCATTCCTGCCCTGCACCCTGAACTCCTTTCAGGGGTGCTGAAGGTCAGCACTGCAGGAGCACATGATTTCATCCTTGTAGAGGGAGATGGCAAGCACCCAGGGCAAGTGCCGATTTGTAGTTGACGGTAGTCAACAGTTTCGGGTGAGCACGGCCTGAGTAGACGAAGATGCCACACACAGCCCTGTGCCCCCCTGGCGCCTGGAGGACGGACGGCAATTGCCTGGTGCCGGGAGCAGCGTGCAGGCCGCTGTGCTGCTCTCTGCTCAGGGGAGCGTGCTGCAGAGCAGGACCAGTGGCTGGCATCGGGCTGACACTAGACCATCTCATATCATGATTTCCCACTGACCTGCTCCTTGCTTTCTAGCAAAGCCTAATTTCCACAGCAGAACTCAGTTCCTCTTCCTTATTCTTTTTAAATCTTTTATTTTTATCTTATTTTTTTGCCACACATGTGGGATCTTAGTTCCCTGAGTAGGGATAGAACCCTCAATCCCTACATTGGGAGCATGGGGCCTTTAACTACTGGACTGTCGGGGAAGTCCCTCTTCCATTTTTTTTTTTTTTTAACATTTCATTTTATTTTTCGGCCAGTCATGCGGCACGTAGGATGTTAGTTCCCTACTCAAGGATCAAACCCACACGTCTTGCATTGGAAGTATGCAGCCTTAACCACTGGGCTGCCAGAAAAGTCTTCTTCCTTCATTTTTTATTTTTTTTTTTCATAGTTAAGATCGTGTTTTAATAAAGATTCGTTCACAAAAAAAAATAAAATTCAGTGAAGTTATTCTTCCTTCATTTTTTAAAATTAGCTGTTTTTTCAAAGCTGCAAAAGTTCAGCATCCACCAAGGTGTATAGGGGAAAGGTCAGAACCTCTTCACCTTCTCGAAACCCCATGCTGCAGGCGCTGCCTCCTCAGCTCCCTGTGACTTCCGGTGGGTGCAGCCAAGGCTGGAGGCATGGAGAGGGGGGTCTGGGAATCAGCAGATCCTTCGACCCCTCTCTCAAAGGAACTGGCAATGAGAGGCAGCTGCCCCCTGGGGTGTTCATACAGCTACAGCTGACAGAAAATACACGGCCCCCCAGGAGCTCTGGGAGCCTTGACCCTAAGGGTGCTGGGTGGGCCATTCTACAGGAGAGATGGGTTGCAGAAGCCTGCGTCGTGCTGCAGTGGTTTTCATTCACACTGACTGCAAGGTAAGGTGCTAGGATCTTTAGAAACCGTGACGCAGTAACAGCAATTTCGTGTTCCTCTACATAAGACGTGAAATACATCCAATTCTCATTTAAGAAAAAGGACTTGATATGGGGACAAGTGACTTTTGCCTAAGAAAATAATTTTTAAAATACAGAAGGGATGTACTTTTAAACTCCATTCATTGAAATTGTCAGTTCATGGTTCAACACAAAATTATCAACTTTCCAATTTATATCCTAACCAGGTGGCTCAATGGTAAAGAATCTGCCTGCCAATGCAGGAGATGCAGGAGATGCAGATTCAATCCCTGAGTCAGGAAGGTCCCCTGGAGAAGGGAATGGCAACCGTTTCCAGTATTCTTGCCTGGGGAATCCCATGGACAGAGCAGCTTGGCCACCACAGTCCATGGGGTCGCAAAGAGTCAGACGCAACTGAGCACAGCACAAGCAACATTCACATCAAAATTTAAATTTCCTTTCATTGTCTTTTCTGGATTAAAAAAAAAAACCTTTCGTGTAATTGAAAATGTTAGTCGCTTGGTCACGTTCGACTCTCTGGGACATCATGAACTGTAGACCGCCAGGCTCCTCTGTCTATAGAATTTCCTTGTAATTATTAGCTTCTAATTCAACATAAGGTCTTTAAATAAAGTTCTCATTAATTTTAAAACTTTTTAACTTTAGAAACTAATGTATGTTTAATAGAAATAACTGAAATGTGACAATTAAAAACAAGTACAATTTGTGGATCTCTAAGGTGTTGGAGAAGACTCTTGAGAGTCTCTTGGACCGCAAGGAGATCCAACCAGTCCATTCTAAAGGAAATCAGTCCTGGGTGTTCATTGGAAGGACTGATGCTAAAGCTGAAACTGCAATACTTTGGCCACCTCATGCGACGAGCTGACTCACTGGAAAAGAGTCTGATGCTGGGAGGGATTGGGGGAGGGGGGAGAAGGGGACGACAGAGAATGAGATGGCTGGATGGCATCACCGACTCGATGGACATGAGTTTGAGTGAACTCCGAGAGTTGGTGATGGACAGGGAGGCCTGGCGTGCTGTGATTCATGGGGTCGCAAAGAGTCGGACACGACTGAGCGACTGAACTGAACAGAACTGAACTGAATGTTACCTTTATCTTCATTCTCATCTCCAATATATCTTAGGATGCTTGTCGTAAAGGTAGCAGTCTGGCACTTCTTGATGTTTCAGGATCTTCATGACATTTTATCTCGTCTTTCATCTCGAAGTTGTTGGTTGTGGGTGTATTTTTTCACACGAACGCCAAGATCACCCCTTAGTTGGATGATCTCACTTCAGAGTACGCCATTTGTTGTAGAGACTGAGACACAGCCAAAGAAGGCCTCTGGCAAAAACGTCACAAGGTGCAGGGTGGTTCGCACCCGGAGCCGAGGCCACGGGCCCTCCCGCCTCCGCCTCTGAGGCCGGGAGCGCCACTCACGCCCCTGCGCCTCCGTAACACGCAGCTTTTATTTCTCAACTTGAGAAACTTGGCATTGTTTCATAAGATTCCTCGCCCCAGGGCTTTGGTTCCTGTAAAGCTGACCACACTGGTTAGTAGCATCTACACCCCCAGACCTCTGTCAGCCGGCTGTGTGGCCCCTCACCTATCAGAACACGAGCAAGGAAGGCACGCTCACCCTAGGAGGCTGCCTGGGAAGCCAGACTGACCCACTCAGGCCAGTATGGTGGGACTTCCTCGAATGGGACAGGATGTTGGGGAGACAGCCGTACCCTTGTGGTGCCCCACACACCGCTCCCTCAAACTCATTCTATTAGGAGCATGGCTCATGGCGAGGCCCTGCTCCCAAGAGCTCCCAGCTGTGAAGCCTTCCTGTCCGGAATCAGGTGGCCCCAGGGAGCCTGACCTCCACTGCAGGGCCCAGCAGCCCAGCCCCCAGCCCTGCCCAGCCCAGGCACTCTGCTGAGCAAGCATTGCTCAGTGCTGGCCTGGCACCTGCCACCTGACCAGCTTAGCCATGGACATGCCAGGCATTTGGTTCAGAGACCACCCACTCCCCCACCATCAGCTCAGTTCAGTTCAGTTCAGTCACTCAGTCGTGTCCGACTCTCTGCGACCCAATGAATCACAGCTTGCCAGGCCTCCCTGTCCATCACCAACTCCTGGAGTTCACTCAGACTCATGTCCATCGAGTTGGTGATGCCATCCAGCCATCTCATTCTCTGTCGTCCCCTTCTCCTCCCGCCCCCAACCTTTCCCAGCATCAGAGTCGTTTCCAGTGAGTCAACTCTTCGCATGAGGTGGCCAAAGTATTGGAATACTCAGCTTTAGCATCAGTCCTTCCAATGAACACCCAGGACTGATCTCCTTTAGAATGGACTGGTTGGATCTCCTTGCAGTACAAGGGACTCTCAAGAGTCTTCTCCAGCACCACAGTTCAAAAGCATCAATTCTTCGGCGATCAGCTTTCTTCATAGTCCAACTCTCACGTCCATACATGACCACGGGAAAAACCATAGCCTTAACTAGATGGACCTTGGTTGGCAAAGTAATGTCTCTGGGCAGTAAAAAATGCCCGCAGCTATCCCCGCGGCCTCCCAGGTCTAGGCTTATTCCACCTGAGCTAAAGTTTCAGGGTGCCCCCCATTGCCCTGCACCCTCCCCATCTCTCTCCAGTCTGCTTTTGACTCTCTCTTTGTTCCTGCGGCACATGCTATGGAGGGTTTAATTCTTTTTTCTATATTTTGTTGCTGTTCCCTTGCTAAGTCGTGTCTGACTCTTTTCGACTCCATGTACTGAAGCACGCCAGGCTTCCCTGTCCTTCACTATCTCCTGAAGTTTGTTTAAACTCATGCCCGTTGAGTCAGTGATCCCATCCAACCATCTCATCCTCTGTTGTTCCCTTCTTGAGAATTCCATGAACAGAAGAGCCTGGCGGGCTACAGCCCATGGGGTTGCAAGCACTTCTCTCTCTATATATATACACATATATATGTATTGTTTTAAATAATTATTTTGTCGTTTTTATTTTTTTGCCATACCAAGTGGCACGTAGGATCTTATTTCTCCAACCTGGGATCAAAACTATGCCCCCTGCAATGGAAGTATGGAGTCTTAACCACTTAAAACTCCATTGGAAGCATGGAGTCTTAACCAGGGAAGCCCCTTAATTTTTTCTCTTTGTTTAATGTTCACATCTTCATCTGCATTTTTCTACTACAACTTTCTGCAGAGACAGCAGCCGGCCACAAGGAAGTCTGCAGTGTGAATGGTACCACGTCAGAGACAGCTTTCCTGGGCCCACCACACCAGGCTGGGTGGGAGCAGGCAATTCCCACCATGAAATTTGAACATGAAAGTGAAAATGTTAGTCACTCATTCGTGTCCAGTTCTTTGTGACCCCACGGATTGTAGCCCGCCAGGCTCCTCTGTCCATAGAATTCTTCAGGCAGGAATACTGGAGTGGGTAGCCATTCCCTTCTTCAGTGGATCTTCCCAACTCAGGGATCAAACCCAGGTCTCCCGTACTGCAGGAAGACCTGGAAGTCGAGGGCCACTCCACAGGTGAGGTGATTTATGCTGTCTGGGGGAGGCCCTTGGCAGCATCTGAGCTTCCTGCACAGAGATCTGTGCCTCTGCAGAAAACCGGAGCCACCAGGAGAAGTGTCCTTTTTCATCACGCCATTGCAACTTAGGCCCCTAACAACATAGCTTTCTGATAGCAAAAATCGTATTGATGAAACCTATTCTAACCATAGTATCAGGGTCACATGGCTCACGCGTGCGTGCATGCTAAGTCACTTCAGTCTTTGCAACCCCATGGGTTGTAGCCTGCCAGGCTCCTCTGTCCATGTGGATTCTCCAGGCAAGAATACTGAAATGGGTTTCCATGTCCTCCTCCAAGGGATCTTCCCAACCCAGGGATTGAACCTGCATCTCTTACGCTCCGGCATTGGCAGATGGGTTCATTACCACCAGTGCCACCTGGGAAGCCCCCATATGGTTCATACAATGTATGAAAGAAAACCTACTGCAATTATCCCCCCTAAACTTGCACAATGTATCCTTTTATCTGAGGGTACCATGTTACCACATATTTTTTTATAGCTTCATGATCTCTATACACCAATGTATAATGAAAAGAAATACTATGCATCAATACTTTCTTTAAAAATTTTGTAACTGAAACCTATGGTTACCAGTGTGAGGTGGGGGATGAACTGGGATACTGAGCTTGACGGGTACACACTACTATATATAAAACAGATAACTAGTAAGAACCTACTGTATAGAACAGGGAACTCTACTCAGTACTCTGTAATGACCTACATGTGGAAAGAATCTATAAAGAGTGGATACATGTGTATGTGTCCCTGACCCACTTTGCTGTAGGAAAGAAACTACATAAACTGTAAATCAACTATGCTCAAAAAAAATTTTTTTTTTTGGTCACTGAACTTCTAAGGAATCATTGCAAATGATGATGTCTTCTGGGGGAGGGGGAGAATCTTCTGCATCCCAGGGAAGACTCCCCTAGGAAACGCTCCCTGTCTCCTTGGCACCTGGCTGGAGGCACTGCCTACAAGAGAACTGTCTCTCCAGAAGCTCTGGGGCCTGGGACTACAACTTTGCCAAGACATTTAACTTCCTAACAGGAAGTCGCTGTGAACTGTGCTGCAGGAGACACTCCAGAGAAAGGGGATGGGGGTGGGGGGGACAAACAGGACTGAGATTAGTTGGAGAGAGCTGGAAGACAGTAGGGGTTGTGGGTGGGGAGGAGCTCAGGTGGCAACACAGCAGTCAACAAACACCTCTTGGGGCTCTGGACACAGTATGAAGAGACTCAGGCCAGAGGGACCCTCAGCGATGCTGGCCTGACCACTCTGCCTCTGGCCCCTTGCCTGGGTGTAACTTTTCCTTGTTGCCATCTGATATCAATGAACATGAACTTGGGCAAATTTTGGGAGATGGTGAGGGACAAGGAAACCTGGCATGCTGCAGTCCATGGGGTCACAAAGAGTCGGACACGACTTGGTGACTAAACAACATTATTGTGTTGGCCAAAAGGTTCGTTCCCATATTTCCACAAGATGCTATGGGAAGCCCACATGAACTTTTTGGTCAACTCAATTTATTGTATTGTGATTATTCATCTATTGTCTGTTTATCCTACTGGAATCTAAATTCTGTGGCCACAGAGCTTCACACACTCAGACAAACACCCCATTATTCATCACCACGGCCATCTCCAGCATCATTTAATTCTCCTGGCAAACTGCCCGGTATATGTGATCATTCTGACTCTATAGAGGAGGAAACTGAGACACACACACACACACACACACAAGCAAAAAGCAGAGCTGAGAGTCACATGAGGTTGCAAGACCCAGATGCTTCTCCTCCATCAAGGACGCTGTTAGCAGCAGCCCAGAGGGAGTAGGGCCTGAGCCAGGGAGACAGAACTCAAAGCACCCTGAGTAGAACACTGGGCTCCAGGACAACCCCACTCTGAAGACAAGAATGAGGAAGGGATGGGCAGCCATGTACCATCACATAGCAGAGCATCCTCACCATATGGGTACAATAGATATAAATAATCCCGAGATGGATAATATTAACCTGCAGTAAAATGATTAGAAGTAGTAAGTTCTGGGTTCATTACCATCTACTACCTCTGCTTTTGGTATAATTTAATTAACTGAAGATGTATAGAATTTTAAACACCAGCTGTGGTTAACAAGCAGCACACCAAGTTCCTGAAACTCTTCTAGTAGGCTCTAGGGAGCCTGCTGGCAGCTCCCCGGCCTGTCTTCGGCGGAGAGAGGCAGAGGGGGTCCCAGGGGCCCCGCCCAAGCCGCTGCCGCGCCCGTGCTGTCACATGGGAACCACGTGGCTCAGAGCTCGCGCGCGCCCAACAGGAAGCAGACGCAAGGCGGCCCGGAAGTCACATGCACCGTGCATCCTAGCAGACGGCGCCTGTTCCCACGGATAGTAGAACGGAAACGTGCTGGCCAGACGGGGGCCCTGGGGAGTTTCGGGGATATAGCTGCAATGCACGCTGAAAGAATCCAACCGTGGGAATGCCCTCGGATAGCAGCGGGAGCACAAGAGAGCGGCTGCGGGAGAGTGGGACCCGGAAGTAGACCCGGAAGTAGGCGGTGCCTCTGGTCCCACCACGCCTCGGAACCACGGCTGGGTTCTGAGCGCTCAGACAAGGACTACTTGGAATTTATAAGGGCTGGAAATCTTGGGTCGTGGGCAGGGGGCCTTGGAAGAGGAAGGGGAGGAAGAGCAGTAGCAGGGTAGGGGGGCCTGACTCCCCACATTTGTTGCTCTGAACTGCACCTCACGGCGTTCCCACCTTGGTGAAGTTGGAACACTGGGAGATACACACACACACCCTCACACCCACCACCACCGCATCCCCGCCTTACGCCAGTAACAGTAGACAGTGACCCATGGCAAGACTCATAGAGGCGTCAGGGAAAGAAGGTTTGAGGGAAGTGGGATTCATTCTAGCTTGGCCTTGCCCTGAGTCCACTGTGAACATAGAAGCGGGGAGCTGGGCTAGATTATCTCGGAGAATCAGCAAACCTCCCATCATTAAAGCTTCAACCAGCAAAGAAGGTGACAACAGGGGCTGAGACAAATTCGTGGCATTGAGAAATGGGAGAGTTTCCAGATGAAATACACTATGCCTCAGTTCAGTCACTCAGTCGTGTCCGACTCTTGGCGACCTGATGAATCACAGTACGCCAGGCCTCCCTGTCCATCACCAACTCCCGGAGTTCACCCAAACTCATGTCCATCGAGTCGGTGATGCCATCCAGCCATCTCATCCTCTGTCGTCCCCTTCTCCTCCCGCCCCCAATCTTTCCCAGCATCGGACTCTTTTACAGTGAGTCAACTCGTCGCATGAGGTGGCCAAAGTATTGGAGTTTCAACTTTAGCATCAGTCCTTCCAATGAACACCCAGGATTGATCTAGGTAACCTTGAATTCCAGATTAAGGACAAATGATTCTTAGTATATGCATATCCTAAATATTGCACGGGACATTTTTGGTTTTGCTTCAGAGCAGCATGCGGGATCTTAGTTCCCCAACCAGGGATCCAACTGGCACCCCCCGCCAACATCCCCCACACTGGAAACACAGACTCTTAACCACTGGACCGCCAAGGAAGTCCCCACATAGTACATATTTGTACGCCAAATTATTTGTCGTTTGTCAGTATTCACTTTTTGCTGAGTGTCCTGTTTGTCCCTTGCTAAATCTCACTGGAAAAGACTCTGATGCTGGGAAAGGTTGGGGGCGGGAGGAGAAGGGGACGACGGAGAATGAGATGGCTGGATGGCATCACCGACTCTGTGGACATGAGTTTGAGTGTACTCCGGGAGTTGGTGATGGACAGGGAGGTCTGGCGTGCTGTGATTCATGGGGTCGCGGAGAGTCGGACACGACTGAGCGACTAAACTAAACTGACTGAACTGAAATCTAACAACTCTAGAAATGGGTCTAGTGCATCCCTGTTACCTGGCCCATCTGCACGTTAGCCACAATCTCCCCGCAAAGGAAGGTGAAGCCGGCATCGTGGGCCGTGTGGCATCACACAGTCTTTAGGCCCACAGTTCATTTCATGCCTTAGGACAGGTTGCAAGGAGGGCCACCATCCGTGTGAACTTGTGGCATGTTTCTGCACCTGCCCCAGGTGCCTAATGTTCACCTGTCTCTCAACCGATGGGTTTGGTATCTTCGTGATCATCTCCATTTCACAGACAAGAAAACTGGGCTCTGAGGACCAAATCAAGAAAATATGTAAAATTGTTTTTCACGTTGCTCTACTCTTGTGTAATCAAAGAAACCCATGCTCGTGATGTAACATATGGAGAAGTACAAATAAGTTTTTTCCTAAGCCTCTAAAATGACTTTAGGGGTCTGCCCAGGTGGCTCAGTGGCAAAGAATCCATGTGCCAATGCAGGAGACCCAGGTTTGATCCTTGGGGGGAAAGATCCCCTGGAGAAGGAAATGGCAACCCACTCCAGTATTCTTGCCTGGGAAATCCGTGGATAGAGGAACCTGGTGGGCTGCAGTTCGTGGGGGTCCAAAAAAAGTTGGACTTAGCGACTAAACAACAAAAATAAAATGGCTTTACAGCCCCTCCTATGAGCCCTGACTCGTTGAATGGAAGGTGAGCTCTGCTGGCCTCCACTGCTTTGGAGTAGGGAATGGGAGTGAAGAACCCAGTCACACCACTTTGCACAGCCCAATTCTGCATCGCTGACGCCAGGCAGTATGGAGCAGGCCTGACCCTGTTCTCTCACAGGCTCAGTCTGGGTGAGGATGGGGCTCAGGTCCCACTGGTCTCCGTTGACACTACCTCATGGGAAAATCAGAATACCACTTGCTTCTGCTGAGAGAGGAGTGGACAATTTGCTCCCTTTTTGGTTTCCCAGTGGGGGAGTTGGGGTGCTACCTGCTTCTGCCAGGTGTGGTCAGGGGGTTGGGTAGAGGACCAACCCCCCAGCAGGAGAATCATAGTATCATCACCTGCTACCATCTACAGGTTGGGGGAATGTGTGGAAGATTCTCTCTCTTCTCATCCTGAAATGGGGGCAGTTTTCCTGTTGGTATTTGATTGATACAGAGCTGGGACAATCAAAAGGTCTTCTGTTCTACTGGACTGCCCCTTTCTCAGTCTTTTGGCTAGAAGAGACAGGTTTTACTTAGCGCTTTTTTTGTTTGTTTGTTTATATCTGTTCATGGTTCTGAGTTACAAGCTTTTCCAACACTTCATCCCATGTAGGAGGCAAAACAAAAATTCAAAACAAAGCAGAGGATTCCCCACCGTGTTATTATTCGTCTTGAAATCCCTAGACAGTTCACCTTCATTCCCCCGTTCAGAGCCTTCCTATGTCTGCTGTGTTATGTCCAGAGGTTTTATTTTTTTTTTTTTTACTGGTAAGAGGAAGGACCTAGAAAGAATGGAGCTACTCCATTTTGACCAGACCCAGAAATCCAAATATACTTCTTAAAAAAAGCTGGGGGTGAAGGCTTTCCTGGTTGTCCTGTGGTTAAGAATCTGCTTGCCAAGGCAAGGAACACTGGCTCAGTCCCTGGCCTGAGAAGATCCCACAGGGCAACTAAGCCTGTGCGCCACAGCTTCTGAGCCGTGTGCCCCGGAGCCTGTTTCCGCAAGAGAAACCGCCACAATGAGATGCCTTTGCCCTGGCACTGAGAGCAGCACCCGCTCACCGCAGCTAGAGAACGCCCTCGCCCAGCAATGAAGGCCCAGCGCAGCCGATAAGTAAATAAAAATATATTAACAAACCTTTCCTAAAAGCTAAACCCCAGCAATTATTAAAGTTGTACAGGAAGAAATTTTGCCCACAGACTAATTTTCTTACACCTCAAATTCTATCATAGGTAGAACTAGTTTCAGTGTAGCTTGTGGAATCTCCAAATTTGGAATTCTCATAATTAGCTTGGAATCATTCCATCCAGGAATGCGCTGGTGAACCACTAATGCCTTGTCTTCTTCTGTGATGAGTCCTCTGGCTCATGTCTAATTTCACATTTGGTTTCAGGCTTTGCTTTCTATTTCTTCCTAACATTTCCCTCTCTGAATGCAACTTCCTGGGAGTTTCTCACAGAGCATGCTCAGGAGGAATATGGAGCAGGGTCTCTGAATTTTTAGGTGGTCTTCTGTGACCTGGTTTTGCTGTTATATCAGAACCACAAGTAAATGTGAAATGACCGTCATTTTTCTTCAGTTCCCTTTCTGGAGGAAGCATGGTCTCTGCTTTTTTGTTTAAGGTGAGATGCACTCTATCCCAACTGCAATTAGAAACTTGCATTACTGGCTGATGTGCCTCTAAGTCACTGTTGGTAATAACTGTCCCATACTAAAACACATGAAGAACAGGACTTTCCTGGTGATCCAGTGGTTGAGAAGCCACCTGCCAACGCAGGGGACATGGGTTTAATCCCTGGTCACAGAACTAAGATCCCACATGCCATGGGGCAACTAAGCCTGTGAGCCAAAATTACTGGAGCCCATGCACCTAGGGCCATGCTCCCCGACAAGAGAAGCCACTGCAATGGTAAGTCCAAGCACTACAGCTAGAGAGTAGCCCCTGCAACTAGAGAAAGTCCATGTGCAGCGACCGAAATCCAGCACAGCCAAAAGCAAAAATTAATTAATTGAATAAAAAATCAGGAATGGACCCATTTATCAGTTTGTGGAGATAGCCGCATGCTCATCTCTGTTATCCCATCTATTTCAACTTGATTCAACATGCAACACATTATTTGGAGGATACAGGGTGATTCTGAAATAAATACAGGCTTTTGCTCCGTTTCTGGACTTTATTATGCTGAAGACTTGCTCTGTCATCCATACCACATTATTTTCCCCAAATGCCTTCTGAGAAGCATGTCATAATTATAGCTGTTCTTTTGGTTCAATCATTTTTTAAAAAATGCTACATTTATTTCTTTGAGTGTGTTTATTTCTTATTCCACAAAGTGGAATGACTTGCCTCAAAAGGCTTGAGCTTACCAGGTGCACTTCCCAGGTGGTGCTAGTGGTAAAGAACCCGCCTGCCAACGCAGGAAATGCGGGAGACCTAGGTTTGATCCCTGGAGCATCGGAAAGGTCCCCTGGAGAAGGGAATGGCAACTCACTCCAGTATTCTTGCCTGAAGAATACCATGGAAAGAAGAGCCTGGCAGACTACAACCCATAGCGTCACACAAAGTCAGACACGACTGAAGAGACTTAGCGCACACACACATCCTATTGTATAGCATAGGGAACTATTGTCAGTATCCTCTGATAAACCATATTGGAAAAGAATATGAAAAAGATTATATATATATATATTTATTTAACTGAATCCCTTTGCTGTACAGCAAAAAGTAACACAACATTGTAACATTGTAAGTCAACTACACTCCGGTTTTTAAAAAATTGTCTTGTTTCTGCAAGCAATAGTAACCATTTCCTTTTGATTTTTTCTTTGAAATGGAGTTGAATTGGGTTACGACTATCTTTATCATCATTTGTTTGGCCGAGTTTGCTTTGGAAGCTGGATCATGGCTGACGTGGATCAGAGACAGTGCAGAGCACCAGAAGAGAGGAATTTATCAAAAGCACTTACTCAGTGGGCGCGGAGATGCCTCGAAAGCTGGCCCATGCCAGCTCCTTGTCCAAAAGACGTTTTGAGTTCACAGTTTGCTTTCTGTACAGCAACTCTGCTTCCCACAGCTCTTCTGGAAGTGCTAGACTTCAGTAAATACAGCTCTCCGTGGCTATGGTTAGTGTTACTGTTGTCGTCCTTGAGAGCTTTCTCAACTCAGAATGTTTTCTGTTTGCGCACACTGAGTCTGGAGCCTTAAATGAATGTCCAGCACATCTGAGATGAGGTGCACATGCTGAATCTGGACTTGGTTTTCTCCCCAGAATTGTGGCAATCTCCCCTTCTTTTGGGCTTCCCAGGTGGCTCAGCAGTGAAGAATCCAAGAATCTAATTACCAATGCAAGAGATGCAAGTTCAATCCCTGGGTGGGGAAGATCCCCAGAAGTAAATGGTAACCCGCTTCAGTATTCTTGCATGGAGGATCCCATGGACAGAGGAGCCTGGCCGACTATGATCCATGCGGTTGTGAAAGGTAGGACATGACTGAACACACATGCCCTTCCTTTTTATTTGAAATAACTGATATCTGAGTTCTCCAGTCTCACTTTATTAAAAAGCTTTAATATCCTTTTTTGTCTTTTCAGAGATCGTGGCAGAAGGTGAATGAAGGAAATGCGATTTCCCAAATTGTTCGTTTTTTAATGTTTCAAATTTGTTATCCATTTTCACAGATTTTGAACATGACATTTCATTGCTATTTGGGTTTTTACTTAGATTCCACCCTGGAAATGCCCTTTTCTGTGGCCGCAGGATTCATGGCAGCCATGTGTATCCACATATTGAGTCCAGAGAGGATCCCTTGTGCCCATGCAATCGAGAGGCCTGTATGCCTCTTCAGAGACCTCCTTTCTGTCCTTGATGTACACTGAGTCTCTGCTACCCCAGGGCCTTTGCACCTCCATTCCTCTGCTACAGGGCTCTTCCCTGGATCTCCACAGGGCAGCTGCCCCGCAACAACCCCCACCCCCCCACACACATACACCACCAGTCACAGGCCATTGTTCTCCTCTGCTTCCCTTGTGCTGTTGGTGCTTGTTTGGTAGGTCTTACCAAAATTAACTTACCCTGTGTCTTTTTTGCTGAGGTACTCAGCATCTTGCTCCCTTGTGGAATGTGAATCCTGTCCAGGCTGGAACCTTGACCTTCCCCTTTCCAGCCATGCACACATAACGATGCCCAACATCTAATGATCCTTGTGCAAATATTTGTTCAAATAAATTAACTGGCAGGGCTGGACAGAACTCCGGCATGTCTCCTCGGGATGTGTCGGGGGGCCTGGACCATGCAGCAAGCTCACAGATTCACCAGACCTGCCCTTGGTGTCTCTTGCATCAGCCACTCTCGGTGCCCAGGCGTTGGCCTGTCCTGACTTGACATAACTGCATGGGGAGCACTGGATTGGTTTTAGATGAGAACAGCACATGAAAGAAAGGTGGGGTCAAGGAAAGCACATAATCAAAGAGGAGAAAAACTGGGCCTTATGCACTTGTAGAGTGCCTGGAAACTCAAAACCCAAAAGTTTGGTAGAATCACAGGAGAAAAGGGTTTTGTTTGGAGTGTTTTTGTTGGTTTTTGAGAGAGTTTTGTGTTTGTTCATGGGTTTTTTTTTTTTTTCTTCCTATCTTTGGGGGTTTTATTTTTTGGCTTTCGTTTGTGTGTTGCTTTTTGGTTTGTTTTTTGGCTACACCACTTGGCTTGAGAGATCTTAGTTCCCCAACCAGGGATTGAAAGCACTGAGTCTTAACCACTGACTGCCAGGGAATTCTCTTATTTTGTCTTTTAAATCATTTGTTTGTCACAATGCTGTGAAACATGTACTATCACCTGTTATCTGTCAATCTCAAATGAGCATCAAAAATTGTTCACGGGCTTGTGAGTGGCTTCTGGCATCCTTAAGACAAGACTTTGACAAGATAAGGCATGCGACCCATCCAAAACTGGCCACTTCATCACTGCAAACTCCAGACTGAAGAAGAGGCATAGGGACACAGGATGAAGAGCCAGGAAACTTGGTAACAGAGGAAACAAGGGGACAGGGAATTGGGAAGAGGGGGAACGTTCTCCTCCAGCGCCTCTGAACCAGCTCTACATGCTCTTGAAAGAGCATGAGTTGTCCGCCTAGTGAACACTGGCTGTGGAACATTGAAACAAAGTCCTGGTCCGAAACTTAAGAGAAATTCAGGAATATAAAGAAGGACTCTGAAAGAATAACCAAAGGATGAAACCAACGACAAGAGGCAAGATAGAAACTAAAGTGAATTCTGGGGACTTCCTGGGCAGTCTAGGGGTTAAGACTTCATGCTGCCAAGCAGAAGGCACGGGTTCGATCCCTGGTTTTTTTTATTTTTAATGAAAAAAAATTTTAAGTCAATTCTGGAGAAGACTGAGAAGGGTTTGTAAGTACATGACGGTGAAGTGCATTATGGCTTTTAAATTTTCTATCAAATAATTTTTTAAATTTGTGAATTTCATAACTCAGAGGGTGGTGGTTCAGATAGAAAGATACATCCTGGACCACAGCAGATTACAAGATCACAGAGGACACTGGAGTCTCTCTTTTATGGAGAACCCTCGAGGGTGAGCTGATCTGACACCTGGCTGGGCTTGGCAGTGGTTTTGTGAAGTCCCAGAGATAAATGAGGGGTGAAAGCCGTGACTCTCCTAACCCCGACTGCCCTTGCATGGAAAGAGATAAATGGACTGTCCATTTTGAGATCCAAAGGGCAATGCAGAGGAAAGCAACCTGAGTGATGAAATTTCACCACAGAAAACCCCCTGAGAGGTATGCAGAGGTGTGTGTACAGCATAAACTTGACTAAGGGAAAAAAACCATGTAGATAGATAAATATGTTGAAGGAAAACATTTGCACCCCAAAGTTTCATAAGTCATTGTCAAAGACCTAGTGTTCATACAGGTTAGAAATGCACATTGTGTAAAACAAACATGGACTTCCCTGTGGTCCAGTGGCTAAGATTCCACAGTCCCAATGCAGGGGCCAGGGTTCCATCCCTGTTCAGGGAACTAGACCCCACATGCCTCAACTAAAAATCCCACATACTGCAAGTAAGAACTAGAGCAGCTAAATAAGCAAATATTTAAAAAGAAAGGGAAAAAAATCATTTTATGATAAGAAGGTGTCTTAAATCAGGGATCACAATTAATTCAGTTTTGTGTACCTGATATTGGAGTTACAAAATAAAATGATTGGTAGGGTATATTCTTTTTTTTTAAATTTCTTTTTTATGTCGACCATTTTTTTAAAGTCTTTTATTGAATTTGTTACAATATTGCATCTGTCTTATGTTTTGGCCACAAGGCTGGTGGGACCTTACCTCTCTGACCAGATATCGAACCCCCCAACCCCACCCCGCACAATGGAAGGTGAAGTCTTAATCGCTGGGCTGCCAGGGAAGTTCTGGTACAGTGGATTCTTAAAAAATAGATGTTAAATTTCTGTGTGGAATGATTATTGGAAATTTTTATTTACTTTACAAAGTTTTCTTGGATGAGTGTATAATAGATTCATGACCAGAGGATATTTTAAAAGAAAGTAAACATCATAGGTACTCCAGCCTGTTCACTTTCTACTTTTTTATTGGTCTCCCAATTATATCAGTTCTTAGGCGTCGACTTCCCTCATGGGCCACAGGACATTTCCTGAGCTGGGCCCGGTTCTCCTGAGAACCCAGCAGCCCGGCACCAAAGCCAGGCCTCCTGAAGATGCCTGCCATGTCTCCTGCCCCAGATCCCTGCCGTGGACGCCAGCATCTAACACACGGTGTGTTTTCCGAGCCAGAGTGCCTTCTCAGGAGCTGGCTCAGTGCCAGTCTGGCTGGGGAGAAGCACTGTCCAGCCTGAACCATTCAGTTCAGACACTGGCCTCCAGCCAATGTCCAGCGCAGGGGCAGCCCATCTGCTGGGTCAGGAAGCCGGGGGTCAGTGGGCGGAAGTCTGGCGCATACTCGGCTCGCTCCACGGTCCTCTTATTCTCTCAGTGTTTACAGCTCTCTCCCAAGACGTGGAGCCTTCCTAAATAAAATGAATGATGGAAGCAAAAGTGAAAAACAAACCCCCTCCCCTTTCTTCCCATAGACACAGAAAATTTCAAGGCTCCATCCAAAGTGGACAGCCATAAAAAATAAATCGTGTAGTATAAGCAATGGTTACTTAATCTCCACTGTGTCTCCAATTGTGTCCCCTGTGAATTTCTAATAATGTTTATTTATACTATTTTCTTTTCAATATCAGTTCAGTTCAGTCGCTCAGTCGTGTCCAACTCTTTGTGACCCCATGAACCGCAGCATGACAGGCCTCCCTGTCCATCACCAACTCCCGGAGTTTACCCAAACCCATGTCTACTGAGTCGGTGATGCCACCCAGCCATCTCATCCTCTGTTGTCCCCGTCTCCTCCTGCCCCCAATCCTTCCCAGCATCAGGGTCTTTTCCAGTGAGTCAGCTCTCTGTATCAGGTGGCCAAAGTATTGGAGTTTCAGCTTCAACATCAGTCCTTCCAATGAACACCCAGGATTGATCTCCTTCAGGATGGACTGGTTGGATCTCCTTGCAGTCCAAGGGGCTCTCAAGAGTCTTCTCCAACACCACAGTTCAGAAGCATCAATTCTTTGGTGCTCAGCTTTCTTCACAGTCCAACTGTCACATACATAGATGACTATTGGAAAAACCATAGCCTTGACTAGATGGACCTTTGTTGACAAAGTAATGTCTCTGTTTTTTAATATGCTGTCTAGGTTGGTCATAACTTTCCTTCCAAGGAGCAAGTGTCTTTTAATTTCATGGCAGCAATCACCATCTGCAGTGATTTTGGAGCCCAGAAAAATAAAGTCAGCCACTGTTTCCACTGTTTCCCCATCTATTTGCCATGAAGTGATGGGACCAGATGCCATGATCTTCGTTTTCTGAATGTTGAGCTTCAAGCCAACTTTTTCACTCTCCTCTTTCACTTTCATCAAGAGGCTCTTTAGTTCTTCTTCACTTTATGCTATAAGGGTGGTGTCATCTGCATATCTGAGGTTATTGATATTTCTTCTGGCAATCTTGATTCCAGCTTGTGCTTCCTCCAGCCCAGCATTTCTTATGATGTACTCTGCATATAAGTTAAATAAGCAGGGTGATAATATACAGCTTTGATGTACTCCTTTTCCTATTTGGAACCAGTCTGTTGTTCCACGACCAGTTCTAACTGTTGCTTCCTGACCTGCATACAGGTTTCTCAAGAGGCATGTCAGATGGTCTGGTATTCCCATCTCTTAATATGGCTTACTGTAAATTTATTTTATTGGTCTTCTCAAAGAATCAGCTCTTGGATTCATTGATCAATTGTATTTTGGTGGGACTTCCTTGGCGATCCAGTGGTTAAGAACCCACCTGCCAATGCAGGAGACACAGGTTTGATCCCTGATCTGGGAAGATTCCACATGTTGTGGAGCAACTAAGCCCATGTGCCACAACTACTGAAGCCCTAGAACCTTTGCTCTGTAACAAGAGGAGCCACCACATTGAGAAGTCCACACACTGCAACTAGAGAGTAGGCCCCACTCGCTGGAACTAGAAAAGCCTGAGCACAGCAGCAAAGACCCAGCACAGCCATAAATCAACAAACAATTTTTATTTTTTAATTGTATTTTGGGAAAGTTGACTCTATTCATTTCCCAGGTCCTTGAAGTGAATGCTTAGCCTATTCACTTGAAATAATTTTTTATAAATGCATTTAATACCAAAAAATAGAGATAAAAGTAGGAGGCCCAGCCTGAGAGCAGGGACGGCAAGGAAGAAAGGATCGGAACACGCCTCCCCTACAATGGTGATTCATGGCCATTGAATTTCCTACAATGTAAAGGAACACGGCCTCCTGTCAAGTGAGGGCTTCCTGTGCCCAAAGATTGTAAGACAAAGATGTGTTTGGAAATTCCAAATCTGATGGGTAAAGAGTTGGAGTTGTTACAGACTTCTAACTCCACCTGGCCCAAGCCTTTCATTTGTCTAGCCCTGAATTAGCCCTGTGACCTCTCTGAGCCTCAATTTCCATCTTTAGAAATGATGGTGATAAGACTAACTCCAAAGAGGGTTGATGAGGATTAAATACACAACACACTGACTAGCATATGGCATACCCTCGATGCTGTGCTGTGTGCTCAGGCATGTCTGACTCTCTGCGACTGCCAGGCTCTCCTGTCCATGAAATCTTCCAGGAAAAAAGACTGGAGTGGGTTGCCATTTCCTACTCCAGGGGCTCTTCCTGACCCAGGGATTGAACCCTTGTCTCTTGCATCTTCTGCACTGGCAGGCAGAGTCTCTACCACTGCAATACCGGGGCTTCCCAATACCCTTCAATATTTGATGGTCATTGTTATCATCTACTGGTGCAAGAGACATAAGAGACGTGGGTTCGATCCCCGGGTTGGGAAGATCTCTTGGAGGAGGGCACAGCAACCCACTCCAGTTGGGATTCTCTTGCCTGGAGAATCCGCATGAACAGAGGAGCCTGGCGGGTTACAGCCCATTGCGTCACAAAGAGTTGGACACTAATGAAGCAAGTTAGCACACATGCACGTTATCGTCATGTGCTTTTCCAACAGCGAATGTTGGGAGAATGAAGCTCTCTTGCCAGGGGAGACTGGGATGCAAGGGCAGGGGTGACAGGAATGGTCTCTGCCTTTCTGACAGCCCGTATAGAGGACTCTGGGTGGAAAGCCAGCCAATGACCACCATCCCAGGTGGTGCCTGACACGGGGTGCTGAGTGGTCACTGCCGTGGGAACTGGGGGAACTGGGTCAGCTCCAGTGCTCTTCAGCGAGGACAGAGCATGTGTCAGATACACTACAGAAGCTAGAACAGCAATGGGGTCGTTCTGGACAAGTCACTTACCATCTGCGACACTCAGCTTCCTCATTTCTAAAGTCAGGACCAAAAAATGAAATGCTGAAAATAAAAGTTCATCATGAACTGTCAAGTGGCTCTCCAGTACACTGCAGTGGAACTTTCCACATGACTGCATTCCAGGATGACACCCTATAAACCACATGTGTGGCTTCTCAAGTGACCCTGGAAACCTGTGGATGCTGACTCAGTGTTAAAGCATGTTGGTGGGGGTGCAGGTGAAAAAGAACTTGAAGGTGTGATTGCAGTTGGTACAAATACCTTTGCTGGTGGTGATTCAAAGCATGGGCCAGCACCCTACTTAGAGCTTTCGGTCACCTGGAACTAAGGCAGAGAAGAAGACTGAGCATGCGAAGTCAAATACAAATGAAGAAGCTCCCCACGTGGGAAATCATACTAGTCAGAGAAAAGTGGTGGGGTTAACCGCCACTCAAGTAGTGATATAACACTTGATAAATGTCTTAAGATCTCTTGGTGCACTTCCTTTTAGCTGAAGGGTGCTAGACCCATCTTTAATGTATCATGCACCTTTGTGATGTTGCTGAACTAGAAGGCTTTGCAAAGAATGACCCAACTGAAAAGAAAAGGACAAAATTCAATCTAATGAATTCCAAGAGGACTGGTACAGATCACTTACCATGAGAAACTGCTTTACTGACGTGAGTCTTGTAAGAAAAAGAATAATTCTACAATCCTGTTTCTTCTAATTATAATTCAAAATTTAGAAACTGTAAAAAAACTGGAAAAATTCAACTACATTTAAAAGTGACAGCTTTTTAATGACAAAAATAATATTCACATGGGCAAACTATGATATAAATGCAATCAGTAACAAATAATGAGGAAGGGGTTTGTAAGGTTATAGTAAGAAAAGAGAGGGCTTCCCAGGTTGCTCAGTGGTAAAGAATCTGCCTGCCATTGCTGGAGATCCAAGAGTCTCTGGTTTGATCCCTGGGTCGGGAAGATCCCCTAGAGAAGGAAATGGCAACTCACTCCAGTATTCTTGCCTGAAGAATCCCATGGACAGAGGAGACTGGAGGGCTACAGTCCATGGAGTCGCAAAGAGTTGGACATGACTGAGCATACACTCATAATTTAATAATTATTTCTGAGATGAGTTGCATCTAAATTAAAGAACATTACAATTCCATGTCTTCAAAACTATTCTAAGTTTCAGAAACTTTTTCAACAACCCAATCCGTCCTTTCCTTCAACAGCCCAAATGTTCTCTTTGAACTTACATATGGCACCCCACTCCAGTATTCTTGCCTGGAAAATCCCATGGACGGAGGAGCCTGGTGGGCTGCAGTCCATGGGGTTGCTAAGCCAGACACGACTAAGCGACTTAACTTTCACTTTTCACTTTCTGGCATTGGAGAAGGAAATGGCAACCCACTCCAGTGTTGAATCCCAGGGACAGGGGAGCCTGGTGGGCTGCCATCTATGGGGTGGCACAGAGTTGGACACAACTGAAGCGACTTAGCAGCAGCAGCATTCTGTAAACATGAGGCAAGCCCAGTGCTGTGCTTAGTCATGTATTACTCTTTGGAACACAATAGATTGCAGCCCACCAGGCTCCTCTGTCTTTAGCGTTTCCCAGGCAAGAATACTGCAATGGGTTTCCATTTCCTTCTCCAAGGGATCTTCTTGATGCAGGGATCGAACCCATGTCTCCTGCTTTTACTGCATTGGCAGGCAGATTCCACTAGCACCACCTGGGAAGCCTAGAACCTTGGTCCATTCATACCTCTGTTTACTTCAAGCTGCTGATAAGGACCCAGGTTTGTTTCCTCAGCTCCATACTGAAGGACAACCCTAGGGACAAAAGTCATCAGCAGGAGCATGGTTAGAATACTCCAGACGGTCAAGTCCACCCTGTGCCATCTCAGGATGCCTTCTGGTGAAATGTGGGCTGCCTGAGGCTGGGCTGGACACCACGTGGCTGTGCTGGATACCAGACTTGGGCCTGATTCCCACACGGGAAAACCAGAGACAACGGTCATTATTTAAACCTGCCATCTGCCAGACATGGCCCTAAAGCACTTCACCTGGATTAACCAGCTCAGTGAGGTTGGCACTCTTATCTTCCTTATTTATAAGTTTGGAAAGAAAGGCACGGAGAAGTTAAGTGAGTTGACCAGCGTCACACAGGTTTTGAAGAGTAGAGCTTGGTCTTGAACTGGTTCCTCAGCTCCAGTTCTGAATCTCTGCCCCATACTGACTGCAGGAACCCAGGGAATCATGGCAGAGGCAGAAAGAAGAATGACAGAACTGGGGAGCCTGGTGATAAGAGAAAAGGACCCAGAAGAGGACTTCCCTGGGGAGGCAGGTTAAGATTCCACACTTCTATTGCAGGGATCATGGGTTCCATCCCCGGTAGAGGAACTAAGATCCTCCACATGCTTAGTCAACCAATCAATCAATAAAATGGCTACAATTTTTCAAATTTTAAATAAAGAAAGAAAGATACCCAGGGAAGTCTGAGGCTGTGTCCAGCGGCCATTGTCCTGGTGCCATTGTCAGGCCTGGGAGGCCTGGGAACCCACAGGGAAGCTGGGGTGAGGGAGCAGAGGCCACAGCCCCTGGCTTCTGTCTCAGTAGATGGAAGGGAAAGGCTGGACTCCGACTGCAGAAAAGATCCCCTGAGCGAGGATCCCGTGTCACCAAGGAGTGGTGTACTCTTTAGGAAAAGGAGGGAAGATGAAAACCTACAACCCTGTGCACCGACTCTGCAAAGCCATTCAGTTCAATGATCAGAACAATAGCAGTTAGCTCAGTGGTCACTCGCAACTCTTAATATGTGCAGGGTGCAGGGGCAGCTTCTTGACCTCTAGACTCAGAGCAGGTTTGACCATTAGCTCCTTGTAGAAATATGGAGTTGACAAAGATCATTCTCCTCCCTTTTCTGTCATCTACAGGAGACCTGCACGGCATTCCCACAGTTGCTAATATCTATCACACACCTTCTCAAGTTCATCTACCAAGAGTTCCCACAGTGGGTGAAAAATACTATAAATAACCTTTTCATTCAATATTTAACTATGACAGACTAGAAAAAAATGCAGGAAAAAATGCAGTATTTGCCATGCACTATAGAGTAAGGACTGAACTCAGAAGTTTAAGATGGGGTGAGAGCAGAGAGAGAAGTTTAAGATGGGCTGGAAGAAGCACAAGCTGGAATCAAGATTGCTGGGAGAAATATCAATAACCTCAGATATGCAGATGACACCACCCTTATGGCAGAAAGCAAAGAAGAACTAAAAAGCCTCTTGATGAAAGTGAAAGAGGAGAGTGAAAAGGCTGGCTTGAAGCTCAACATTCAGAAAACAAAGATCATGGCATCTGGTCCCATCACTTCATGGGAAATGGATGGAAAAACAGTGGAAACAGTGTCAGACTTTATTTTGGGGGGCTCCAAAATCACTGCAGATGCTGATTGCAGCCATGAAATTAAAAGACGCTTACTCCTTGGAAGGAAAGTTATGAACAACCTAGATAGTATATTAAAAAGCAGAGACATTACTTTGCCAACAAAGGTCCGTCTAGTCAAGGCTATGGTTTTTCCAGTGGTCATGTATGGATGTGAGAGTTGGACTGTGAAGAAAGCTGATCGTCGAAGAATTGATGCTTTTGAACTGTGGTCCTGGAGAAGACTCTTGAGAGTCCCTTGGACTGCAAGGAGATCCAACCAGTCCATTCTAGAGGAGATCAATCCTGGGTGTTCATTGGAAGGACTGATGCTAAAGCTGAAACTCCAATACTTTGGCCATCTCATGCAACAAGTTGACTCACTGGAAAAGACTCTGATGCTGGGAAGGATTGGGGGCAGGAGGAGAAGGGGATGACAGATAATGAGATGGCTGGATGGCATCACCAACTCAATGGACATGAGTTTGAGTGAACTCCGGGAGTTGGTGATGGACAGGGAGGCCTGGCGTGCTGTGATTCATGGGGTTGCAAAGAGTCGGACACGACTGAGCGACTGAACTGAACTGAATTGAGAGCAGAGAATGAACCAAAGGTGGGTCCTTTTGAGTCTGAAATGTGAGCAATGGCACAGGTTCCACCCTAGGACTCCAGGGTGAAGGGTGAAGAGTGCTTTTCTTCACACTTCTATCACCTGGATTTGTTCCCTCAGGAGGCATTTCTCTGAGTCCTGCCCATGGATCTAAGCGGGGGCACAGAAAACAGATGAGATTGGGTCTCTCAAGGGAGCCCCCAGCCGACAGAGCAGAGAGTGGGCCCCTGAAAGCATCACGACCACCAGATGGATGGACAGGTGGACAGGGCATAAGGCATCCAGTCTTCTCATCTTAGGTCTCTGGGAGCCCGAGAATTTGACTGATTCCCAACTTCTTGTTCCCTAAGTCCATGGACCTCAGTTGAGACATCATAGCACATGCTGTTGGTCAGAAGGTCCTCAAACAACTGTATCATTTTTTAAATTGAAGTATAGTCAACTTAAATTTGTGTTCATTTCTGCTGTACAGTTAAGTGACTCAGTTATACATATATATATATATTTCATTATGGCTTATCCCAAGATATTGAATATAGTTCTCTATGCTTTACAGCAGGACTTTGCTGTTTATCCATCCTAAATATAATAGTTTGTACCTGCTAATCCCAAACCCCCAATCCGCCCTTTTCCACCTTCTTGGCAAACACAGGTCTGTTCTCTGTCTCTGTGAGTTTCTGTTTTGTAGATGGGTTCATTTGTGTCCTATTTTAGCTTCTACACATGAATACTATCATATGGTATTTGTCTTTCTCTGTCTGACTTCACTTAGACATGATCATCTCTAGGTCCCTCCATGTTGCTGCAAATGGCATTATTTCATTCTTTTTTATGACTGAGTAATATTCTTGGCTATATATATTTATATGTATATATCACATCTTTTAATTCATTCATCTTTTGATGGACATTTAGGTTGTTTCCATGTCCTGGCCATTGTAAATAGCACTGCAATTAACACTGGAGTGCATGTATCTTTTGGCATTATAATTTTGTCTGGATATATGCCCAGAGTAGGATTGCAGGATCACATGGTAATTCTATTTTTAGTTTTATGAGGAACCACCATACTGTTCTCCATAGTGGATTCACCATTTTATATTCCTACCAACAGTGTAGGAGGGTTTTCTTTTCTCCACACCCTCTCTAGCATTTGTCATTTGTACACTTCTTAATGATGGCCATTCTGACAGGTGTGAGGTGGTGCCCCACTGTAGTTTTGATTTTCATTCCTCTATAATTAGTGATGTTGAGCAACTTTTCACTCCATTGTTTTGATTCAATCAACTCACAAAGTCTTGGGCTGCTTCCTCTCCCCTTTCCTCCTTTAATTTTTTCAGGTGTGCATTTTAATGAAAATAAAATCCTTTCATTATGTGATTCATTTTCCCTCTAGCAGTCAAAATATTTAAAAGCATTTGTTTCACAGAGCGCTTTTAGTATTGGCGGAAGTTTGAAATTCCTTTTCCAGCTGACTCAAGCTCCATTTAGATTGAATGGATGGCAATGAGAGTTCCCTTTTTCAGTTTAATACCCATGGTCAGGAAGGGCTGATTCTACTCTTCCCGTTTGGGGTGGGAAGACAGACCATGTTTAAAGTCAGGCCAGATGCGCTGCTCAAAGCTGTAGTCCCGTGGTAAAGAATCCCCTTGCCAGTGCAGCGGACATGGGTTTGATCCCTCATCTGGGAAGGTTCCACATGCTGTGGAGCAACTCAGTCCACGAACTGCAACTATGGAGCCTGTGTGCTCAAACTACTGAAGCCAGCACACCCTAGAGCCCGTGCCCACAACAAGAGAAGGCGCTGCGATGAGAAGCCTATACTCTGCAACTCGAGAGTAGCCCCCGCTCTCCACAAGGAGAGAAAGCCCACATGCAGCGACAGAGACACAGTGCAGCCAAAAATAAGTACATACTTTTTTTTTTTTAAAGCTTCTCTTTGTAAAAACATCTGAATTTGGATTCTCAATGAGTGTTTCCCATTGACGTCCTCCCTATGGGAGGTCACATGCTCATCCACATGAAACTTCCTCACTCAAAACACTTTTCGAACTACACTTTGGAAGTTGCCTCAAAACTGTGGCCTCTCTGATAAGAATTCTAAATTGTGGCAAATTGTCCTCTGAGGGAAGATTAGCTTTCTGAAAGCAAACTGAAGTCACTTGAAGTCAAGTGGAGATCCAAAGGAGCACCAGAAATAAGACCCAGTTCTGCCCCAACTGTTGTTCTTGTGAGCCATCCTGAGGTTTGGGGGAAATTTAGGGAGGAACATTCCTGATCATTTCTGAACCAGGCGTCTCAGGGGCTTGGTTCGACTGAGTCTACATCCCTTAGGAGGCTGCTTTGATGAAAAAAAAAAAAAAGTGATTTATCTTATTGTATAAAGTTGGGAATGTTTGTAAATAATCTTTTAATTCCCTTATGTTATAATAATATCTCATATATATCAAGTTGTAAAGAAGATTTACCTTTGATCTACTGGCTATTGCTTTTTTAAAAACCTAACATTATAAAAGACTGATGCTGGGAAAGATTGAGGGCAAGAGGAGAAGGGGGCAGCAGAGGATGAGATGGTTGGAGAACACCACTGACTCAATGGACACAAGTTTGAGCAAACTCTGGGAGATAGTGAAGGACAGGGAAGCCTGGCGTGCTGCAGTCCACGGGATTACAGAGAGTCTGACACAGCTTAGCGACTGAACAGCAACAACAACATTGACAAACCACAGCTTTCAAATAAACTGCCAATAAGATGGGACCAGGAAAAACAAGAAAAAAAGGATCTAAATAATGCCACCAGGAGACAGTTCCATGTAGCAACCCAAAATACAACATCTTTCAGAATGAGCAACTTGCTACCAAGACTCACAGTACAATTTCAAAAGAACGGACATTATCCTGTCATATTCTTTGTTGAGAGAACAAGTTAAAGACACTAAAAAAATTTTTTAATAAAATGAGAAATTTTAAACCATGGCAGACATGGAACCCAATTGTTTTTTAAGGCAAGTGACTCTCACAATAAATTTGGTGATTTCTGTAAATCTGATGAGTCCTTTCTGTGTCAGATCATATTTCTTCAGATCCATGCTGGCCATCCTGTAAAGTCAAAAGCAGCTGTCCCATGGCTCTGGCATCTTTCCATCTGGGGCTTAGGCCATCTTCCCCCACCTCCTTTGATCCACTGTGGGTGGGCAGGCAGGGATGTGGGAAATTGCTAAAGAGGGGAAGAAGGATTATTCTAAAGTCAGGGCTGGAAACCTGGACTGAATATCATTTGAAAAGCATAGTCAAGTCCTGGGTTTTCTCCTTCCATTGCTGAGATTATCTTTATGTAAACCCCATCTGTCTCGTTCACAAAAGGCAGCATGGGGAGCACAGGGAGCTCAGGACCCCCAGAGAGCTCCAGAGTGCGTGTGTCACGGGCGATTGTGGAGCCAGGCCTGCCCAGACAGCCAGCCCCGCTATAGCCTCCGCCTGCCAGGCAGCTGAGATGCAGGCCAGAGGGTGAGTAAACTGCAGTGCTTCTGCCAACTTACTGGTCCAAGGGACTGGGACAGGAATTAGCTGCTTATGTAGAAAGTCATTAATCAGCAGGGACTTGCTGAGCCTCTCTGCCTCATTCCACACAGCCACAGCCCCTCTCTCTCCTGGCCCCCTGGCTGGGCTATTTGAAGGCCAGTGCCAGCTACAGGTGGAAGGCCTAGGAAAAATTCAGAGTCACGGACTGACTCGAGCATTGACCACAGCTGGGCAGAAACCACTAACTCAAGGGGCCCACAAACAGTGGTACATACAGCATTGTGCATAAGGCTACTCCCCATCATGGGCCACATCAATTTGAATGAAGACATTTTTATTGCAAGTGACAGAGCTGTGTCTTAGGAGAGGGTTGCCTTTTTCTGATTTTAATAAATGGGTTTCAGCCATTCTAACCCTGGCCACTGATAAATAGGTAGCTTCTCCCTATAAAAACAAAGAAGGAGGATTTTCCTGGTGGTCCAACGGTTAAGATTCCACCTTTCAATGAAGCGGACATGGGTTCGATCCCTGGTCCGAGAACTAAGATCCCACATGCCTTGGGGCAACTAAGTCCGAGCGCACTCTGGAGCCCGAGCTACAACTAGAGAGTCCATGGGCCACAACGAAAGATCCCACATGATGCAACTGAGACCCAACACTGCCAAAAATAAATAAATATTCCTTTTAATTAAAAAAAAACTCTTCTATTAAGTAACAATCTACTCTAGTATTCTTGCCTGGAAAATCCCACGGACAGAGGAGCCTGGCTACAGTCCATGCAGTTGCAAAGAGTCAGACACAACTCTGGAGTGTGGGAGTACAGCGGCACACTAAACAATAAAACAGAAAAGGAACACTCAGCCTCCAGGACTGGGTGAGAGGAAAGAAAACACAGCACATGGATCTGCTTTGCTCCTGTGGGCACGTCTGATAGAATAGTTTGGCAGATATAGTCACTAGGAATTAAATTCAGCCTGTCCTTAAGAGGAATTGTTGCAGGAAGG
This sequence comes from Moschus berezovskii, assembly GCF_049115385.1. Classification (NCBI taxonomy): domain Eukaryota; kingdom Metazoa; phylum Chordata; class Mammalia; order Artiodactyla; family Moschidae; genus Moschus; species Moschus berezovskii. Next base: position 108,094,852 of record NC_142470.1, read on the forward strand.
GGGACCTCTTCCAGGGCCCGATACTGGGTTCTTGTCTAACACTCGGAAATGAATTGTCCGAGGAGACACATGTGCTGACAAAGCAAGAGATTTTATTGGGAAAGGGCATCTGGGTGGAGAGCAGTAGGGTAAGAGAACACAGGAGGACAGCTCTGCCACGTGGCTCACAGTCTTGGCTTTTATGGTGATGGGATTAGTTTCCGGGTTGTCTTTAGCCAGTCATCTGACTCAGAGTCCTTCCTGGCGGTGCACGCTTTGTTCAGCCAAGATGGATGCCAGAGAGGATTCTGGGAGGTGGTCTGACATGTGGTGTCTCCTTGATCTTTCCCCAGCTCTTCTGGTTGGTGGTGGCTTAATAGTTCGGTGTTTCCTACCAGGACCTCCTGTCATAAAACAACTCAGGCAAATGGTTACTATGGTGCCTGGCCAGGGTGGGCGGTTTTAGTCAGTGTGCTTCCCCTACAGAATTACAAAATAATGGCAACTCAAGGGGAGGAGGGTTTTTCTCTCACATGGAAGACAGAGAGTAGGTGGTCCCAGTACAGTCACTAAACAAGGTCATCCTCTTTTTCCTTCTAATGTCGGTTACTAAAATTTAAGTTGGAATTTGAATGTATTTAATTGTAAATTTAGTGACTTCCACACAAAGGAAATACTTATATTATATCATTAATGAAGGAAATGTTTGTTATTACTCTATGAAGGAAATCAGATTCCTCAAGAACTGGCTAAAAAAAATATTAACACAAGATTTTTTGTTTTGTAGCATTGACACATCTTTACAAATTTCAGATTGATTCTTTGCTTTCTTATGGCCACTCCTTTGCCTCCTTGACCTGGTGGTGTTAGGCCTTTTTCACAAGATGCCAAGGACACAAAATGAAGGCTTTGAGACACCACAAGCTCTTCCCCAGGTCCACACCTTTGCCCCATAAAAACTAAACAGATTCCAGGACTTCCCTAGGGGACCAGTGGCTAAGACTCCACACTCCCAATGCAGGGGGCCTGGGTCAGGGAAGACCCCGAGTGCAGCAACCAAGACCAGGCAAATCAACTAAATTCTTCAAAACGAGCAACAACTGAAGGGGTTCTGATAGCCGCAGCGTGCCGCAGCGCGCCGCAGCGGGGACAGCGGCATCTCTCGCTATGAGCCCTGCCCACACAGTGTGGCCGCACCCTCAAACCCTGCCCTCTGAAACCCTCTGTGTATACTCGTCCCCAGGAGTCAGACAGTGTGTACCCGGGACAAGAGCCCCTTCCTTCCCCAGGTCGTAAGGTCAGACGCAGGGCTGTCGCCCTTTGCCTTCCTGAGTGCTGGGCTTCCAACCTGCCGCCACTCTTCTCTCCTTGCACAGACATCCTTTCTCCCGCTGTCCCTCCTCCTTCCAGCCTCCTCCTCCTCTCTTGGAGCCTCTGGATGCTGGCTCAGCCAGGCCCTCCAAATCCCTCACTCGTCCCATACCTGCTCTGCCATCACTTAGATGACACCCTCACACCATGGACACTTGCGGGGGCAGGGGGCCCAGGCCGCCCTCTGGCTCTGGTGCCCCTGCAACCATCATAAAGGACATAGCCCACAGGGAATTCCTTGGCTGTCCCACTCCAGTACTCTTGCCAGGGAAATCCCATGGACAGAGGAGCCTGCCGGGCTACAGTCCATGAGGTCACAAAGAGTCAGACACAACTGAGCAACTGAGCCACACCGGTGGTTAGGACTTCAAACTTTCACGGCTGAGGGTCTGGGTTCAATCCGCTGCTTGGAGAATTAAGATCCCACAAGCCTCGGTGTAGCCAAAAATAATAATAGTACACAAAGGGGACGGTCCCTTGAATACAAAGAACGTGTTCGTTGGAGAAATCAGCTCTGACTAGCACTGACCGTGAGCCCCCACAGGTTCTCCCTTGGAGGGTGAGTCATGGGCAGCCTCCTGAAGGAAGGCATAAGAAAGGCCTGGGGCGGCTTCCCAACTCACGGCCAGAGGCATCGCCTGTGACCCAGGGCAGGACACACTGTTCGAAGGGCAACAAAACAGTGAGGTGGCCATGCAGCTATCATTTTCTGTCCCTAAGCATCTTGTACCCTCGTAGTGTAAACGACCCATAGTCAAAGTTAACAAGATCTGAGAGGATGCTGTTAATGACACACTGCTGAAGAGGGTCATGACGTGAAGGATGAGGGCAGCACTCCCTGGAGGCAGTTCAAAGCTTGAGTTGGCTGCCAGAGCCACTGCAGAGGCAGGCAGGCAGCCCCTGCTTGGGGCATCCCTTCGGCATGCTGCTCCCCTCTCAGCCTGGAAACAGGCCCTCTTCCCTCTGCTCGCTGCTGTCTGCTGGTAAGATGAATGGTCACTCTCCCCTACTCCACCACTGACATGGTCCAGGCCAACCCTGCTGCTATTAATGGCTTAGAAACTGAGGTGTTAGCAACCTAGATGTCTGCTGACAGATGAATGGATAAAGAAGATGCGGTACATGTATACAGTGGAGTATTACTCAGCCATAAAAAGGAACAAAATCAGGGTATTTGTAGTGATGTGGATAAACCTAGAGTCTGTCATACAGAGTGAAGTAAGTCAGAAAGAGAAAAATACCATATATTAACACATATAAATGGCAACCCAGTCCAGTACGCTTGCCTGGAGAATCCCTCGGACAAAGGAGCCTGGAGGGCTACAGTCCATGGGTCACAGAGTCACACACAACTGAGTGACTGACACAGACACACATAAATCTAGAAAAACAGTACTGACTCACCTATCCGCAGGGCAGGAGTAGAGACACAGATGCAGAGAACAGACACAGTGGGGAAAGAAATGGGTGGACAAACTGAGAGAGCAGCTCTGACACATCCACATCCCATGTGTGAAACGGAGGGCTGGCGGGAAGCTGCTGCACAGCACAGGGAGCCCAGCTCAGCGCTCTGTGATGACCTAGGGGGTGGGGTGGAATGGGAGGGAGGTTTTAGAGGGAGGGGATATATGTATACAAATAGCTGATTCACTCTGTTGTACAGCAAAAACTAATATGACATTGTAAAGCAATTATACATCAATTGAAAACTTGGACTGCAAGGAGATCCAACCAGTCCATCCTAAAAGAATTCATTCTTGAATATTCATTGGAAGGACTGATGCTGAAGCTGAAACTCCAATACTTTAGCCACCTGATGTGAAGAACTGACTCATTTCAAAAGACCCTGATGCTAGTAAAGTTATGCTTAAAATTCTCCAAGCCAGGTTTCACCAATACGTGAACCATGAACTTCCAGATGTTCAAGCTGGTTTTAGAAAAAGCAGAGGAACAAGAGATCAAATTGCCAACATCCGCTGCTGCTGCTGCTAAGTCACTTCAGTCGTGTCCGACTCTGTGTGACCCCATAGACGGAAGCCCACTAGGCTCCCCCATCCCTGGGATTCTCCAGGCAAGAACACTGGAGTGGGTTGCCATTTCCTTCTCCGCCAACATCCGCTGGATCATCGAAAAAACAAGAGTTCCAAGAAAATATCTATTTCTGCTTTATTGACTATGCCAAAGCCTTTGACTATGTGGATCACAAGAAACTGTGGAAAATTCTGAAAGAGATGGGCATACCAGACCACCTGACCTGCCTCTTGAGAAACCTGTATGCAGGTCAGGAAGCAACAGTTAGAACTGGACAAGGAACAACAAACTGGTTCCAAATTTGGAAAGGAGTACATCAAGGCTGTATATTGTCACCCTGTTTATTTAACTTAAATGCAGAGTACATCATGAGAAATGCTGGGCTGGAGGAAGCACAAGCTGGAATCAAGTGCCAGGAGAAATATCCATAACCTCAGATATGCAGATGACACCACCCTTATGGCAAAAAGTGAAGAACTAAAGAGCCTCTTGATAAAAGTGAAAGAGGAGAGTGAAAAAGTTGGCTTGAAGCTCAACATTCAGAAAACGTAGATCATGGCATCCAGTCCCATCACTTCATGGCAAATAGATGGGGAAACAGTGGAAACAGTGGCTGACTTTATCTTTTTGGGCTCCAAAATCACTGCAGATGGTGATTGCTGCCATGAAATTAAAAGACACTTGCTCCTTGGAAGGAAAGTTATGACCTACCTAGACAGCACATAAAAAGCAGAGACGTTAGTTTGTCAACAAAGGTCTGTCTAGTCAAGGCTATGGTTTTTCCAGTAGTCAGGTATGGATGTGAGAGCCAGACCATAAAGAAAGCTGAGTGCTGAAGAATTGATGCTTTTGAACTGTAATGTTGGGGAAGACTCTTGAGAGTCCCTTGGACTGCAAGGAGATCCAACCAGTTCATCCTAAAGGAGATCAGTCCTGGGTGTTCATTGGAGGGACTGATGTTGAAGCTAAAACTCCAATACTTTGGCCACCTTATGGGAAGAGCTGAGCCATTTGAAAAGAGCCTGATGATAGGAAAGACTGAGGTCAGGAGAAGAAGGGGACAACAGTGGATGAGATGGTTGGATGGCATCGCCAACTCTATGGACACAGGTTTGGGTAGACTCCGGGAACTGGTGATGGATAGGGAGGCCTGGAGTGCTGCAGTCCATAGGGTTGCAAAGAGTCGGACACGACTGAGCAACTGAACTAACTGATTGAAAACTAAATTTAAAAAAGAAAGTGAGCCCCTACTGTGAGTGACTCAATGCATAGGCGACAGACTGGTGGCAAGTACGACACCTGTGGATCTTCCCATGCACTGGACATCACCAGAGCCAGTGGAGTCTGCAGACAAACAAACTCCCTTCTTGTACAAGCTTCCCAGCAGCTAATCCTGCCCTGAGGATGATCTCCATCCCAAGAGCACACTTCACAGCCTGCGGTGACAGGCTTCTTCCTGAATATTTCAAACACGTGCTCCGTTTTAATAGCCTGGACCAAACCCAGGAAGCACTAAGCCTCGGCACACAGTTGGTGCCTTGGATCCTACTTCACCAGCGGCTGCGTTTCTGCTGGGCTCTGCCCTCCTCGGGAGCTCCCCTGCTGACGCTGCAGCCCTCCACTGCTGCCCACTTCCTGCCTGGTGCTCCTAGCTCCCGCTCCAGACACAGCGGAGAGTGGCAGTTTGCACCAAGGAGCACGGGGATGTCCAGGCCGGCCGGTCTGCTCCCCACACTTAACTCAGACATGAGGAGTTGGAAAGGGCCCTCAAGGTAGCAGTGAAGTAGGGTGACACAGGCTTTTGTCTCAGAACGCTATAAAACCAATAAATACTAAAGACTTCTTTCGAGCTAGTTTATTTCAGATGCCCCTGACTTAACAGTCCACAAGGCCCACCCCTTATCTGCATTTCCATGGATTTAATTCCAAGTTGACATTAAGCTTCTATCAGGAATTTGGAAAAACTATTCTGCCAAGCAGGAGAGTTTTTTATTCCCCGGGCAGTCTGAACTTGCCCATTTGTCCTCTCCTGTCATTCCCTGACTTACTCTATTTACTACTTTTCTTCTAACAAATCTTTTTTTCCTGGTCCCTTAAGCCCTTTTCCCGTCTGCCATGTATCTCATTCCCTTCCCGAGAAACACTGTCCAAACTGAATGGCAGAGCATGAGGAGAGCAGGGGCTTTGAGCCCAACAGCTGGGGTTTACAATCCTGATTCTGCCATGCTGTGCAACCCCAGGCACGTTACTTAACCTCCCTGTGCCTCAGTTTCCTCGGAGGTTAAACTGAGGTGCCTTCGTCATAGGGTTATGTGCAGATGAGATGTGTGGACATGTGAAAAACTCTTAGGGACTTCCCTGGTGGTCCAGTGGCTAAGACTCTGCTCTACCAAGGCTGGCAACGCAGGCTCGATCCCTGGTCCAGGAACTAGGCCCTGCATGCTGCAACTAAGACACGGCACAGCCGAATAAAGTATAATGAAGCATACAAGAAAAAAAGGCGCAGAAGTGTGTGCTGTTATTGTCAAACTACATCTGTGTGTGCTATTATATGCCCCAAAATGTGAGGGTTCCCAGGGTGAGCCAGACCAAACAGTTGGCCTCAGGAGCTCATCCTCGAGTGAAAGAGGAATGGCAAGGGAAAAAAACAACTATAATAGAGTTAAGAGATAACAGTGAACTCAAGATAAAAGCGGGCTGCCCAGGTGGCACTAGTCGTAAAGAACCTGTCTGCCAATGCAGGAGACATAAGAGACACGAATTCGATCCCTTGGTTACGAAGATCCCCTGGAGGAGGGCATGGCAACCCACTCCAGTATTTTTGTCTGGAGAATCCCATGGACAGAGAAACCTGGAAGACTACTGTCCAAAGGGCCACAAAGACTCAGACAAGATTGAAGTGACTTAGTACACACTCCCGCAAGGTAAAAGTCATGCTCTGTGAGAACACAAACGTCAGGGCAGTTCACCCCGCTGGTGAATCTAGGACTGCTCGCTCCCTGGCACCGGGCATAAGGGGTGAGAAGTCTGATGAATCCTGGGTCTGTTAGTCATCCATTTCTGCATGATAAATTACTCCAAAACATGAGGCTTAATAACAACAAACTTTTGCTATCTTGGGACGTTTCTAGTGTTCCAGCAGTTATAAATCTGTCTTCCAACACAGGGGATGTGGCTTTGATCCCTGGTTGGGAAAGTAAGATCCCACACACCTCGGGGCGACTACTGAGCTAGTGAGCTCTAGAGCCTGTGCCACAACTAGGGAGTCTGCGCCCCGCAACAAATGAGTCTGTGTGTCGGAGCTGAGACCTGAAGCAGCCCGTTTTTTTTTAATTCATTCTTTTTTAAATTTTACTATCTCACAGTTTTGGTGGGTCAGGAATTTGGGACTGACTCACTTGGAGGTTTCTGGTTCAGGGTCTCCCTTCAGATCACAGGCAGACTTCAGCAGAGCCTGCTGCTGCTGCTAAGTCGCTTCAGTCGTGTCCGACTCTGTGTGACCCCACAGATGGCAGCCCACCAGGCTCCCCCGTCCCTGGGATTCTCCAGGCAAGAACACTGGAGTGGGCCGCCATTTCCTTCTCCAATGTGTGAAAGTGAAAAGTGAAAGTGAAGTTGCTCAGTCATGTCTGACTCGTAGCGACCCCATGGACTGCAGCCCACCAGGCTCCTCTGTCCATGGGATTTTCCAGGCAAGAGGACTGGAGTGGCTCGCCATTGCCTTCTTTGTCAGCAGAGCCTACTGTCATGCAAAACCTTGGCTGTGGCAGAGGATCCCCTTCCAACAGGTTTCCCACACGTGGCAGCTAAGTGAGTGCTGGCCGTGGGCAGCAAGCCTCGGTTCTCTACAGGTGTCCCTCTCCTCAGGATGCTACCCAAGTGTCCTCAGCTGGAGGCCAACTTCTCCAGAGCAAGTCACCCCTGGGAGAACATGCTGGATGGGGCAATGTCCTGTTAGACCAAGCCTCGAGAGTCACACTGTGCTCCACAAGGTTGGTTACATGAAGCAGCCCTAGGAGGGAATAAAAGAGTCGAGAATCACTAACGGGGACTTCCTGGTGGTCCAGAGGGTAAGAATCTGCCTGCCAATGCAGGGGACGTGGGTTCCATTCCTGGTCCAGGAATATTCCAAGTGCCAGGGAGCATCTAAACCCATGCACCACAGCTGCTGAGCCTGCGCTCAGCAACAAGAGAAGCTGCTGCAGGAGAAGCCAGGCTCTGCAAACAAGAGTAGACCCACTCACCGCGGCGAGAGAAAGCCGTGCATGAGCAACAGAGGCCCAGCACAGCCAAACACAGCACATAAACAAGCGTAAGGGAGCCGCTGGAGGCCATTCAGGCAGGCTGTGCCAGGCTGTGACCCTGGGCCCCAGAGGCTCACTGTGGCCCCAACAGACAGGGTTTCAGCTAAACCACATACTGCCTTAAGCAGATGAAGCTGTTACTAAATACTATGAGTTGATTTAAAAAAAACAAAATAAAGAAGTTGTTATCAACTCCCCAAATTCCCAAGATCTACTTTCCCCCTTGTAATGAAATACCAGTTAAAATTGGGCAGTTAACTGGATAGCTGGCTCCTCTAGGAGGTGAGCTCCCTGAGTGGGTGGGATGGTTCCCTTTGGCATCCCCACTCCTGGTGCCCGGCCTGGCACACAGGAGGCGCTGGCTGAGTCTTTGTTGAGTGAGGCTGCGGGAGCCTGCAGGCTCCTCTCCCTGTCGTGTACTGAAGGCAACTGCCCCCCGGCTTACCCAGTCCCTGCGCAGCACATCTGCTCCTGACAGCCAGGTGGGTAAGGAGCCAGAGTGTTTGGGTCCGATCGCGGCCCCTCCCTCCTGTTCAGCAGGAGCTCGTCTCCTGCACAAACGGGGCACACGGGCCTTCATGTGAAGCAGAATTTAGCTGTGATGGCAAATTTCCATCACTGTCTGTGGTCTTTTCAAACCAAGCATCAGAAAGCAGGGCTTCAGGGTGGGTAATGGTTAGGGCCGAGCACACCCACTGGCCCAGCAGCAGCACACTGTCCATCATCCTTTTTCAGGCAGGGAATCCTCCCTCTAGACAAGAAAGGGGCTTTTTCCCCACCCCAGCCTGGCCCCCTGCCCCAGCGTCTTTAAGCAGCCAGAGTCCTGGGAGAGTCCTGAATTTCAGAGCACTCTGGCTCTGACCTGGGAGTGCTCCGGCTCTAAGCTGGGGTTCCAGGACTCAGCTTACACAGGCAGCATTTCTACTCCCTGTCAGGAGTGAGGTTTCATCTCTGTCCCTCTTGAGCGGGGAGGAACATGCCCTGATCCTAACTACCCAATGTGCGTTCATGTCTTCCCTATAAAACAGCTCCAAGTCCCTCAGTTCTGCATTTTATCAGAAACCGTGTTCTGGGTGATCTTTAAAATATTACCCTCCAAGTACATATAGATGATACCAAGAAGCCAGCCACCGTAAATTACCTCCTGCTCCCCGGACTATGATATGGTTACTGTCACCAGGCAAGCCGTTCACATAAAGTCCCAAATGTCTCACCCTTTATCTTTCAAATTTACAGAATTTATGATCTTCATAGCCATGAGAGGCAAGAGGAAATATATTTCAAGTTCATGTGTTTTATTACCGACCCAGCCGATCTTGTGAAAGGCTCAGACTTATCCTCGCATCCAGTCACCAGCGTTTACAGCAACTTTTAAACATGTCACTTTGCCTTTCA